>NC_133328.1:638384452-638684452 GCF_042186555.1 Aquarana catesbeiana
CTGAAATGATGTGAGATCTAATTTTAAAACCCCTTGATCTTACCGGATCTAACGAATATCTATTAGCCTGAATGATTTTTGGCCAGAAAATTTGATAAGGGGGGCCAGCCCCCCCCTCATTAATCACTTAATAAGTCTCTAATTATGTGAGATCTAACGTTAAAACCACTTGATATTACCAGATCTAACAAATTGCTTCCAAAATAGCTAACTGTTTGGTCAATTTTTTGATAAGGGGGGGCTGATGACGGGTTAGCCCCCCCCAGAAAATAACTGTTAATATTGCTTCTTCTGTGTGAGATCTAACGCAAACAACAATGAATCTAACCTGATCTAACAAAGATCTAACAAACTGCATAAGATTTTTTCAAAAATTTTGATATGGGGGGGCTAACCCGGCAGAGGTCAATTTTTAGCTTTCAGCTCTGTCACACTTTGAATGACAATTGCGCTGTCATGCCACACTGTACCCAAACAATTCTTTCACCATTTTGTTCCCACAAATAGAGCTTTCTTTTGGTAGTATTTGATCACTGCTGGGGTTTTTATTTTTTGCGCAACAAATAAACAAATACCGAAAATTTTGAAAAAAAAAAAAGGTTTTCTTTTTGTAAATAAGTAAGTTTTCTCCTTCACTGATGGGCACTAATGAGGCTGCACTGATGGGCACTGATAAGGTGGCACTGATGTGCACTGATAAGGTGGAACCAATGAGGTGGCACTGATGGGCACTGATGATAGGGCACGGATAGGCGGCACTGATAGGCGGCACTGATTGGTACTTGCGGGTGGCACTGACTGATAGGTGGCATGGATGGGCACTGATAGGTGGGCACTGATGGGCACTGATAGGTGGCATTGATGGACAATGATGGGTGGCACTGATGGACACTGATAGGTGGGCACTGATAGGCAGCACTGATGGGCACTGAAAGGCTGCACTGATTGGTACTTGCGGGTGGCACTGACTGATAGGTGGCATGGATGGGCACTGATAGGTGGGCACTAATGGGCACTGATAGGTGGCATTGATGGACAATGATGGGTGGCACTGATGGGCACTGATAGATAGCACTGATGGGCATTACTGATAGGGAGACATCTGGCAGGTATTGGTAATGGGCCCTGACTGGCACCATTTGTGGGCACTGATTGGCATATTTTGGGCACTGTCATACCTGGTGGCCATGGGTGGCATACCTGGTCATCCATCCGTTCTCTGCCATATCTGGTGGTCCTGGTGGAATCCCTGGTGGTCCAATGTGGGCATCCACTTGGGAGCTGCGCTGATAGTCAGTCAGCGCAGAACCCCCCTGTCAGGAGACCTGCCGATCAGCTCTCCTCTACTCACGTCTGTCAGATTGGATATCCCTGATCAAGTGGTATAGAGCCTCCGTCAGAGATCGTTGTAGTGGTGTGTCAGACACCACTGATCGCTCCCCCACGTGCACGCGCCGGCAGTTATCCTGAAAGACGTGCAGTCAGGATAACTGAACCACCACCCGGCCTATAGCAAAATGATCAGTTTTTTATTTCTGAAAAATAGTTTTATGTATATATTTTTCTAATTTTACTTCACCAACTTAGACTATTGTGTTCTGATCCATCACATATAATTCAGATTAAAAAAAAACACTGAACAGAAGGCTGTAATGTAACAAAATAGGTAAAAAGCCAAGGGGGTGAATAATTTTGCAAGGCACTGTATATACTATTAGAGGTTGAATCTGGTAAATATCATCAGACTCAGAGATCAAATTATTTTTTTAAAGAAAAAAAAAATTAAAGAGTATTTTGCGGATTTTCAGACAGAACTGTAATATATTATGTATGACAGACTCCCTTGTCATAGGCAGATGGTTTGATAAAAGTCACTTATGCTGTCCATACAAAAAACAATGTCTTCCTTCAAAAAAACTTTAATTGTGAGAGCATTCATTGATTTTCTAATGGTTAGTGCGGTCAAATCTGCATTCATTTTTGACCACAGTGATGGGAAAATCTGAAGGAGCAGAATAGAAAACTTCTTGGTCAAAGGAATTTCAGTGTATGTGGTTTTTGAACAGAAATGACATTCATTTTAAAACTGAATGTTAAAAGCAAGAGAAATCTTCAAACAACATTCTTTCATTCAGCGACTGTACAAAGATTTTTCGTATGAATATTATTGTCCGAAAATCGATCTGTGTATGGCCAGCATGAGGCACGGTACACACCTATGCAGTTTGCTTTTGATCCGTTTCTGCAGTGCTTTCTGCAGTGCGTCTTTGCACACGCGACTTTGCTGTGATTTGCGTTTTGCATTTTTTGGCCAATTTGTTGTTGGGCAGATTAAAAGATGCAACACACTACATGCTTTTCTGCAGCTTCTCCATTGAAGTCTATTGAACCACAAAAAGCAAAAAAAAAAAACCACACAGTTTTGCTGACCCTTTCCAAACACGCAGCGGCAGAAAAAAAGCTTAGATGTGAACGTGTCCCATAGGAAACCATGTTAAATGAGCTGTAGTGCATTTCTGCAAAAAGCACCAAAAATCGCATAGGTGTGAACCAGGTCTAAGATGTTTAGTAGCAGCAGAATGCTTTTTTTTTGTATCAACTGTCATAATAGGGTAAAAAAAAAAAAACTTAGCCCTTTATAGTACAAAAAGAGCAAATAATCACTATAAGGGGTTCATTTATACTGTGAAACAGTGAAAGTAATAATAGATATTACTTATATCATACAGATTATCTCACAAAAGTGAGTACACCCCTCACATTTTTGTAAATATTTTAGTCTTGTGACAACACTGAAGAAATGACACTTTGCTACAATGTAAAGTAGTGAGTGTACAGCTTGTATAATGCCCCGTACACGCGGTCGGATTTTCCGATGGAAAATGTCCGATCGGAGCGTGTTGTCGGAAATTCCGACCGTGTGTGGGCTCCATCTGACATTTTCCATCGGATTTTCCGACACACAAAGTTTGAGAGCAGGAGATAAAATTTTCCGGCAACAAAATCCGTTGTCGGAATTTCCGATCGTGTGTACACAAATCCGACGGACAAAGTGCCACGCATGCTCAGAATAAATAAAGAGATGAAAGCTATTGGCCACTGCCCCGTTTATAGTCCCGACGTACATGTTTTACGTCACCGCGTTTAGAACGATCGGATTTTCCGACAACTTTGTGTGACCGTGTGTATGCAAGACAAGTTTGAGCCAACATCCTTCGGAAAAAATCCTAGGATTTTGTTGTTGGAATGTCCGAACAAAGTCCGACCGTGTGTACGGGGCATAACAGTGTAAATTTGCTGTCCCCTCAAAATAACTCAACACACAGCCATTGATGTCTAAACCGTTGGCAACAAAAGTGAGTACACCCTTAAGTGAAAATGTCCAAATTGGGCTCAAAGTGTCAAATATTTTTTGGGGCCACCATTATTTTCCAGCACTGTCTTAACCCTCTTGGGCATGGAGCTCACCGGAGCTTTAGAGGTTGCCACTGGAGTCCTCTTCCACTCCTCCATGACGACATCACGGAGCTGGTGGATGTTAGAGACCTTGCGCTCCTCCACCTTCCGTTTGAGGATGTCCCACAGATGATCAATAGGGTTTAGGTCTGGAGACATGCTTGGCCAGTCCATCACCTTTACCCTCAGCTTCTTTAACAAGGCAGTGGTCGTCTTGGAGGTGTGTTTGGGGTTGTTATCATGTTGGAATACTGCCCTGCGGCCCAGTCAGGGAGGGGGTCATGCTCTGCTTCAGTATGCCACAGTACATGTTGGCATTCATGGTTCCCTCAATGAAATGTAGCTCCCAAGTACTGGCAGCACTCATGCAGCCCCAGGCCATGACACTCCCACCACCATGCTTGCCTGTAGGCAAGACACACTTGTCTTTGTACTCCTCACCTGGTTGCTGCTACATACGTTTGACACCATCTGAACCAAATAAGTTTATCTTGGTCTCATCAGACCACAGGACATGGTTCCAGTAATCCATGTCCTTAGTGTGCTTGTCTTCAGCAAACTGTTTGCAAGCTTTCTTGTGCATCATCTTTAGAAGAGGCTTCCTTCTGGGATGACAACCATGCAGACCAATTTTATGCAGTGTGCGGTGTATGGTCTGAGGACTGACAGGCTGACTCCCCACCCCTTCAACCTCTGCAGCAATGCTGGCAGCACTCATACGTCTATTTCCTAAAGACAACCTCTGGATATGATGCTGAGCACGTGCACTCAACTTCTTTGGTCGACCATGGTGAGGTCTGTTCTGAGTGGAACCTGTCCTGTTAAACCGCTGTATGGCCTTGGCCATCGTCTTTGCCATGAGGTGCCATGTTGAACTTCCAGTGACCAGTATTAGTGAGAGAGATAACACCAAATTTACCACACCTGCTCCCCATTCACACCTGAGACTTTGTAACACGAACGAGTCACATGACACCGGATTGGAAAATGGCTAATTGGGCCCAATTTGGACATTTACACTTAGGGGTGTACTCACTTTTGTTGCAAGCGGTTTAGACATTAATGGCTGTGTGTTGAGTTATTTTGAGGGGACAGCAAATTTACACTGTTATACAAGCTGTACACTCACTACTTTACATTGTAGCAAAGTGTCATTTCTTCAGTGTTATCACATGAAAAGTTAGAATAAAATATTTACAAAAATGTGAGGGGTGTACTCACTTTTGTGTGATACTGTATATAAAAACAAAAATACAATTATATATAAACATAATATATATATATATATATATATATATATATATATATATATATATATATATATATATAGATATAGATATATATATATATATATTTATAATTTAGATATAAATAAAATTATATATATATATATATATATATATATATATATATATAAAACTTACTTATTATTTTCTAACAATTTGCATGGATGGCAGCAGTTGGGATGGTCAATTTCTGACTGATTTGGTAACACAAATCTAATCCACCTGCTTATCAGCCCATATTGGGGCACCATCATAGTTTGTAGCCCCTTTTGGAAGAAGAAGTAAGCCTCCATGTACTCACACAGGATTTTTGCGGTCAGGTGAATCACCAATGCGGATCTCGGCCCCCAGCAGGCGTTCCACATAGCTGTCCTGACGGTTTGTGATGACGATACTGGATATGTTGTAGGTCTTTTTCAGGTCCAGATGCCACCAGGGCTCATAGTTCCGCATGGTGTGAGAGCAGAAACCTTTATGAAAATCCACTTCTACCATTCCGTCTATGGCTTTGTTTGCATAGCACATCACTTCGGACTTGTAGACAGAACTCTGGCTGGCTGTTCCATTTTGGGCCACATTAACCGCTAGAGATAAGACATAGAATCAATTAGTGACCTCACAACCAAAAATGTCACTTTAAGGTAAATTTACCATTTAAAAAAAGAATATCTACCAATTCCATGATCTAAACCTTCATAGGATAGAGAATACTCTTTTCCTGGCCTTCTCTCCACCTTTATGATTATACCCACCACCAGGACATCACATCACCAATACAAACCTCCAGGGATCTCCAAACGTTCTAAACAAAGGGCCAGTCTACTATTCTTCAGGCTTTATGGGGGGCTGGACTGTGGCCATTAGGGATAAAAAAAAAATCGCTTTGGATTTGGTGGTCAGTGGGAGTAATTAAATTACATAGCAACTTTGGTCAGCAGGACGAGAAATAATGCCCCATCATTTGTGACAGTGATAGGAACAGTGCCCCATCATTGGTGTCAGTGGGAGGAATAGTTCCCCTATGATTGGTGTCAGCGATAGGAATAATGCCCCATAGTTGGTGTCAGCAACAGGAATAGTGTCCTTATCTTTGGTGTCAGTGAGAGGAAAAGTGCCCCATCATTGGTCTCAGTGAGAGGAATAGTGCCCCATCATTGTTGTCAGCTAGAGGAATAGTGCCTCATCATTGGTGTTAGTGAGAGGAATAGTGCCCCATCATTAATATCAGTTGGAGGAATAGTGTCCCATCATTAGTGTCAGTGGGAGGAATAGTTCCCCATGATTGGTGTCAGTGAGAGGAATAGTGCCCCATTATTGGTGTCAGTGGGAAAAATAGTGCCCTATCATTGGGGTCATTGAGAAGAATAGTGCCCCATCATTGGTGTCAGTGAGAGGAATAGTGTCCCACCATTGGTGTCAGTGGGAGGAATAGTGCCCCATCATTGGAGCACAGGTGTGTCAGGAGGAAGCTGTCTCTGGAGCTCCTCCAGGTGATCTGTGTGAGAGGGGAGTGGTGGTGAAATCTCTCCCAGCCCTCCTGGCCCCTTTCTGGGGAAGCCATGGAGGCCAGCAGGGCCTCTCCTGCTGGAAGCTCTCAGCCATCTCCTGGGCCATCGGGTGACATGCCTGCCCCTGCACAAACCATGACTGGGGATCTCTCTACCCCTGGTGAGGATGAAGGTTCTGAGGCCATTCGGGAGCGAGTGGTGGCCGGGATTAAGGTCCTGAATAAGGAGAGAGACAAGCTGTACAAACTCAGAGCGGAGGTGAAGCAGTTGAGAAGACAGCGTGAGGGCTTGCATAGCCAGAGACGTGGGACCATGGATCCGGAGATCCAACTGGCCAAGGTCCGGGTTGAACACCAGGAAACCATTATGTCCATGATGGAAGGCAGAGATGGGCCCTTTAAGGAAAAATTCTGCAATGACAGAAGGTTTGCCAGAATGACAAAAATGGAGGTGTAAGAGGAGACCCCCAGTTCAGACCCCCTGCCCCCTCAGGGAGAGGTAAGCAGCCCCATGCCTTCCCAGGACTCAGGAGGCATGCTCAGGGCCATCCAGGCAATGGAGTCTCCTTTGCGGGAGGATCAGTTGGTGTGTCATGAGGAGGACATTACTGATAATGTGCCTGACAAGGTAAAGCCTGTCAAGCCCCATGTGGTGCATAAAACTGTTTTTGTGAACACTGTGACTGATACTGACAATGTGCCCAGTGACAATCAGGCTGCTAGTCCTATGTGTAGCAATGCTGTGCTTGCTGATGCTGCAGTGCAGCAAAATATGCACTTAAAAAATTACATTCCTGCAGAGGAACTACAAGATTCAGCAGAGCCTATTAACCCCCCTTCAGCTGAGTCTGAAGCTGTTTGCCCCACAGCTGCTGAGGACTCTACAGCACAGCTTCAGGAGACAGCTGGTATTGCATCAGAAACTGTGACTATTCCTGATGGGAATGTGAATGTGTGCGTGACTGATAAAAATCATCCCAGCACCAGTGTGATAGACAGTCCTACCAACTCTGTTCAAGCAGATAATAATAATAATTGTAATGTACAGACTAATGTAACATCAGTGTGGGGCCTTGGCCCTGATAAGCCTACATTTGCTCAGGTGGTACGCTCTGCTCCTGGTGGCTCCGCCCCCAAGTGGTTTCTCTCCCTGCGGCCTACCACTTTGAGCACCCCAGGATCTGGTCTTGGGTCTCTGGCTTCTGCTGGGGGTCCGAGACGAAATGTAGTAATTCTTAAATGGGGTGGTGGTGCAATCCCTCCAGCACGGCGTGCAGTGGTGGACATGATTTTGGAGATGGGTTTTGGGGCAAACGATCTGTATGCCCTAATACATGTTGCTGGGAGCTGGGAATATACTATTAGTTTCACCAGGCCAGAGGGTCTTGACCTGTTCTGGGAGCGATATGAGGCTCGGTGCAGGTCGAGACCCGAATGGGAAGGTCTGGCCCCAGTTGCGGTTTCACAAAGGTCTACAGTGAAAAAAATCACAATTATCCTCACTAATGAGAGTGTTCCTGCTCGAGATTTAGAGGTCTGGTTAAAGAATTATGGTGAGGTATTGACTAAGCTCGATAAAATACTTGATGAACGTAACATCTGGACTGGGGGTTGGTCAGTTACAGTCAGGTTGGCCAGGGATGGGAATGTTGTCCGTCACCTGCCCTCCTCAGCTTTTATAGGGAGGGATAGGATGACTAATGTGACAGACCTAGCCAGAACAGAGGCTGTTGGAGAGGACTGTATGCAAGCCTGTTGCCTTTTGATTATGGGCCCTGGATTTTCAATGGAACAATACTCTTTGTGAGGTGAATGAGAAATCCAGGCTGAACTGTACTAATCGGACTCAGTCGTGTATATATGTATATATTGTATGGGGACTCCTTACTGTAGATTTGTGTCCCTGAAGAGGGAGGGGGGATTCCTCCAGCAGCCCCCTGCTAATAAGACTGATTCATTCTGTTGGGACACATCCTATGAGGAGATGCTGGTGTCATCAATTCCAACTACCTGTGTTTATGTTAATTGAATGAGCTGATGACATTGTCCTCTATACAATGTAGGAGACGGGACGACTCCTATTGGAGCTGCTATTGTGAGAAATGTCCTGTGAAAATTAACTCAGTCTGGGCAATAGGTCATGTCTCAGTCACCTAGGCTGTATAAAGGATTAGTTAATTAGCTCATGTCAATTATGTTAATTAGGTTACAGTTCTATTGTTAGAGGAGGTTCCAACGGCATATAAAGTCTTGTAATTTTGAGTCTAAATAAACAATTCTTGGTAGCAACAAGCAAGTGTCGCCTTGTTTTGTGCTCAGAGAGGTTGGGATATCTGTATACAGACTGGGAGGAAGTGGTATATGACGGAAGCACTCAAGCGGAGTGTGGAACGTTCCGTGACATTGGTGGCAAGCAGCGGGAAAGCTTCGTGCAGTCTGGGAAATTTAAACCTCCACCTGGATCCAAGATCAGGATAGCAGACTTCAGTCACCCCATCGGAGATATGGACCTGGCATCAGAATTCCCGGGGCTGCTGCGAATCATCCTTTCAACATACACCAGGACTGTGTCTGAAGATGAATACCTGGAGCTTAGGCAGCAAATTCGGGTGGAGCTCTGGATTGCAGCCCTCCGTCTCGCTGGTATAAAACAGGGCAAGTGCTTTCCAACCCAAGAGCAATGGGCCAGTGACCAACGAGCATTGCGGATGGCATTCCTGGGAGAGCAGCCCCAGGAGCAATGGGTGACTGAGTTGGACAGGTTGGTCCAGAATGCTCTCCAGAGGGATATGACTTTGGCTGCCCTGGATTGCAGGGCAGAGCTCTGCTAAACTCTGCCCAGAAATGATGGCATATCCTGGGTTCCATGGACAGGAGATGGTGAACCTCTATCCCCAGACATCAGTTGCAGAGACATGGGATTTGATAGACTTTTCTGCTGAGGAAAAACAAACTGATGAGCCTCCAGCAGAAGAGCTGCTATCAGGGCCAAAGTTCACTGTGTTCTGCCCAGCACCAACAGTGGCTTCGGCCTTCTTGAGAGAAGAGGTAGTCGGCCTTTCTCCCACAACACTGACAGGAACATGTTATTTTCTGCCAGCAGCATCTATGGAGTTAAAACAAACTTCTCCAGCTGAAGATCTGGTAACTGAACAGAGGGTCCAAGACCTCTGTCCCACACTTTTACCACTTCTAGAGACTGGGGATTTCTCGCTGGTATAAAACAGGGCAAGTGCTTTCCAACCCAAGAGCAACGGGCCAGTGACCAACGGGCATTGCGGATGGCATTCCTGGGAGAGCAGCCCCAGGAGCAATGGGTGACTGAGTTGGACAGGTTGGTCCAGCAGGAGATAGAGCTGGACAATCGTTATTGGGCTCTGCAATGGCACGCAATGGAGGGATATTTAGGGGAGACGACAGAATGCTCTCCAGAGGGATATGACTTTGGCGGCCCTGGATTGCTGTGGGAGAGTCTTACAGATCATTTTATGTTTGGTGATGAAGGGGAACCTGACCTTGAGGACCCGAGAGAATATAGAAGAGTCTATGCTCGGTCTTGCAGGGGTCTCAGAGCTCAAACCTGATCTGGACCATTTGCTAAGGAAGGAACAGCATCTGGAAAGGGCATACAGGAAACTGCTAGAACAAGTTCCACAGCATGCCAGAGAATCAGCAGTGGAAAATCCGGAGATTGCCGTCCCCAAACCTGAAGTGCTGACAACAGGGCAGAGCTCTGCTAACCTCTGCCCAGAAATGATGGCATCTTCTGGGTTCCATGGACAGGAGATAGTGAACCTCTATCCCCAGACATCAGTTGCAGAGACATGGGATTTGATAGACTTTTCTGCTGAGGAAAAACAACCTGATGAGCCTCCAGCAGAAGAGCTGCTATCAGGGCCAAAGTTCACTGTGTTCTGCCCAGCACCAACAGTGGCTTCAGCCTTCTTGAGTGAAGAGGTAGTCAGCCTTTCTCCCACAACACTGACAGGGACATGTGATTTTCTGCCAGCAGCATCTATGGAGTTAAAACAAACTTCTCCAGCTGAAGATCTGGTAACTGAACAGAGGGTCCAAGACCTCTGTCCCACACTTTTACCACTTCTAGAGACTGGGGATTTCTCGCTGGTATAAAACAGGGCAAGTGCTTTCCAACCCAAGAGCAATGGGCCAGTGACCAACGGGCATTGCGGATGGCATTCCTGGGAGAGCAGCCCCAGGAGCAATGGGTGACTGAGTTGGACAGGTTGGTCCAGCAGGAGATAGAGCTGGACAATCGTTATCGGGCTCTGCAATGGCACGCAGAGGAGGGATATTTAGGGGAGACGACAGAATGCTCTCCAGAGGGATATGACTTTGGCGGCCCTGGATTGCTGTGGGAGAGTCTTACAGATCATTTTATGTTTGGTGATGAAGGGGAACCTGACCTTGAGGACCCGAGAGAATATAGAGAGTCTATGCTCAGTCTTGCAGGGGTCTCAGAGCTCAAACCTGATCTGGATCATTTGCTAAGGAAGGAACAGCATCTGGAAAGGGCATACAGGAAACTGCTAGAACAAGTTCCACAGCATGCCAGAGAATCGGCAGTGGAAAATCCGGAGATTGCCGTCCCCAAACCTGAAGTGCTGACAACAGGGCAGAGCTCTGCTAACCTCTGCCCAGAAATGATGGCATCTTCTGGGTTCCATGGACAGGAGATGGTGAACCTCTATCCCCAGACATCAGTTGCAGAGACATGGGATTTGATAGACTTTTCTGCTGAGGAAAAACAACCTGATGAGCCTCCAGCAGAAGAGCTGCTATCAGGGCCAAAGTTCACTGTGTTCTGCCCAGCACCAACAGTGGCTTCGGCCTTCTTGAGAGAAGAGGTAGTCGGCCTTTCTCTCACAACACTGACAGGGACATGTGATTTTCTGCCAGCAGCATCTATGGAGTTAAAACAAACTTCTCCAGCTGAAGATCTGGTAACTGAACAGAGGGTCCAAGACCTCTGTCCCACACTTTTACCACTTCTAGAGACTGGGGATTTCTCGCTGGTATAAAACAGGGCAAGTGCTTTCCAACCCAAGAGCAACGGGCCAGTGACCAACGGGCATTGCGGATGGCATTCCTGGGAGAGCAGCCCCAGGAGCAATGGGTGACTGAGTTGGACAGGTTGGTCCAGCAGGAGACAGAGCTGGACAATCGTTATCGGGCTCTGCAATGGCACGCAGAGGAGGGATATTTAGGGGAGACGACAGAATGCTCTCCAGAGGGATATGACTTTGGCGGCCCTGGATTGCTGTGGGAGAGTCTTACAGATCATTTTATGTTTGGTGATGAAGGGGAACCTGACCTTGAGGACCCGAGAGAATATAGAGAGTCTATGCTCGGTCTTGCAGGGGTCTCAGAGCTCAAACCTGATCTGAACCATTTGCTAAGGAAGGAACAGCATCTGGAAAGGGCATACAGGAAACTGCTAGAACAAGTTCCACAGCATGCCAGAGAATCGGCAGTGGAAAATCCGGAGATTGCCGTCCCCAAACCTGAAGTGCTGACAACAGGGCAGAGCTCTGCTAAACTCTGCCCAGAAATGATGGCATCTTCTGGGTTTCATGGACAGGAGATGGTGAACCTCTATCCCCAGACATCAGTTGCAGAGACATGGGATTTGATAGACTTTTCTGCTGAGGAAAAACAACCTGATGAGCCTCCAGCAGAAGAGCTGCTATCAGGGCCAAAGTTCACTGTGTTCTGCCCAGCACCAACAGTGGCTTCAGCCTTCTTGAGTGAAGAGGTAGTCAGCCTTTCTCCCACAACACTGACAGGGACATGTGATTTTCTGCCAGCAGCATCTATGGAGTTAAAACAAACTTCTCCAGCTGAAGATCTGGTAACTGAACAGAGGGTCCAAGACCTCTGTCCCACACTTTTACCACTTCCAGAGACTGGGGATTTAATAGACATTTCTGTAGAGGAGGAACCACCTAGCAAACCCCCGGCAGAAGTGCTGGCAACCGGACAGAGGGTCCAAGACCTCTGCTCCACACCTGTGGCAGTTTCGGAGGCTGAGGGTGAGAAGGTGGCAATCACTTTCCAGCAGCAGATACAGGGGGAGAAGGGAGAGGAGGTGTGTGTTGTCCCTCCCCAACAGTTGGCCAGGGTGGAGGAAGCGGCCTTCCCTCTCCAGCACAGATCAGTGCACCTGGGAGACAGTACCATAGACATGTTGTCCAAGCAGCCAGATGAGGGAATGGAAAAGGAAGCAGCCGGCTCACCTCCCCAATGGCAGCTACACAGTTTGGGAGTGGAGGAAGCCAGCCTCCTGCCCCAACGGTTAGCCGGAGCGGAGGATGCGGAGTCCCCAGCAGAAGTGCTGGCAACAGGGCAGAGTGCTACCAACCTCTGCCCAGCACCGGTAACAACTACAGAGTTCCAGGGAGGCGGGGCAGTCGGCCTCCCTCCCCAACAGTTAGCTGGAACAGATGGTGTGGGGTTTCCAGCAGAAGGGCTGGCAACAGGGCCGAGGACTGCTGGACTCTGCCCTCAACTAACAGAGGATGGATTTCCTGTGAAGGTGGATGGGACTTCAGTCTCCACCTGTATACCCCAGGGATGCTGGGCAGTGGGCCCAGATCCCCAACAGCATGACAGAGTGAGCCCAGTCCCCCTGTCTTCTCTCCAGCGGCGGAAAGGACTCCAGGAAGAAGGGCCAGTCCAGGCCTCTCCCCGGCGGCAGATATGTTCTCTGAGAGAGGCAGAGGTTGGCTGGGTGAGTAATACTCTGTTTGGAACAATTTATTTGGGGTACTGTGTGGGTACAGGCAGTAGAGGACTGGAACTACTGACTAACTTCGGAGTCAACCCGTTTGCGGTCTCCTCCTGTGTTAGTCTCCTGCCGAAAGGGGAGAAATGTGACAGACCTAGCCAGAACAGAGGCTGTTGGAGAGGACTGTATGCAAGCCTGTTGCCTTTTGATTATGGGCCCTGGATTTTCAATGGAACAATACTCTTTGTGAGGTGAATGAGAAATCCAAGCTGAACTGTACTAATTGGACTCAGTCGTGTATATATGTATATATTGTATGGGGACTCCTTACTGTAGATTTGTGTCCCTGAAGAGGGAGGGGGGATTCCTCCAGCAGCCCCCTGCTGATAAGACTGATTCATTCTGTTGGGACACATCCTGTGAGGAGATGCTGGTGTCATCAATTCCAACTACCTGTGTTTATGTTAATTGAATGAGCTGATGACATTGTCCTCTATACAATGTAGGAGACGGGACGACTCCTATTGGAGCTGCTATTGTGAGAAATGTCCTGTGATAATTAACTCAGTCTGGGCAATAGGTCATGTCTCAGTCACCTAGGTTGTATAAAGGATTAGTTAATTAGCTCATGTCAATTATGTTAATTAGGTTACAGTTCTATTGTTAGAGGAGGTTCCAACGGCATATAAAGTCTTGTAATTTTGAGTCTAAATAAACAGTTCTTGGTAGCAACAAGCAAGTGTCGCCTTGTTTTGTGCTCAGAGAGGTTGGGATATCTGTATACAGACTGGGAGGAAGTGGTATATGACGGAAGCACTCAAGCGGAGTGTGGGACGTTCCGTGACAACTATTTTCTACCCTGGTCAGCCAAAGCTGTGTCACCGCTGTGGAGAAAAGGGGCATTTGAGCTCCTCCTGGCTCAGCCTTGATATGTTCAGTGTGTCGGGGTCAGGGTCATATGGCCAAGGACTGCACCGAGATGATCAGGTGCAACCTGTGCCTGCGCCTTGGCCACCCCTATAGCAGATGTCCTGAAGCCTGGCACAATATGGCGAAGGAGGTACTAGATGACTTGTCAAGGCTGGACAGGATGGAGGGTGAGGCCCCTGGTGTACCATCCTCCTCTGCGGTGACTGACTCCCCTGGCCCTGTTCAGGATCCCTCTCCAGTTCCTGTGGCCACCCCTCCTGTGTCTGTAAGTATTCCTTCTGTATCTGTCTCTGTGTCCCCCCCGCCTACTGTATCCCCTCCTCTTGTGTCAGAACCTTCCAAGTCTGTGCCCCCTGAGTCAGTTCCCCCCCAGGAGTCTACCCCTCCTAAGTCTGACTCAAAGGGAGCACCCCCCACCAGGAGTGGTAGCATGTACTAAAAAGGTTGCTTCTTCCTCTGTAAAGAAGTCTTCTGTAAAGACATCAAAGACAAAAATAAGAGATGAGGGCATCTCTGAAGCTGACCTGCAGTACCTGGAGGAGAGAAGGAAGGTTGGGAAGTGGAAGAAGCAGGCAGTGAGGATGGAACAGGCTCCAGTGCCTGTCCCCAACCGTCATAGGTCCTCTACGTGGGATATTTCCTCATCTGGAGCTTCTTTGGAGCGAAATTCCGATTCTGAAATGGAATTTGAGGCGGCCTCAAGAAAGAGATAGGCTTCTGGTGATGAGCAGCAGAGGGGAGCTAAGAAGCAATCCACCCAATAACCCAAATGGCGGTTCCCCCTCCGTTAAAAGTGGTGACAATAAATGTCGCCAGCATTAAGTCAGTAAGAGCTTGTTCTATGGCCTTCTTTTTGTTCAGCCAATTAGATGCTGAAATTTTATTTTTGCAAGAGACTAGGCTCACCTCCTTGGCAGATATTCATATGGCCAAGAGAGAGTAGAGGTATGGTCCATCTTACTGGTCTCTTGCGGCCGAGCCTTACGGCGGTATGGCGGTGTTGTTTAAAACCGGCATGGTAACTGTCCGGCGGGTTATTGAGGTGGAGATTGGGAGATGTATGGTCTTAGACGTCCTTGTGGGAGGGCAGGACCTGCGCCTAATTAATGTTTATGGGCCGCACACAAAGTGGGACAGGAAATGCCTTTTTACAAGGATCAAGCCATTTCTTTTTACATCCCGGCAAGTGGTCTTTGGAGGTGACTTTAATACAGCAACTAGGCAAAAGGATAGGAAGGACTTCAAGGACAGGCTGGGATATGATAGCGTTTTTTTAAATAGTATGGTTAGGGATGCTGGTCTCGTGGATGTGCACATTAAGCACCTCCCGGATGACACCGGGTTCACCTTTCATCGAGGTAATAGTCAGAGTAGAATAGATAGATAGTTTTTTTTGAAGGAGACCTCTGCTTTCTCACCCCCAGTGGTGCAGGCAGTAGAGTTCTCTGATCACTGTATGCTATCTGTGGTCCTGAATGCTTCAGACGCCCCTCAGAGGGGCAAGGGCATCTGGAGATTGAATTCGACTCTCCTCAAGGAAGAACATGTTAGACAATCCTTTGAGGAATTCTTTCAGGCACAGGTGACCATCCTGGACTTTTGTAGCAGCAAGGCTGAGTGGTGGGAGCTGACCAAAAAGAGGATTGCTGGATTCTTCAGGGGCCTAGCCAATAGAAAGCAGTTTAATAAATACATGACCTACCAACGTTTACGGAGGAAGCTGGATATTCTTGTCTCGAGAGGAGGAGATCCTGGGGCAATCTCCGAAGAGGAGGAGATCCTGGGGCAATCTCCGAAGTGAAACTCCTTCTCAGGAAGTGTCAATATGACCGGCAGACGCCCCTCAGAGGGGCAAGGGCATCTGGAGATTGAATTCGACTCTACTCAAGGAAGAACATGTTAGACAATCCTTTGAGGAATTCTTTCAGGCACAGGTGACCATCCTGGACTTTTGTAGCAGCAAGGCTGAGTGGTGGGAGCTGACCAAAAAGAGGATTGCTGGATTCTTCAGGGGCCTAGCCAATAGAAAGCAGTTTAATAAATACATGACCTACCAACGTTTACGGAGGAAGCTGGATATTCTTGTCTCGAGAGGAGGAGATCCTGGGGCAATCTCCGAAGTGAAACTCCTTCTCAGGAAGTGTCAATATGACCGGCATGCCTCTTTGGTTCTGGAGAGGGACTATGGGAAGTACCACTCGCCTGACCCTTACCAGAACTGCAAGCAAGGTGTAGCAGTTAAAACGGCCCTTGGCCTTAAGGACAGTACAGGTTCCTTGACAAAGTCCAGGTCAGGGATTCTGGAGGTCGTGAAGTCCTTTTATGCTGACCTTCTTGGGAGGAAAGAGCTTGACCGTGACAAGATGCAAAGCTTTTTGGACTCTACTCTAGGTCTAAATGATGAAGATGTCCCATTGATGAATTTGACAGAGGAGATCACAGTTGAAGAGGTGATGAGGGCAATTGAACAGCTTGCCATCAAAAAGTCACCTGGACCAGATGGCTTGACGGCTGAGTTTTACAAAGCTTTTAAGTCTATTCTGGCCCCACATTTGGTAGAGGTTTTTAACAGTTGCCTTACTGAGGGGGTACTTCCCCCTTCCATGAGGCACTCAGCTGTGATTCTTCTTTCAAAGGGTAAAGATCCTTCGATGATTGAGAATTAGTGCCCCATCAGCCTTCTTAATGTCAATAGAAAGATACTGGCAAAGATCATTTTCTGGCGCCTATCGTCAGTAGCAGAGTCTTTGCTTTCTCGCCATCAGCACTGTTCGGTCCAGGGTAGGTGTACCTTCACAGCAGTTTTAGCTGTCTGGGAGGCCTTGGAGCGGTGCAGGGCTGCAGGCTGGGGAAAGTATTTGCTGACATTGGATCAGGCAAAGGCTTTTGATCGTGTTAACCATGAGTACCTGTGGTTGCTCCTTAGTAAGTACGGTCTGCCGGGTGGTTTTGTCGATTGGTTAAAAGTCTTGTATAAGGGGGCAGAAAGCTTTCCTCTTGTTAATGGTTGGATTGGGCAGTCCTTTGAGGTTGGCTCCGGGGTGCGCCAGGGTTGTCCCCTGAGTCCCCTGCTCTATGTGTTTGCAATCGACCCCTTCATCAGGAGGCTAGAGAGCGGCATGTTGTGTGGGGTGCCAGTGGGGCTCCCGGGTGAGCCTCCTTTGAGGGTTGTTGCCTATGCGGACGATGTGTCGGTGATTGTCACTGGGGCGGATGAAGCAGAGGAGGTGGTCTCTCTGACATCACGGTATTCTGAAGCATCAGGCTCCAAGATCAATCAGGAAAAGACTGAAGTTTTCTGGATGGGAAAGGAAGGTGAGGGTTTTGATCTCCCGGACACCTTTCCAGTGCCCCAGGAAAGAATTAAGATTCTAGGCATTGAATTTGGACCCGGCGATTATGGCCTCAAAAACTGGGAAGGCAGACTGGAAATTGCCAATACTAAGGTGGTCAGCTGGAAGAGATGGAAGTTATCTATGAGGGAAAGGGTTGATCTGATTAAGATTTACCTGATTCCGATCTTCTTGTATGTCAGCTTTGTCTGCATCTTGCCAGTGTCTCTCTATGCTAGGGTCAGTAGTGTGTTCTTCCAGATGTTGTGGGGGAACAGACTGAACCCCATCAAGAGGAATGTCACCTATCTATCCAGGAGGGAGGGTGGCTTAGGTATGGTCAACCCAGTTCTTTTCTTTTCACTGCTTTTTCTCAAGTTTAACATTGGTAATATGCTTGCAGTGGAACCTCCTGAATGGGTAGGCATATTTAGATCTTGGTTTAGGCCTTTTCTATGACTTTGGGAAGAAGGTGGCCAAGTGAAGAATCTCAGGGGTCATCGTGGTCAGCTACCAGCCTATGTCGCTCCATGCCTGAAGTTACTACGGTAGTGGCGATTGTCGGCTGAAGATCTCAGATCGGTTCCGAGAAAAGTCCTTATGAGTCGTCTTGAGCGAAATCTTTCATGACCCACTGGCCTTAAGGGATTGCCCAGGCCCAGTTTTGAGGGCAGGGTTAAGACTTATTAATTTGGACAGAGTACCCCCTAAATTTAGGGATCTGGCCTGGTTGTGCTTCCATGGAAGGCTCTATGTTCGGGGCAATTTGCAATTCCGCAGTGGGATGGATCGTAGTTGTCCTCGGGAGGAGTGTGCAGGTGAGGAGGAGACTATGAACCATTTTCTGCTTCATTGCCCTTTTAACATAGAGGTGTACAAACAGGTGGGGCGGGCCCTCGGTGTTCCTTTCCTCTCCAGGCTGGGTTATGCTGAGTGGGTGTACGGAGCATTCAATACTGGTGGGGTTTTTTGTTTGGATACACTTTTTTTTAGTTAGCCTAGTAGTCCGTTATTTCACCTGGAACGCACGGTGTCAGGTCTGCATTCGGCATAAAATCCTTCCTGTTCAGGTGGTGGTGTATGACATTTTGCATGAGGTGGAGAAGATTCGGGTACTTGAGAGAGACAAGCGGAGTCAGGGGGCTTGTTTAAAGGCGTGGAGGGGTTTCAAGCCTCCCTGACTGCCAGGAGTCTCTTTCCCAGGTGTGGCTGTCTGTCTCTTATCACCCTAGATTATTATTTTTTGGATTCATTTTTGATAAATGGCTGCATACATAGGTGATGGGTTGTGCCTCTTAGGCCCTCTCTGCTGCTTTATGTAAATAGTTTTCTAAAAATGTGTTCGTAGTGGACTATGTATATATTGTAAATATTCTGAACATGGACGTGTATTCCTTGGATTTCTGTTGAAGTTTTATACTATGGTTTTGTTTTTTTCTTTTGTATAAAATTGGTTGCTTGATTCTTTTCAATAAAAGATCAATAGTGCCCCATCATTGGTGTCACTGAGAGGAATAGTGTCCCACCATTGGTGTCAGTGGAAGGAATAGTGCCCCATCATTGGTGTCAGTGGGAGGAATAGTGCCCCATCATTGGAGCTGCTCCAGGTGATCCGTGTGAGAGGGGAGTGGTGGTGAAATCTCTCCCAGCTCTCCTGGCCCCTTTCTGAGGAAGCCATGGAGGACAGTGGGGCCTCTCCTGCTGGAAGCTCTCAGCCATCTCCTGGGCCATCAAGTGACATGCCTTCCTCTGTGCCATGGCTTGTGATCTCTCTGCCCCTGGTGAGGGTGAAGGCTCAAAGGCAATTCAGGAGCGAGTGGTGGCCGGGATTAAGGTCCAGAATAGGGAAAGAGACAAGCTCTATAAACTGAGAGCGGAGCTGAAGTGCTTGAGAAGGCAGCGTGAGGACTTGCATAGCCAGAAACGTGGGTCCATGGATCCGGAGATCCAACTGGCCAAGGTCCAGGTGGAACACCAAGAAACAATTGTGGCCATGATGGAAGGCAAAGATGGACCCTTTAAGGAAAAATTCTGCAATGACAGAAGGTTTGTGAGGATGACATGACCAGTGTATTCCAGATGTACCCACCTACTTCCTCTTACCGCTATACCATTTTACTCTGACCCCTTTTACCTCTTATCTTAATTAACGAGACCACACCAACTTACTGGAGTATAAACTGGCCACAACAGCCTTTTTATTAAACAAAATGAATAAATCACTCCAATAACCTTAAGTATAAAAATACCATATAACTTCAGTGCAAACGACATATTATTAACCGCAATCTGTTAGTCAATGGCGGAGCTACCCCCTTTTACCACATATCAAAACAATACACTGTGGGAACCATTTCCAACTTGATAGGCCTCCAGCTGTGCCGCTCGGAGACAACCCCTTGCCCGCAGTGTAAACATACCGGTATTCCATTTCGGGAATACACCGGAGGGGCCATACTATCGATGACCCCCCACCCCTTTTTACCACATTTGTTTACTGCTACCGCCACCGACCAACAGAAAAACACAGCCACAGCCTGAAAGGATGAAACCTTATCCTTAAGGGCCCCTCTACACCCTCAATGCCCTTTGGATTCCATCCTGCAGCCCCATGGTCCACAGATCTATCCCCACATCCGTGAGGTGAACCCCATCCCTGCGTAAATAAAGGCCAACATTAATCTCCAGTTCTCTATGCCTTATCACCATACCCCCCTGTTGCACCAAAAACCTCCCCACTACCTTGTTAACGCGTATACGTGCTTTGTTAAGCCGTGCAACAGATCTTGCCATCCGCCAGGTGGTTCGTGCCACCATGTCGGACCATAACAGAAGGGTATTGGGAAAAACCGTGCGGATATATAACAAATCCGACTTAACATCTGCCATTAATGCTCTGACCGTACGTACCCCTAGATCATTTCCTCCTGCGTGAATGACCAACACATCTGGTGGTCTGTCTAACCACGCATAACGTTCCACTTCTGGAATGACTCTACCCCACATCATACCCGGTCTCCCCAGCCACCTGATATATGCCTCTCTCCTTGATATTCCCAGCTGCCGCCCATCGGGTCTCGCATCACCTCTCCAGGACCCCAACACACGTAAGAGTGCCCAAGAATCCAGACGAGGCGTGGAGCACCTCCCTCTGAAATGAAAAGATCACAAACCAAGGCAACGTCATTTATAATAAACTTAACAAAACCCCCCACTTACCCGGACATTCCCTTTTTTTTTTTATTCTACAATCAGCTGAGGTCGTATGTAGGTGCGGAACCTTCTCGATTCCCATCTACCGATCCTCCTCACGGCTGCCTCATCCAACCCACATCTGGCAGCTTCAGTAGCCGCCCCAATGCGGAAGGAGTGTGAAGCGTAAGCCTTCCCATCCAATCCCAACTTCATCAAACATTTTCTAAATACTGCTACAAATTGAAACTTAGATAAATAGGACCCGTCTTCATGACGCAAAAATGGTCCTCCACCCGTCGGCCTTACCCGTGCCAATTCCTCGACCGCCCTTACCGGGCATACCGTGGATCCAGGCAGAGCGAACAACCATACGTCCACCCCCTTCCCCGTCTGATCAGTCTTTGACCTCCGCAATCGCAAACACACTTTATCCCTGTGTGACCTAACGTCCTGTACCAAAATGTCACCCGCAGTCCCCCGTGCCGGGCTAACCAATTCCCCAATCCTGAACGCTCCAAAAAACGCTAATGAAAAAGCTGCTGTAAACGGCAAACATTCGTAACTAGAAGAACATATTGACCCTAACTGCCCGCAAATGGACATCAGGTTTGCAAAAGTGACGGGCCTTCTTGTATCTTTTCTCTTTTGTCCTTTTTTGTACCCCTTGAGGGCTTGCCTAACCCAAAATTCCTTCGTCCAGTCCTCCCTCCTTTGTAACTTGAAAAGGAATGACAAAGCCGCCATCTTCTTTTCAATGGACGAAACCGCAACCCCGTTTTCCATATTTCTGGACACAAAATACAAGACCAGTAATCTCACCTCGGACCCATCCTTCTCCACCCCAGCTTCGCGGATTAGACCCGCCCATGCTCTCCATACCTTCACATATGCCATCCAAGTGGAATTACTCACTGATTGCTGGATCCATCCTGCGGCGACTCCAATGCCAGCTCCCAAATCCACTCCGGGCAAGGAATCCCTTCCTTCTCTGCTGCCGGAGCTAGTTCCCTGAACTTGTCCCACTGAAAGCGAGACAGCGAATCAGCCAATGAGTTGTCAATCCCCGGTATGTGTACAGCATATATAAAGATATTCAATTGCAAGCACCGCAATACCAACTGTCGCATCAGCCTAATGACAGGTTGGGAAGACGCTGACATGCGATTGACGACCTGCACAACCCCCATGTTATCGCAATTAAGCCTCAACTTTAAATTCTGGCAAGACCGCCCCCATAACTCCATAGCCAGCACCACTGGAAACAGTTCCAACAGTACCAGGTTACGAAGAAACCCCGCCTTCACCCATGATTGTGGCCAAGGTTCAGCACTCCATTGCCCTTGAAAATATGCTCCATAACCCGTAGAACCCGCCGCATCCGTAACTAGCTCCACATCAAAGTTACTTACCGGACCTGACATCCACACTGCTCTTCCGTTGTACACTGACAGGAATTGATACCATACCTTCAGGTCCTCCCGATGCTCCCGAGTCAACCTGATAAAATGTGTAGGGGCTTTAACTCCCGCCGTGGCTGCGGACAGCCTTCTACAAAACACCCTACCCATAGGTATGATCCTACAAGCGAAATTTAGCTTACCTAGCAATGACTGCAGGGTCCGCAATTGCACCTTCCGCATTCCATGCATCTCCCGGATCTCCTTCTGCAAATCCACTAATTTTTCTTGCGGTAACCTGCATTCCATTTTTATCGCGTCGATAACGATACCCAGGAAACTAATCTCAGTTGTCGGGCCTTTTGTCTTCTTAGCTGCCAATGGCACGCCGAACCCTCCCGCAATGTGTTGCAACGTTGACAATAAAATCGCACACACACTGGAGGAAGGAGGACCTATACAAAGGAAGTCATCCAAGTAATGGATAACCGAGTCCAGCCCTGACACATCCCTAATCACCCACTCCAAAAAGGAACTGAATGCTTCGAACATGGCGCAAGAAATGGAGCAACCCATGGGCAAACATTTATCGACATAAAACTGTTCTTCCCAGTGGCAACCCAGCAGCCTAAAGCTGTCCGGATGCACTGAGAGTAGCCGAAACGCCGCTTCTATGTCGGATTTTGCCATCAGTGCCCCCTTTCCGTACCTCCTAACCCACCGCACCGCTGCATCGAATGAAGTATAGGATACAGCGCAGGCATCAGGGTCAATGAAGTCATTGACCGAGCCCCCTTTTGGAAAGGATAAATGCTGAATTAACCGAAACTTATTTGGTTCTTTTTTGGGCACGACCCCCAGTGGGGACACCACTAAATCCGGTAATGGCTTCTCCGTGAATGGCCCTACCATGCAGCCCAATGCCACTTCTTTCGCCAATTTTTCACCCACCACCTCCGGGTGTTGCAACGCTGATTTTAAATTCCTTGCCATAGGGGGAACCACCTCCAAGGCGCATGGTATTTTGAACCCCTCCCTAAAACCTGCAATGATTAGCGATGCCGCTTCCTTATCCGGATACTTACTTAGGAAAGGCAGCATCCTTTCCACCTTCAGCAGCGTCATCCCTCTTGTTAGCAGGCTCCCCGGTACGTTTCCCTTTTTTGAAGCATCTGGCAAATGTGTGGGCTCCCCCACACCCTGAGCATTCGTGCTTGAATTTGCACGAACCCCCAAACTTACAGTTCCCTTCGTTGTATTGCCAACACACTCCCCATTTTTTACCGGCCGGTAGTCCTGAGGAGTGTGTACCCCCGGCCCCCCCTTGAAAAAACTGAGGCGAGGCCTTGGCCGAGGACATCAGTCTCATCCACAGGCTAATGTCCTTATGGTCCCAACGCAGGGCTGGACAAACCGCTCTGCATTGCCGGAACTGCTCGTCATAGCGCAGCCAAGCCGTTCCCCCATAAACTCTGTGAGCCTCCCCAATAGCATCCATATAACAAAACAACCCCGAACAATGTTCCGGATTCTTTTCGCCAATGACGCTGGCCATGATAGCGAACGCTTGTAACCAGTTAACAAACGTCCTTGGAATCAACCTGTATCTCCTCTTCTCCTCCTCTTCCTTCTTGGAGTCATCAGGCCTAACCCTGTCCAAATTAAACTTTTCCAACGGCAACAAGGAAAAGATTTCCACGTATTCCCCTCTTTGAATTTTTTCCCGAACCTCCTGTTTCAGATGCGCACCCAGCGGGCCCTCAAAACAGACGTATACCTCACATTTCGCTGCGTCCGCGATCCTGACTATGTCCGTTCTACCCATAGCCTCCGCTGCCCCTCTTTCTCCCGTCCTTTCCTTACCGACCCCCGATTCCGGGGTCTTGTCAGTAGACACCCCTGAAGAGACTTCTACCTCCTCCCCCGCAGACACGCCCCCGCCAGTCCCTTGCGCTCCTTGCGATGCTGAACTCGTGGTCGCCTGAGGAGGTTGTTCCCCAAAGTGCCCCACTAGTGCCCTCAGGCCCTCCAACAGCTCCTGAAGTTGTCCCCCTGACCCCGAACCGGCGGATCCTGGTCCCGCCAATTGGTGGTCCTGGCCCTGTCCCTGCAAACGTGGCGGGTGGGCGGCTACCCCTGCCGTACCCGAGGTAACCATGGCCCATATATTCTGTAAATCATTGGTGACAGAAAAATTATTACTGGACTTACCGGGCCGACCCGGAGACCTCCCGACAGCCGCTGATCTGCTTTCCACCGCCGTATCTTGCTGGCGTGTCTCCACCTCACCTTCTTCCGACTCCTCGTCGTCCGACCGGTCCCCTTGAAATGGGCTTGCCGGCGTAGTGAGCCCCCCAGGCGCGTCCCTCCTGGAAGCCGAATGTCCCCGCTGGGACGTGACCTGTCCGACCTCCGAAGCCCCGCCTCCCGACTGGAGTCCGCGCCGCCCTGGAGTGACTGACACCTGTCCGGCCTGATCAGTCCTCTGGCCTTCCCTCTGCAGCTCTCTCCCTACGCCAGGTGACCGATGCCCACCTGCGGTGTCAGTACGGCTTCTAGTCACGGCCCTGGACACCGCTGCAGCTGTCCTGTCCCTTCTGTCCTCCCCCCTCGGCTTGTGTTGAGCTGCTGGGGGGTTCGCTCGCTCCCGCCTGGGCCCTGTACTCGGGGAACCGGCGCCATGTTGCCTCATAGCCCTGCCCACCGCGCTGTGGCCTCGGCGTGTGTTCCGCCCGGGCCCAGCAGCGGCCATCGGGTGACTCCTCTTGGCTGGTGGGGCTGACTGTTCCCCCCTCGGGCTTCGTGCCTGGCGACCCGATCGGCCACCGGGTCCCGGCGAATACCGCGCCGGAGGCCGCGACCTCCGCGCACGCGCAGTCCCCTCACCTGCCGCCGCCGAACCGCCAGCCTCTGCATCGATGATCCCCGCCACCTGGCTATGGAGCCACTCTGGTCCCCTGGACGCCGCTGCATGCCGCAAACAAGCCAGGATCAGGTCGATGTCGGCCATGGCTGTGGAGGAGCAAAGAAAATCTGCCTCCTCGTGTCTTTCCTCGATCCACTGACCCTGTCCAAAACTCCGCCCCTCCTTTTGTATGGCCGCTCCCCTCAAGTTTCCTGCTGACTCTGCCCCCCCACCAAACACAAGCCAGCTTAACCCTGTGTGTCACTAGACACACTGTCATGCCCGGCCCTGCACTATTCTTTTTTTTCTTTTATGCCTCACTAAAATGGAGGTGGAAGAGGAGACCCCCAGTTCAGACCCCCTGCCCCCTCAGGGAGAGGTAAGCAGCCCCATGCCTTCTCAGGACTCAGGAGGCATGCTCAGGACCATGCAGGTAATGGAGTCTCCTATGCGGGAAGATCAGCTGGTGTTTCATGATGAGGACAATACTGATAATGTGCCTGACAAGGTAAAGCCTGTCAAACCCCATGTGGTGCATACAACTGTTTTTGTGAACACTGTGACTGATACTGACAATGTGCCCAGTGACAATCAGGCTGCTAATCCCATGTGTAGCAATGCTGTGCCTGCTGATGCTGCAGTACAGCAAAAATTCCATTTAAAAAATGACATTCCTGCAGAGGAACTGCAAGTTTCAGCAGAACCAATTAACCCCCCTTTAGCTGAGTCTAAAGCTGTTTGCCCCACAGCTGCTGAGTACTCTACAGCACAGCTTCAGGAGACAGCTGGTATTGCATCATTAACTGTGACTATTCCTGATGGGAATTTGAATGTGTGTGTGACTGATAAAAATCATTCCAGTACAAGTGTGATGGACAGTCCTACCAACTCCGTTCCTGCAATTAATAATAATAATAATAATAATAATAGTAATGTACAGACTCATGTGAAATCAGTGTGGGGCCTTGGCCCTGATAAGCCATTTGCTCAGGTGGTACGCTCTGCTCCTGGTAGCTCCGCCCCCAAGAGGGTTTTCCCCCTGAGGCCTACCACTTTGAGCACCCCGGGATCTGGTCTTGGGTCTCTGGCTTCTGCTGGGGGTCCAAGACAAAATGAAGTGATTCTTAAATGGGAAGGTGGTGCAATCCCTCCAGCATGCAGTGGTGGACATGATTTTGGAGATGGGTTTTGGGGCAAACGATCTGTATGCCCTAATACATGTTGCTGGAAGCCGGGAATATACTATTAGTTTCACCAGGCCAGAGGGTCTTGACCTGTTCTGGGAGCGATATGAGGCTCGGTGCAGGTCAAGACCTGAATGGGAAGGTCTGGCCCCCGTTGCGGTTTCACAAAGGTCAACAGTGAAAAAAAATCACAATTATTCTCACTAATGAGAGTGTTCCTGCTCGAGATTTAGAGGTCTGGTTAAAAAATTATGGTGAGGTATTGACTAAGCCCGATAAAATACTTGATGAACGTAACATCTGGACTGGGGGTTGGTCGGTTACAGTCAGGTTGGCCAGGGATGGGAATGTTGTCCGTCACCTGCCCTCCTCAGCTTTTATAGGGAGGGATAGGATGACTATTTTCTACCCTGGTCAGTCGAAGCTGTGTCACCGCTGTGGAGAAAAGGGGCATTTGAGCTCCTCCTGTACAGCCTTGATATGTTCAGTGTGTCATATGGCCAAGGACTGCACCAAGATGATCAGGTGCAACCTGTGCCTGCGCCTTGGCCACCCCTATAGCAGATGTCCTGAAGCCTGGCACAATATGGCGAAGGAGGTACTAGATGACTTGTCAAGGCTGGACAGGATGGAGGGTGAGGCCCCTGGTGTACCATCCTCCTCTGCGGTGACCGACTCCCCTGGTCCTGTTCAGGATCCCTCTCCAGTTCCTGTGGCCACCCCTCCTGTGTCTGTAAGTATTCCTTCTTTATCTGTCTCTGTGTCCCCCCACCTACTGTACCCTCTCCTTTTGTGTCAGAACCTTCCAAGTCTGTGCCCCCCCAGTCAGTTACCCCCCAGGAGTCTACCCCTCCTAAGTCTGACTCAAAGGGAGCACCCCCCCACCAGGAGTGGTAGCATGTACTAAAAAGGTTGCTTCTTCCTCTGTAAAGAAGTCTTCTGTAAAGCCTTCAAAGACAAAAATAAGAGATGAGGGCATCTCTGAAGCTGACCTGCAGTACCTGGAGGAGAGAAGGAAGGTTGGAAAGCGGAAGAAGCAGGTGGTGAGGACGGAATGGGCTCCAGTGCCTCTCTCCGACCGTCATAGGTCCTCTAAGTGGGATATTTCCTCATCTGGAGCTTCTTCGGAACGAAGTTCCGATTCTGAGATGGAGTTTGAGGCGGCCTCAAGAAAGAGAGAGGCTTCTGGTGATGAGCAGCAGAGGGGAGCTAAGAAGCAATCCACTCAATAACCCAAATGGCGTTTCCCCGTCCGTTAAAAGTGGTGACAATAAATGTCGCCAGCATTAAGTCAGTAAGAGCTCGTTCTATGGCCTTCTTTTTGTTCAGCCAATTAGATGCTGAAATTTTATTTTTGCAAGAGACTAGTCTTACCTCCTTGGCAGATATTCACATGGCCAAGAGAGAGTGGAGGTATGGTCCATCTTACTGGTCTCTTGCTGCTGAGCCTTACGGCGGTGTGGCGGTGTTGTTTAAAACCGGCATGGTAACTGTCGGGCGGATTATTGAGGTGGAGATTGGGAGATGTATGGTCTTAGATGTCCTTGTGGGAGGGCAGGACCTGTGCCTAATTAATGTTTATGGGCCGCACACAAAGTGGGAAAGGAAATGCCTTTTTACAAGGATCAAGCCATTTCTTTTTACATCCCGGCAAGTGGTCTTTGGAGGTGACTTTAATACAGTAACTAGGCCCAAGGACAGGAAGGACTTCAAGGACAGGCTGGGATATGATAGCGTTTTTTTAAATAGTATGGTTAGGGATGCTGGTCTTGTGGATGTGCACATTAAGCACCTCCCGGATGACACCGGGTTCACCTTTCATCGAGGTAGTAGTCAGAGTAGAATAGAGACCTCTGCTTTCTCACCCCCAGTGGTGCAGGCAGTAGAGTTCTCTTATCACTGTATGCTATCTGTGGTCCTGAATGCTTCAGACGCCCCTCAGAGGGGCAAGGGCATCTGGAGATTGAATTCGACTCTACTCAAGAAAGAACATGTTCGACAATCCTTTGAGGAATTCTTTCAGGCTCAGGTGACCATCCTGGACTTTTGTAGCAGCAAGGCTGAGTGGTGGGAGCTGACCAAAAAGAGGATCGCTGGATTCTTCAGGGGCCTAGCCAATAGAAAACAGTTTAATAAATACATGACCTACCAACGTTTACGGAAGAAGCTGGATATTCTTGTCTCGAGAGGAGGAGATCCTGGGGCAATCTCCGAAGTGAAACTCCTTCTCAGGAAGTGTCAATATGACTGGCATGCCTCTTTGGTTCTAGAGAGGGACTATGGGAAGTACCACTCACCTGACCCTTACCAGAACTGCAAACAAGGTGTAGCTGTTAAAACGGTCATTGGCCTTAAGGACAGTACAGGTTCCTTGACAAAGTCCAGGTCAGGGATTCTGGAGGTCGTGAGGTCCTTTTATGCTGACCTTCTTGGGAGGAAAGAGCTTGACCGTGATAAGATGGAAAGCTTTTTGGACTCTACTCTAGGTCTAAATGGTGGAGATGTTCCATTGATGAATTTGACAGAGGAGATCACAGTTGAAGAGGTGATAAGGGCAATTGAACAGCTTGCCATCAAAAAGTCACCTGGACCAGATGGCTGAGTTTTACAAAGCCTTTAAGTCTACTCTGGCCCCACATTTGGTAGAGGTTTTTAACAGTTGCCTTGCTGAGGGGGTGCTTTCTCCTTCCATGAGGCACTCGGCTGTGATTCTTCTTTGAAAAGGTAAAGATCCTTCGATGATTGAGAATTGGCGCCCCATCAGCCTTCTTAATGTCGATAGAAAGATACTGGCAAAGATCATTTTCTGGCGCTTATCGTCAGTAGCAGAGTCTTTGCTTTCTTGCCATCAGTACTGTTCGGTCCAGGGTAGGTGCACCTTCACAGCGGTTTTAGCTGTCCGGGAGGCCTTGGAGCGGTGCAGGGCTGCAGGCTGGGGGAAAGTATTTGCTGACATTGGATCAGGCAAAGGCTTTTGATCGTGTTAACCATGAGTACCTGTGGTTGCTCCTTAGGAAGTACAGTCTGCCGGGTGGTTTTGTCGATTGGTTAAAAGTCTTGTATAAGGGGGCAGAAAGCTTTCCTCTTGTTAATGGTTGGGTTGGGCAGTCCTTTGAGGTTGGCTCCGGGGTGCGCCAGGGTTGTCCCCTGAGTCCCCTGCTTTATGTGTTTGCAATCGACCCCTTCATCAGGAGTAGGGATGAGCCGAACACCCCCCGGTTTGGTTCGCACCAGAACCTGCGAACGGACTGAAAATTCGCATGAACGTTAGAATCCCATTGACGTCTATGGGACTCGAACGTTCGAAATCAAAAGTGCTCATTTTAAAGGCTAATTTTCATGGTATTGTCCTAAAAAAGGTTTGGGGACCCGGGTCCTGCCCCAGGGGACATGTATCGATGTAAAAAAAGTTATAAAACGTCTGTTTTTTCGGGAGCAGTGATTATAATGATGTTTAAAGTAAAAAAAAAAAAAAAAGTGAAATATTCCTAAATATCGTACGTGGGGGGTGTCTATAGTATGCCTGTAAAGTGGCACGTGTTTCCCATGCTTAGAACAGTCCCTGCACAAAATGTAATTTTTAAAGGAAAAAAAGCCATTTAAACCTGCTTGCGGCTTTAATGTAATGTCGGGTCCTGGCAATATGGATGAAAATCAGTGAGACAAACGGCATGGGTACCTCCAGTCCATTACCAGGCCCTTTGGGTCTTGTATGGATATTAAGGGGAACCCGCACCCAAATTAAAAAAGGAAACAGCAGTATACAGGCTCTGTACTCTGAACAGCAGTATGCAGGCGGTGCAAACAAGACAGGGACTGTAAGTTTGTTGTTAAGTAGAATCTGTTTGTAATTTTGAACTGGTACATTTTTAACGTGTTTAGCTCCAGCCAAAAAATCTATTTTAAGCTTTTTGGAAAACATAGGGAAGGGTTATCACCCCTGTGACATTTGTTTTTCTGTCTGTACTCCTCTTCAGAAGATTTCACCTCACTTTTTGTCCCAATGACAAATGTTTTTTTAAAATTTGGGTTTTTTTGTGAAACAAGGATTGGTGATAAAGCATCAGTGGAAAGGAGAAAAGTTTTTCCCATATTAACTCTTACAGGAGAGAATTTCCCTTCCTAGGGGTAAATTTCATCTCACTTCCTGTTGTCTCCTTCCTTTTGCAAGTAGGAGTTGTTTTTAAGTTGGATGTTTGAAAGTAGGGGCCTGCCCTATATACTTAGCAGAAATTTGGGCCTTAGGTGTTGTTGTGGCCACAAAACTGTAAGCCCTCACAGGGCCCTGCTGTGAAATTTTAGATCAAGAATTGTAATTAGATGCCCCTGTTGAACAGGGGCAGAAAAATTGGGCCTTTGGTGGTGGTGCTGGTGCCACAACACTGTAAGTCCTCACTCGCTCTTGGTGGGCGCAGAAACGGGCCCTGCTGTGAAATATTAGATCAAGAATTGTAATTACATGCTAAACAGGGGCTGAAAAATTGGGCCTTAGGCACTGGTGGCGGCTCCCAGAACCAAAAATGTTCTTACAAGCTAGCAGCATGATCATTGAGGAGGAAGAGGATAATTACTCAGGATAGTCACTCAGCATCAGCATAGACAGTCTTTGAAGGGATCTGAGATTTCAAAAAAAAAATATTCGGTTACATCAGCATCAGGTGCTTGGTAGCTGGTGGTGATCCAAGACTGATTCATTTTTATGAAGGTCAGTCGATCAAGCGAGTTGGTGGACAGGCGCACCCTGTGATCGGTTACAAAGCCTCCAGCGGCACTGAATGTGCGTTCCAAAAGAACGCTGAATGCAGGACAGGCCAGTAGCTCAATTGCATACTGTGCAAGCTCTGGCCAGTGATCCATCCTTAAGACCCAGTAACCCAAAGGATTTTCGGTGGGAAAGGTGTCCAAGTCAGATCTTGCCCCTAGGTATTCCTGCACCATGTAAAACAGACGCTGGCGATGGTTGCTGGAACCGATCATACCTTGGGGCTGCGGACTAAAAAATTGTCTGAACACATCGGTCAGATGGCCACCTTCTCCACTGCTCCTTCTTTGACTGACCGAAGCCTCAGCAACATGTTGTCCAGAAACAGGAGTTTGTAACCTCCCAGTCTCTGGGAACGTGTTGCACAGACCTTTCTGCAAGGCCTCCCGAAGGTTTTTCATCGTCTGCTCCCTCTGCGACGGCAAGTTAAGGTCCGCAACCTTACCCTTGTAACGTGGATCAAGGAGGGTTGCCAGCCAGTATTGGTTCTTCTCCTTGATACCACGAATACGAGGATCCTTCCGCAGGCTTTGCAGGATCAGGGAGGCCATGTAGCGTAGGTTCGAACGGTCGAACAGACGATGTTGGAGTCGAACATGGGTTCGTCTTGAACACGAAGCTCATCCCTAATCAGGAGACTAGAGAGCAGCATGTTGTGTGGGGTGCCAGTGGGGCACCTGGGTGAGCCGCCTTTGAGGGTTGTTGCCTACGCGGGCAATGTGTCTGTGATTGTCACTGGGGCGGATGAAGCAGAGGAGGTGGTCTCTCTGACATCACGGTATTCTGAAGCATCAGGCTCCAAGATCAATCAGGAAAAGATTGAAGTTTTCTGGATGGGAAAGGAAAGTGAGGGGTTTGATCTCCCGGACACCTTTCCAGTGCCCCAGGAAAGAATTAAGATTCTAGGCATTGAATTTGGACCCGGCGATTATGGCCTCAAAAACTGGGAAGGCAGACTGGAAATTGCCAATACTAAGGTGGTCAGCTGGAAGAGATGGAAGTTATCTATGAGGGAAAGGATTTATCTGATGAAGACTTACCTGATTCCGATCTTTTTGTATGTCAGCTTTGTCTGCATCTTGCCAGTGTCTCTCTATGCTAGGGTCAGTAGTGTGTTCTTCCAGATGTTGTGGAGGAACAGACTGAACCTTATCAAGAGGAATGTCACCTATCTATCCAGGAGGGAGGGTGGCTTAGGTATGGTCAACCCAGTTCTTTTCTTTTCACTGCTTTTTCTCAAGTTTAACATTGGTAATATGCTTGCAGTGGAACCTCCTGGATGGGTAGGCATATTTAGATCTTGGTTAAGGCCTTTTCTACGACCTTGGGAAGAAGGTGGCCAAGTGAAGAATCTCAGGGGTCATCATGGTCAGCTACCAGCCTATGTCACTCCGTGCCTGAAGTTGTTACGGCAGTGGCGATTGTCGGCTGAAGATCTCAGATCGGTTCCGAGGAAAGTCCTTATGAGTCGAGTCTTGAGCGAAGTCTTTCATGACCCACTGGCTTTAAGGGATTGCCCAGGCCCAGTTTTGAGGGCAGGGTTAAGACTTATTAATTTGGACAGAGTACCCCCTAAATTTAGGGATCTGGCCTGGTTGTGCTTCCATGGGAGGCTCTAAGTTCGGGGCAATTTGAAATTCCGCAGTGGGATGGATCGTAGCTGTCATCGGGAGGAGTGTGCAGGTGAGGAGGAGACTATGGACCATTTTCTGCTTCATTGCTCTTTTAATATAGAGGTGTACAAACAGGTGGGGTGGGCCCTCTGTGTTCCTTTCCTCTCCAGGCTGGGTTATGCTGAGTGGGTGTATGGAGCATTCAATACTGGTGGTGTTTTTTGTTTGGATACACTTTTTTTAGTTAGCCTAGTAGTCCGTTATTTCACTTGGAACGCACGGTGTCAGGTCAGCATTTGGCATAAAATCCTTCCTGTTCAGGTGGTTGTGTATGACATTTTGCATGAGGTGGAGAAGATTCGGGTGCTTGAGAGAGACAAGCGGAGTCAGGGGGCTTGGTTGAAGGCGTGGAGGGTGGAGGGGTTTCAAGCCTCCCTGACTGCCAGGAGTCTCTTTCCCGGTTGTGGCTGTCTGTCTCTTATCACCCTAGATTATTTATTTTTTTTGGATTAATTTTTGATAAATGGCTGCGTACATAGGTGATGAGTTGTGCCTCTTAGGCCCTCTCTGCTGCTTTATGTAAATAGTTTTCTAAAAATGTTTTGGTAGTGGATTATGTATATATTGTATATATTCTGAACATGGATGTGTATTCCTTAGATTTCTGTTGAAGTTTTGTACTATGGTTTTGTTTTTTACTTTTGTATAAAAGTTGTTGCTTGATTCTTTTCAATAAAAGATCAATAGTGCCCCATGACTGGTGTCAGGGAGAGGAATAGTGCTCAATACACAAAAGGAAATTGCCCACGGGACTTTAACAAGGCACAACCAAGAATTATAAAATGTACAAAAATGTATTATGACATAGAACAAATACTACATACATTTAACAATGTTTATAGCACATACAATTACAAAGTATATGTACACAAATAGTCATCGTTACTAAAATCAGATTTAAAATTCCATGGGGTGAGTGAATCCTTATGTACTGATTCTCTGCGCGTTTTGCGAGATAACACTCGCTTCCTCAGGAGAGGTACATGGTATATGGGTATCTAAAATTAGAGACAAGGTTGTTAAGAGAAAAAAAAGGAGGAGAAGAGGAAGAAAATCCAACTTACAAATTGGTAGAATAGTTTTATGGATCTCCACACATGTTCAGTGGTGTAGTAGATTTAACTGAATTCACGGAACTTTCAAAAAAGGATAAATAAGACACCCGGATAAAACCACCCAATGGTCCACATATTTCACCCAGGGAGATGTGGAGGGGAGGGAGGCCAGACACTGCAAAGGCAATCCCCTGGAATGGCACCAGGAAGCACAGTATGAAAATGTGCGCAGACACTGAAAACTATAAAATAAAAAAAAATCGCAATGAACCTCCATGAAGGAGGCCAGCTATTATTATTATTATTATTATTATTATTATTATTATAATACATGATTATATAGCACCAACAGTTTGCACAGTGCTTTACAACATGAGGGCAGACAGTACAGTTACAATACAGAAGGAATCGGAGGGCCCTACTCATTAGAGCTTACAATCTAGAAGCGAGGGTCAAGTGATACAAAAGGTGATAACTGTGGGGGATGATCTGTGAAGGAGCTAGTTGAGACTCCCGTGGGAAAACTGCGCGCTAAAGCTAAGAAAGCATCCAAGAAAAAGAAAAAACAAAAGCCATTTTCTACCCCTTCCCCTCCCTAAAAAGAGAACAAGGTCCCCAGGCAAGGAAAAGACGGACACGAGAAATCAATGCACACCTTTCTGAGGGAGTTGTCAAACAGACTCCAATGCCTCCAAAGAGGCTGATTAGGGCTCAAACTATAAAATCACCAGCTGGAAATCTGCCAAAGAACCTGGTAGGGCCTTCTCCTATAGTCTCAATATAAGTATAGGGCATCTATACTCAAGTCTTGCTGGATACAGGAATTCTCCGAGTTACGAACACCTGAGATACGAACGACTCCTACTTACGAACGGCCTCAAATGCCGGCCACTTGTGCTCCACGCTGGTCCTGGATACCTTTCGAGCACCTCCGGACACATCCCACACTGCCATACCACGCCCCAGATAACATAACAAGCGCCTGGAACATCCCGCATCCATGCACAGGTGGCAGTTACACTTACGAACACGTACAAATGCAGTGTTCCGACCGGAAGTTACACTTACATATGCAGTGTTGGGACTTACGAACAACTTCGACTTACGAACAAACCTACAGTCCTTATTGTGTTCATAACTCGGGGACTGCCTGTACCGGAGTCCAGGTGACGTTGTTTTATCAGGACTTCTACCACAAGTACCTGAGGCACATTCCTTTATGTAAACTCAAAAGAGTTAGAGATTTGGTGTATAGGAACCCAAAAGTGCCCATATGACAGTTAAATATCCATCAAGATAACCTTTGATACTTCCTTGGCTGGAAAGCCGGAGACTTTCGACACTTTGACTGTTGTCTGTCCCTGACCTCCTGGGGAAGGCTGCAATTCCTTGCTGATAGGCACTAACAAAAATCTTATGAGGAGATTACTCACGCCTTTGGCTTTGGAGGGTGCCCCCATAGGGAAGATCCATCCTAAGTTGGGGCAGGCTTTTCAGCGAGTGTTGCAGGAGAAGAAAGCCCCTGCGGAAGGGGTAGGGAGACTGTGACTACTAGACACTCAAGAAAAGATACTGCAGCCTGGGGAAAGAACCTGCATGAAAGCCACTGTCAAGTTGTCATGGGACCAACCGGGTCCTTATGTGGTGGTAGAAGATGACCCACTGGAGGAAGATAACGGGATAGAACTGGTTCCAGAGATCGTACCCAGTAGGGCCTTACTGAGAAGCGGGGGCCGAATCCCTTTCAATGTAAGGAACATCACCAGCCATTGAATCAGCCTGAAGCCTCGTATGGTGATTCTGAAAATAAGTGCTGCCCCCCAGTGACGGGGGATGACGTAATCCAGAAGGGAAATGGAAGAGAGACTACTGTCCAGTGCCCGAATCCCTCCCCCAGATGGGAAGAGAGGATCAAAGCTTAATTAGCTTGATGGGAGGAGATGTTCTCCAAGAATGACTTTGATGTGGTCTGTGCCAGGAGTGCCCAACACCAAATTCGGCTAAGTGAAGATAAGCCTTTCTGAGAAAGGGCTAGAGGAATCCCTCTGTGTGACCTGGAGGACCTTCAAGAACAGTTGGCTGAACTGAAAAGGTAGGGGTCATTAGGGAATCCAAGAGCCCCTATGCCTCTCCTATTGTGGTCCTGAGAAAGAAAAATGGGTCCCTCTGGATTTGTATTGACTACCGAACTTTGAATCGGAGGACTATTCCAGATCCGTACACAACCCCTCGCATAGAAGAGGCCTTGCAATGCTTATCAGGCGCTAAACGGTTCAGTGTTCTGGATCTGAAGAGTGGATACTATCAGATACCCATGCATCCAGATGACTCAGAGAAGATGGCCTTTATCAGTCCTCTAGGATTCTTCGAATTCGACCGAATGCCACAGGGTTTTCCAGGGGCCCCTGCCACCTTTCAGAGACTGATGGAGAACACCATGGGAGACATGAACTTGATAGAAGTGTTGGTGTATCTGGATGATATCATTGTTTTTGACGAAACGTCGGAGGAGCATAAAGCCCGATTGGAGAAAGTTTTCCAACAATTACACACTGGGGGGCTGAAGCTGTCATTAGAGAAGTGTCAATTCTATCAGACTTCAGTTACATATCTTGGACATGTGGTCTCAACTGAGGGGGTGGCTACTGACCTTCAGAAGTTGGAGGCTGTCACTTCCTGGCCTCGCATAAGCACTGTCACCAAGTTGAGGTAGTTTTTGGGTTTCTGCTCCTTTTTATAGAAGATTTGTGAATAATTTTTGACAGATTGCCAAACCCCTGAATGAGTTGTTGCAGAAACAGATGGGTGAGAACCCGCAGAGGGCCCACACTGGAGGCCCAAGGAAGCCACGTGAGTCTGTTCAGGAGACAGTGAAGTATGAAAGAGCCTTTGAACGCCTAAAAGGGAACCTTATTGAAACACCTGCGTTGGCCTATGCTGATTCCTTTAAACCTTACGAACTACACGTGGACTCTAGCAGAGATGGCCTAGGGGGAGTGATATATCAAGAGTCAGAAGGAAAACTCCGCCCGGTGGCTTATGTGAGTCGCTGTCTCACTTCCTCTGAAAAGAATTATCCGGTACACAAGTTGGAGTTCCTGGCCCTCAAGTGGGCTGTAGTGGACAAGCTACAAGACTATCTATATGGGGCCACGTTTGTGGTGAAAACGGATAATAAACCGTTGACTTACTTGCTGTCCACTGACAAACTGGATGTCACTGGTCATCGGTGGTTTGCCGCTCTGTCTGAGTTTCAGGTCAGTTTGAAATATCGGCCAGGAGTGGGAAACCAAGACGGTGAAGCTCTTTCCCGAAGACCTTTCACCACTGATACTGGTCAGAAGAGCTGGATCCATTTGCCCTTGGAGGGAGGGCTGGCTGTATGCCAGGGAATAGAACACCGGCATAATGGGGTGACAGGGGCCAAAGCTGTGGGGGTCACCCCTGCTGGAGTGCCAAGACATTACTGTGCTTTGACACAAGTGCGTAGTCAAGAACTGCCTTAATTAACCAAAGAGAACATGAGGAGGGACCCCCCCAGGAGTGGGAAACCAAGACGGTGAAGCTCTTTCCCGAAGACCTTTCACCACTGATACTGGTCAGAAGAGCTGGATCAATTTGCCCTTGGAGGGAGGGCTGGCTGTATGCCAGGGAATAGAACACCGGCATAATGGGGTGACAGGGGCCGAAGCTGTGGGGGTCACCCCTGCTGGAGTGCCAAGACATTACTGTGCTTTGACACAAGTGTGTAGTCAAGAACTGCCTTAATTAACCAAAGAGAACATGAGGAGGGACCAACATGAAGATCCACTGGGTAGCCTTATAAATAAATCCTTGTCCATTCGGGACCCTCAGATGCTATTAAGTAGTTCCACTGAGGGAGCTAAAGTAGTTTATAAAGAATGGGAGCGAATGAGGTTAGAAGATGGAGTTGTATACCGGAAAGGCCCATCTGGGAAACCAGAAGGTGTTTATCAATTATTCCTTCCTGAGAGGCACCGATTAACAGTGTGGATGACCATGGCTACCTAGGTGCAGATAGAACCTTAGTTCTATCTCAAGTTAGTGAGAGACCGATTTTATTGGCCATCCATGAGGGCTGAAGTGGAAAGCTACTGTCGCTCTTACATCAGATGCATTCAGAGAAAGACTTTACCAGGCAGGGCAGCCCCAATGCTTCTTACTGCGATAGCCAGCCATAGATTGGAGCAAGTGGCGTCTTTTTTGTATCACTGTGGTGTTTTTTGGTCAGGCAATGCACTGACACCTTTTCAGCCATTGTGCTATATGCTGGGTGTTTAGTGTACCCCTGTACCTTTTAAGAAGGGGTGGCTTTCCTTCAGTCCACCTGCTCTCACCTATCCATCAGAATGCATGTGCCTCCACTGTGGAGACACTTATAAATTAGTGTTAGGTACCATAGATACCAGGGTGCCTTGACGAGGCTCTGTGGCTTATGCATGCATTTGCAAATGTGTGCAGACTAAACCCCTGCTTTTAACGCATACTGTTAGATAGGTTATTTGGTTGTCTGCGGGCTGGTGGTAAGTTAAGCTTGGTTTTTCCCTTGGATTTATCCTTGGCCTTGTTTGTACCAGCCCCAATGGGCCATCTACAGAGTCAGGGACCACTGGACTGGGTGTGCATTGATTTCTTGTGCTTTGAACTTGACCTGAGTGGGCGGAGTAATGTCCTAGTTGTGACAGATCACTTTACTCATTATGCTTGGCCTTTCCCCACTAGGGATCAACAAGCCAGGACTGTAGCAAAGGCCCTAGCGAAGAAGTTCTTCACCCCCTATGGACTGCCTCAGCGTCTACACTCAGATCAAGGTTGGGATTTTGAGAGTAAGCTAATCCGAAGATTGTGTGAACGCTTGAGTATCAAAAAATCCAGAACCTCTCCTTACTATCCCCAAGATGGGAAAGCTAGGGAAGCATTTACCAACAAAGAACAGAGAAACAAGAAAAACTTTGATCTCAAAGTAAGGTTTCAAGACCTGCAGCCTGGAGATTGGGTGTTGTTGTGCAATCTGGAAGTGCCCGGAAAACATAAGCTGGCTGATCAATGGGGCTCCCAGCCCTACATTGTCTGCAAATGATTACATGGGCTTCCTGTGTATCATATTTGCCCTGAGGGTCAAATCAGCCCCCTAAAAACTAGGCATCCTAAAGCATTTGCTGCCTATATCTGAGGCTGTCAGAATGCCTCCACCCCCTTGTCCAGAGGCCTATTAGACTCCTACCCTGAGGTCTAGGATTGATTGGACCGTGAATCCATACCTCCAGATGAGGAAAGTGATGAGAAAGAACTAACCCTTGATTGGCTATGGGTTCCAACTCTGAAGACAACCCTACCCCTCCTCAAATTTCAAGAGGAAACAAGGGAGTCAAGATGGAACTCAGTGAAACTTCTAATGTGGCGGAAACCCCTGTTTCTCTTAATGGTGAAGTAGAAAAGTAGAAAACGTGAATGTTCCTGACATCCAAGAGGAGCCCGAACCTGAGCCAGAACTTGAACCAGAACTCGGATGTAGTTTGTGGGGAACAGATCATGGTCCAGCGCCACTGAAAAGCATCTATTCTAGGTTGAGACAGAAAATATGCACTCCCAAGAGATTGACTTATTACACCCTTGGAAAAACCTCTGATGAACTTATCACTTATTATGCTCAATGTTCTAGTCAAGCACTTGCCTCCTTTATCGAACCTTTGATAGAGGGTGACCTTGATCTACCTCCTGACACTACTGGGTGGGCCACTAATTTATTACTGGCTTGTCACAAAATTGATATGACTTTGCCTGACAATGTATATCATTTGCTTCTAGAAAATCCTTCTTTGGACCAGTTGCTGACTGTTACAGCTCCTGGTCTATAACATAACTAGTTGTTTCATTTTTTTATGATACAGTAAAGTGATCTCACAGGTTGTGTTCTGTCTTTGGGAACCAAAGACTTTGAAGTGGGGGGAGGATATAGCGATGTGGACTGTAAGTGTAATATTGTGTGCTTTCCCCGTCATTCCTCATCTATAGTTGTATCCCTTTAATGCTGGGCTCCAGTGACTGTCATCATATCTATAAACCCAACCCAATGAATTGTGGAACTAGCAGTTTTTCAGACCGGCAGTTCCATTGCATAACTATACACCGGGACTACACATCCCAGGGATCCGTGCTACCATCCATGAGACTTCTGGGAAAGACTATAAAGGAGACAGGAGATCCACCTCATGTTATCTTCTTCCTTGGCCCTATGTAATGCACACCTCTCCATGACGGAGAGAGAGAGGTTTGCGGCCTACCATGCGGTGTTCAAGTGATTCCAGTCCGGCCTTGTAGAGCCCAACTCTACTTGCTGTTCGTCAGACATCTACACGGCACCAACTCAGCAGCTCGGCACCACGTTTGTCCATGCTCCGCACCTGTGAGTCATCGCTGGCGGCTTCATTGATGGATGTCTCTTTCCGGGACGCTATCTGCAAGGCATCTAGTTCGGATCAGTCGTTACTGAGAGGGCAATTGCCCACCTTCTGCAATATCTCCCTGGTTACTTTATTCGAACACTGTGTACACTCACCTTTACCTTGGGAACACTTTACTGCACTTCTATTTGAACACTGTACATAGACACCTTTACCTACAACCATTTCAAGGAGTACCATTAGCCTGTTTAAGCCATTCAGTCTTTTAATGCATCACTGTGCCTTATTTGATATAATCTAATGAGCTCCAACTGCTGGTGAAGACTATCAGGCCTGCACCTCAGACTTTGCTGTTGTTACTATTTAAAGGGCCCTACACTATTTTTATCTGTCTGATCTCTGATTAGGATTTGAAGGTTGAATAGGCTGGCCTGGGGGTTCCCTCTAGAGTGTGACTATGTGCATTAAACACTTAACCTCTTATTGTCCTTTAGGTCAGGTTTCAGGTGGTATCCCATTGTGCATATATGTATATTGCATCTTCATACTGTTAACTATTCTTAAGTTGTCTTTGGGAATTCCTCCACCGAGCCTACTTATTCAGAACTCCTTCCCTTGTGAATTAACACAACTGTGCTTACTCCAGTTAAAGCCAAAGTAATATAAACATATTGATTTGTCTGACGTGTCCTTTAAAGGTGCTTGTGGAGAGATGTCTGAACCCAGAGTGTCATGTGGGTTGAAAGGTTCACAGGGTCCGTGCTACACAGTTATTAGGTGGGGGCGGATAGGTTTCTCTGAAGAGAAGCGTTTTCCAGGATCATCTAAAAGCAAGAAGAGTAGGAGATAGTCGGACAGATTGGTGTAGGGAGTTCCATAGGATAGGAGAGGCCCTGGAAATGTCCTGGAGGCGAGCATGGGAGGAGGTGATGAGAGAACTAGAGAGCAGGAGGTCTTGGGAGGAATGAAGAGAATGATTTGGTTGGTATTTTGAGACTAGGATCGTGATGTAGCTGGGGGCCGAGTTGTGGATGGCTTTGTAAGTTGTTGTTACAATTTTGAATTTAATTTGTTGGGTTAGTGGAAGCCAGTGGAGGGATTGGCAGAGAGGGGTGGAGGACACTGAATGGTTGGTAAGGTGGATGAGCCTGGCAGCAGCATTTATGATGGATTGAAGGGGGATAGCCTATGTAAAGGTAATGCCGTGAGGAGGGAGTTGTAGTAGTCCAGGCGAGAGATGACCAAGGAGTGGACTATGAGATTTGTGATGTCATTGGTTAAGATGGGGCATATTTTGGAGATGTTGCAGAGGTTGAGGTGGCAAGATTTGGAAAGTGTTCGGACATGGGGCCAAAAGCATAATTCAGAGTCTAGGGTTACACCTAGAACCTTGGCATGTGGGGACAGGCTGATAGTAGTGCTATTGATCTTGACAAAGAAATCAGGGGAAGGGGCACATGGGGGAGAAAAAAGCATGATCTCCGTTTTGGATAGATTAAGTTTGACTAGCAAAACTAGCAAAAATACCGGTCCCCCAGTTCCTGTAGATGAAGTGCCAATGACAACAGTGAGAGTGCGTGAAATAAGAAAGATTGCCATAAACAAACACATAGACCCATGAGTAGTCATATAGAGCTGGGAGACGACTAATACATCATGCATATTTAAACCCTGTGAGATTATACTCACTCTGCAACAGTATGTCTCCAGCGTTTATCTGTCATAAAAATACCAGGTCCTTCCTGAATAGATGGTGGCTAAATATGGGGTATGCATGCGCGGCTAAATAGCCTGAGTACTGGTCAAGTCCTGCCCCTCCAGCGTCACAAGAACCCCATGGGGGCTGCCATGTGGGCATGGCCATCAAACCACAGATACATGCAGATACGGATGGTCTAACAGTTCGGCCCGAACATTTACCTGTTTGCAGGGTGTTCGCTGGGTGTTTGCCCCGACGAGCACCCTGCAATGCACTGAATGCTGCACAGTGCATTCTGTGCCCTGATTAGGCAAAGCTTTGCCCAATCAGGGCACAGTATAAGCTGGTTGTTAAAGAACGGGGCTGGGAAGCCGGCCGCCGCATCCTTAACAACCGATGAGTCATCAGCTGTCAATAGGTTTCCCCGCTGACAGCTGAATGAAAAAAAAAGTGCCGGTAAAAAAAATAAAGAAAAAAAAATGGCATAGGGTCCCCCCCAGTCTATACCAGGCCTTTTGGGTCTGGTGTGGATTTTAAGGGGAACCCTATGCCAAAAAAAAAAAATGGTGTGGGGTCCTCCCAAAATCCACGCCAGACCCTTATCTAAGCATGCAGGCCGACAGGTCAGGAAAAGGGGAGGGGATGAGCGAGCACCCCCCCTCCTTAACCATACCAGGCCACATGCCCTCAACATGGGGGGGTGGGTGCTTTGGGGCAGAGGGGGCTCTGTGCCCCCCATCCCAAAACACCTTGTCCCCATGTTGATGGGGACAAGGGCCTCTTCCCAACAACCCTGGGCTGTGCTTGTCGGGATCTGTGGGTGGGGGGCTTATCGGAATCTGGAAGATCACGGCCCCCCTCCCCTGTGTGAATAAAAAAAAGTGTCCTTCGATGTAAATCCCCCATCAATCATGTCACCCAATGGACATGAAAAATAGAAAAAATGGAAAAGGCTTCCACTTTCATGGGAGGCTACCCGCCATATGCTCTCTCTTCGCTTTGACAGCTCTTATGTAGGCATATGATGCCAGAAGGGGTGGGGCCACTTGGTTAAGTCACTGGGTGGCGCTGCTCCTTTCTGGCATCACATGACGTCAGAAGGGGCAGGGTCACCAGGTTATGTAAGTGGGTGGCCCCACCCCTTGTCTATATAAGAGCTGTCAAAGCGAAGAGAGATCATACAGATGGTAGCCTCCCATGGAGGCAGAAGCCTTTTCAATTTTTTCAGTTTTCAGGTCCATTGGGCATCAGGATTGATGGTGGATTTACATCGAGGGACACTTTTTTGTTATATTTTAATAAAGGATTTGTCAAAAACAGTTTCCTGTTTTTCTTATTTTTGGCACTTTTTTGGTGAATGGGTACGGGTATGATGTACCAGATACCCATTCATTGGGGGGGGGGGGCGAGATCTGGGGGACCCCTTGTTAAAGGGGGCTTCCAGATTCTGATAAGCCCGACAACCACAGTACTGAGTTGTCGGGAAGAGGCCCTTGTCCCCATCAACATCAACAAAGCACCCCCCATGTTGAGGGCATTTTGCCTTTTTTTCTGAGTTGCCAGGCTGCATGCTCAGATAAGGGTCTGGTATGGATTTTGGGGGGACCACATGCACTCTGAAAAAAAATATTAAAAAAATTAAAAAAAAAAAAAAAACAACAAAACTGTAAATAATAATAGATAAAATAATAATAAAAAAAACATTAACACCGTCCACTGCTCTCCTGACACTGTCCACTACCCCCTCCCTCACCCCCAATCATTGTGAAAAACAAAAAATACAAAAATAAATTGTAAAAATAAATAAAATTTTAAAACCAAATAAAAACAATTCTGACACTGACATCAACTGGCCCCCAAAAAGCATTTAAAAAAAATAAAAAAATAAATAAAAATTTAAAAAAATGAAATTGTAAAAAAATTAAAATAAAGAACTACTGACACCATCCACTGCCGTACTGACACCATCCTGCACATACTACCTACCGCTGTATGCTCCACACTCCTCTCCTGTACATACTACCCACTCCGCAATGTACATTCTCTATTTAACATTACTGCCTTCTGCACTATGTAAGTCATCTCAGACTTTTAAGCCCTTTAAGCCATGCCCACATTTTAACGCGGTGGGGGCCCACATTTTATTCCAGAATTTTTGAGTGCAGGGGCACCGCTATCAGTGCACAGCAGTCAGGGGGGACAGCAGAAGGAAAGGGAACTTCCAGACGTGAGAAGCTCCAGGTCTTCCCACATCCAGGCGGGCAAATGGTGCATCCCAGTGAGCAGGGTTTCCAGACCTGTGACCATCCATCTAGTTCACGGAATGGCAGGGAGTCGGAGCCTAAAGGTCAACTTAATCATGAGGACTGCAGTAGGAGGGGCTGGAGGAGACACCATCTCCTCATCTCGGCATAGGTGTCACTGCTGGCAGATACCCTAGAGTCAAAGACAGTGTCACAGTGAGTACAACTGCCTGTTCTTACTGCCACTGACCCCCCCTCCAGGCACTGCCTCTGACCCCCTTCCCGGCACTGCCTCTGACCCCCTTCCCGGCACTGCCACTGACCCCCTTCCCGGCACTGCCACTGACCCCCTTCCCGGCACTGCCACTGACCCCCTTCCCGGCACTGCCACTGACCCCCCTCCAGGCACTGCCACTGACCCCCTTCCCGGCACTGCCACTGACCCCCTTCCCGGCACTGCCACTGACCCCCTTCCCGGCACTGCCACTGACCGCCGGTCCCAGCACTGCCACTGACCGCCGGTCCCAGCACTGCCACTGACCGCCGATCCCAGCACTGCCACTGACCGCCGGTCCTAGCACTGCCACTGACCCCCGGTCCCAGCACTGCCACTGACCCCCCCTCCCAGCACTGCCACTGACCCCCCTCCCAGCACTGCCACTGACCCCCCTCCCAGCACTACCACTGACCCCCCTCCCAGCACTACCACTGACCCCCCTCCCAGCACTGCCACTGACCCCCCTCCCAGCACTACCACTGACCCCCCTCCCAGCACTACCACTGACCCCCCTCCCAGCACTACCACTGACCGCCCTCCCAGCACTACCACTGACCCCTCTTCCAGCACTGTCACTGACCCCCCTGCCAGCACTGACCCCCTCCCAGCACTACCACTGACCCCTCTTCCAGCACTGCCACTGACCCCCCTCCCAGCCCTGCCACTGACCCCCATCCCAGCATTGCCACTGACCCCCCACCAGCACTGCCACTGACCCCCCTCCCAGCACTGCCACTGACCCCCTCCCAGCACTACCACTGACCCCTCTCCCAGCACTGCCACTGAACCCCTTCCAGCACTACCACTGACCCCCCTCCCAGCCCTGCCACTGACCCCCTTCCCAGCATTGCCACTGACCCCCCACCAGCACTGCCACTGACCCCTCTCCCAGCACTGCCACTGAACCCCTTCCAGCACTACCACTAACCCCCTTCCCAGCACTGCCACTGACCCCTCTCCCGGCACTGCCACTGACCCCCCTCCAGGCACTGCCACTGACCCCTCTCCCAGCACTGCCACTGAATCCCTTCCAGCACTACCACTGACCCCCCTCCCAGCACTGCCACTGACCACCCTCCCAGCACTGCCACTGACCCCCCTTACAGCACTGCTACTGACCCCCCTCCCAGCACTGCCACTGACCCCTTTCCCAGCACTGCCACTGACCCCTCTCCCAGCACTGCTACTGACTCCTCTCCCAGCACTGCCACTGACCCCTCTCCCAGCACTGCCACTGAGCCCCTTCCAGCACTGCCACTGAGCCCCTTCCAGCACTGCCACTGATCCCCCCTCTAAGGACTGCCACTGATTCCCCCCAGCACTGCCACTGATACCACCCCCCTCAGCACTGCCACTGATCCCCCCAGCACTGCCACTAATCCTATCCCACCAGCACTGCCACTGATCCCATTCCCCAACCAGCACTGCCACTGATCCCATTCCCCCACCAGCACTGCCACTGACTAATCCCCCCCATCAGCATTGTCACTGATACCACTGTCATATATTACCCTAGCCTGTCCGTATACTACCCTAGCCTGTCTATATACTACCCCACCCTGTCTATATACTACCCTAGCTTGTCCATATACTACCCTAGCTTGTCTATATACTACCCCACCCTGTCTATATACTACCCTAGCTTGTCCATATACTACCCTAGCCCGCCCCTTGGAATTGAACATAATGATATGTCATATAATTTTGCATATAGACAAGGTGCTGTTGCATGTAAATCTGACCTCCTGATAAACTTATTGTTAGTTTTAATTATCATGGATTATAATGGATATGGGGGCCTATTGGTGGGCGTGATTTTTTTGGGGGGTGGGGGCAGCATTTCAACCTTGGATCCAGGCAGCACAATGTCTTGGGCCAGCCCTGCCCATAATTATATATTATACATGCTGTACTCTGCTGTAATTCAGTATTATAAAAGATCTCAAAACTACAGCAGGAGAAGGAATATTAACAGAAATCAGTGCTTGTATGGTGTATGAGAACATCCCTAGCCGCAATACAGAAAGAGAGCTGGGCCATGCTGCTTTACATCAGCCATGTGGCACAAGTAAATGTTGGCATGAGAAAAATACAAATAAGTGCAGTGCTAACTTACTAATCAATAACACAACAATGGTGGAACCCTCTACTGTATGGAAATCTCAATAAGCTTCAATATTACCACAATATTGGTCTCTGTGATACAGTATCTCACAAAAGTGAGTACACCCGTCACATTTTTGTAAATCTTTTCTTCTATTATTCTATATTTTTATTTTATTATCTTTTCATGTGACAACACTGAAGAAATGCCACTTTACTACAATGTAAAGTAGTGAGTGTACAGCTTGTATAACAGTGTAAATTTGCTGTCCCCTCAAAATAACTCAACACACAGCCATTAATGTCTAAACCGCTGGCAACAAAAGTGAGTACACCCCTAAGTGAAAATGTCCAAATTGGGCCCAAAGTGTCAAATATTTTGTGTGGCCTCCATTATTTTCCAGCACTGCCTTAACCCTCTTGGGCATGGAGTTCACCAGAGCTTCACAGGTTGCCACCGGAGTCCTCTTCCACTCCTCCATGATGACATCACAGAGCTGGTGGATGTTAGAGACCTTGCGCTCCTCCACTTTCCATTTGAGGATGCCCCACAGATGCTCAATAGAGTTTAGGTCTGGAGACATGCTTGGCCAGTCCATCACCTTTACCTTCAGCTTCTTTAGCAAGGCGGTGGTCATCTTGGAGGTGTGTTTGGGTTTGTTATGTTGGAATACTGCCCTGCGGCCCAGTCTCTGAAGGGAGGGGATCATGCTCTGCTTCAGTATGTCACAGTACATGTTGGCATTCATGGTTCCCTCAATGATCTGTAGCTCCACAATGCTGGCAGCGCTCATGCAGCCCCAGACCATGACACTCCCACCACCATGCTTGACTGTAGGCAAGACACACTTGTCTTTGTACTCCTCACCTGGTTGCTGTCACACACGCTTGACACCATCTGAACCAAATAAGTTTTTCTTGGTCTCATCAGACCACAAGACACAGTTCCAGTAATCCATGTCCTTAGTCTGCTTGTCTTCAGAAAACAGTTTGTGGGCTTTCTTGAGCATCATCTTTAGAAGAGGCTTCCTTTTGGGACGACAGCCACGCAGACCAATTTGATGCAGTGTGCGGCGTAGGGTCTGAGCACTGACAGGCTGACCCCTCACCCCTTCAACCTCTGCAGCATTGCTGGTAGCACTCATACGTCTATTTCCCAAAGACAACCTCTGGATATGATGCTGATAATGTGCACTCTACTTCTTTGGTTGACCATGGTGAGGTCTGTTCTGAGTGGAACCTGTCCTGTTAAACCGCTGTATGGTCTTGGCCACCGTGCTGCAGCTCAGTTTCAGGGTCTTGGCAATCTTCTTATAGCCTAGGTCATCTTTATGTAGAGCAACAATTCTTTTTTTCAGATCATCACAGAGTTCTTTGCCATTAGGTGCCATGTTGAACTTCCAGTAACCAGTATGAGAGAGTGAGAGCGATAACCTCAAATTTAACACACCTGCTCCCCATTCACATCTGAGACCTTGTAACACTAACGAGTCACATAACACCGGGAGGAAAAATGGCTAATTGGGCAAATTTGGACATTTTCACTTAGGGGTGTACTCACTTTTGTTGCCAGCGGTTTCAAATGGAAAGTGGAGGAGCGCAAGGTCTTTAACATCCACCAGCTCTGTGATGTCATCATGGAGGAGTGGAAGAGGACTCTGGTGGCAACCTGTGAAGCTCTGGTGAGCTCCATGCCCAAGAGGGTTAAGGCAGTGCTGGAAAATAATGGTGGCCACACAAAATATTGACACTTTGGGCCCAATTTGGACATTTTCACTTAGGGGTACTCACGTTTGTACTCACTTTTGTTGCCAGCGGTTTAGACAATAATAGCAGAAAATTTACACTGTTATACAAGCTGTACACTGACTACTTTACATTGTAGCAAAGTGTCATTTCTTCAGTGTTGTCACATGAAAAGATAGAATAAAATATTTACAAAAATGTGAGGGGTGTACTCACTTTTGTGAGATACTGTATGACTGCAAACTTTGTAGGGATGGTGGAAACCCCTCCTACAGATATTTGGCAGTGGACGGTGTCAGTAGGGCAGTGGGGGGTGTCCACTGCTTATCAGTGCAGCCTATCAGTCCACATATGCATAACCTCATCAGTGCAGCTCATCAGTGCCGCCTTAGTGCAGCCTCATCAACGCCCACAAGTGCAGCCTCATAACTGCAGCTTATCTGTGCCCATCAGTGCTGTCTTATCAGTGCAGCCTCATCAATGTCCATCAGTGCTGCCTTAATGCAGCCTCATCAGTACCCACCAGTGCAGCTTATCAGTGCCCATAAAAGCAACCTTATCAGTGCCCCTCAGTGCATCCTATTAGTGCCCATCAGTGCAGCCTATCTGTGCCCATCAGTGCAACCTGTGCCCAAGCTGTCTCATCTGTGTCCACAAGGGCAACCTATCTGTGCCCATATGTGCTTTCTCATTTGTGCCCACAAGTGAAGCCTATTTGTGCCCATAAGTGTTGTCTAATCTGTGCCCATAAGTGCTGTCTCATCAGTGCAAATCTGTGCCCATAAGGGCTGTCTCATCAGTGCCCATCTGTGCCCATAAGTGCTGTCGCATCAATGCCCATCTGTGCCAATAAGGGCTGTCTCATCAGTGCCCATCTGTGCCCATAAGGGCTGTCTCATCTGTGCCCATAAGGGCTGTCTCATCTGTGCCCATAAGTGCCGTCTCATCAGTGCCCATTTGTGCAGCATGGATCCTTACGAGAAACCGGTTGGTTGACAGAGCGGGAATCTCAGGCTGTGACAGATCTTGTATATGAAACACACCGCTCACCATACAGTCCCCCCTCCCAGGTTGGCATTGTGAAAGACAGCACACTGGTCCAATGCCGGTCTGGGAGTTCTTTCTTATTTCATACACTTTCTCTCACTGTTGTCATGGGCACTTCATCTACAGGAGCTGGGGGACCGTTATTTTGTGCTAGCTGGCCTTCTTCGTAGAGGTTCATTGCAATTTTTTTTCGGTTTTAAAGTTTTCAGTGTCTGCGCACATTTTCATACTGCGCTTCCTGGTGCCATTCCAGGGGATTGCCTTTGCAGTGTCTGGCTTCCCTCCCCTCCACCTCTCCCCGGGTGAAATATGTGCACCATTGGGTGGTTTTATCCAGCTGTCTTATTTATCCTTTTTTGAAAGACCCGTGAATTCAGTTAAATCTACTACTCCACTGAACATGTGTGGAGATCCATAGAACTATTCTACCAATTTGTAAGTCAGATTTTCTTTCTCTCCCCCTCCTTTTTTTTTTTTTTAAATGTTTTCCCTTCCCCCCCCCCTCTTAACAAGTTTGTCTCTAATTTCAGTTACCCATATGTACCTCACCTGAGGAAGCGAGAGTTATCTTGTGAAACGCGTAGAGAATCAGTACTTAAGGATTCACTCACCCCATGGAATTTTTATTCTGATTTTAGTAACAATGGCTATTTGTGTACATATACTTTGTAATGGTATGTGCTCTAAATATTTTTAAATGTATGAAGTATTTGTTCTATGTCATAATACATTTTTGTACATTTTAGAATTGGTTGCGCCTCGTCAAAATCCTGTGGGCAGTTTCCTTTTGTGTATGTATATTTTGGGACTGAGACGCACCCATGCCCTATACATGCCAGCTCATTTTAGAAATAGTGCCCCATCATTGGTGTCAGTGGGAGGAATAGTGCCCCATCATTGGTGTCAGTGGGAGGAATAGTGCCCCATCATTGATGTCAGCGAGAGTAATAGTATCCCAAAAATGGTGTCAGTGGGAGGGATAGTGCCCCATCATTGGTGTCAGCGAGAGGAATAGTGCCCCATAGTTGGTGTCAGTGGGAGGAATAGTGCCCCATCATTGGTGTCAGTGGGAGGACTAGTGTCCCAACATTGGTGTCAGTGGGAGGAATAGTGCCCCATCATTGGTGTCAATGAGAGGAATAGTGCCCCATAGTTTGTGTCAGTGGGAGGAATAGTGCCACATCATTGGTGTCAGCGAGAGGAATAGTGCCCCAAGGGCTGGAAAAAGGTTAGCAAAGACACACATCTGGCCCCAGTTTGGAGACCACTGAGGTAGGCAATACTTATCTGAGGCAGAGATTGCTCATTGCTCAAGAAAACCCCTAGAAAACTCTGGAGGGACCTTCAAGGAACCCCTAGCAACCTCTGGAGGGGCCCTCAAGTAACCCCTCGCAACCTCTGGAGGGGCCCTCAAGGAACCACTAGCAATCTCTGGAGGAACCCCTAGCAACCTCTGGAGGAACCCTAGGGTTCCATGGAAACCTGGTTGAGAAACCCTGGTCCATCAAGTTAGGAAATTCTGATCCACAACTGATATCTTTATAATTAAAATGAACTGACACCTAACGGAGACCCATACAAAGAAAACACAGGGCTTTCATTGCTGAACTCTACAATACATATGGAGATCAGGAGTTCTAATTTCATTGGGATTTCAACGTTTTCATGTTTAATTAGAAGGTATTAAAGGCCAGAGACAGCCAGGCAACTAAGTTTCAGAGGGTGGTTAGCATAGCAGCCTCCCCGTTTCTCTCAGTACCAGTAAGCTCAGTATTTGATGATGGAGAGACGTGGGTGTTGTGACAAGTAGCTGCCACCCCTCTCAAAAGCACTGTGAAAAGCCTGCTGAATCTTCTTGCAATGCAGCACACAGAATCCAGTTTAAAGGTAAGTTGTGATTTTTCCTTGGTGGCTTTATTAGCCATTCACTGCTACTGAGGTTTCTGTTTATACAATCAGTTCAGTTCTTACCTCCGGGCTGAGGAGTACAGCACTGAGCCACAACCAGGAACCCGAACATAAGTAGGGCCACAAGGAGAGTCATTCTGGAGATGACAGAGGAAAATGAGGTATTACAATGAGCGAGACTTCATGTGAAAGAAAATAGACAAAAAGAACAATAAGGACAATAGACACACCAAGAGAGAACATACAGTATACTACAAATTGTGATGTAGCACCCTGATGTTTAGGCAGGGATGCTCTTAGATTTAGTTGCCAGGTGGTAGTTGCCTCAGCCAATTGTTAGGAGATCAAATGATTTCACCCTAATTCTGGAATTGCTGCACATCTCTCTAGGTGGCTGGGTACCTGGTGACATTAGATAAGATAAGGGCATTGCAAGGACAGATTAGAAATGAATGGGGTGTCTCAGCCAATGGGCAGGGATTTTCTTGAATCCCTTGGCCTGCTGGGAGAGTCTATTTATTTGGGTTGGGTCAGGTGATCAGGGTCACCTGACAGGTCAGGTGCCACCTTGACAGCTGTCTGGGTGGACATGTGTTGTGCTGCCCCGGGTTGCTAGGCCGGAAGCCTGAGGCCTATCCCATCTGAATGCTAGGCTGTCTGAGGGCCTATCCAGAAGCAAGAGAGCAGTGTAGAGTTGGGACTGAAGTCCAACCAGAAGTGACGGTTCTGCCGGCCGGAGAACCTTTTGTGGTGGGAGGTAGAGGGGAAGCTGTCAGCACTAAGGGACCATCCACCTTATTAACAGGGACCACAGTGAGTAACTGAAGCAAGTACCAGGGCAGTATTCTCACCAACCGGGGATGGGAAAGAATTAGAAAACTTCAGCAGGAGCCAAGCCAGGTACTGAGCAGGCCAGTGGGGTGACGCTTGAGGAGTATCTGTTTGTGCCAAGCTAGGAACCCAGCAGGGACGCGGGGGTGATGCTTGAGGAAGATACTGTGTGACAAGATTGGAAGAGCTCAGGGGATCCAGTGGCAGTGGATCAGCAAGTCTAGTGAGAGAGACTGGGAGCTCAATTGAGTGAAGTTCTACAAGAGGAGATTGTAGAGGAAGTGAAGAAGTTCATTACAACTTGTGTTGGAAACTGTTACACGACTTGTTGTGGAGTTGTGGAGTCCTGCTGGATGCCTTTCCCTGCATGGCTGTCTGCCTGTAGAGATATCGGAGTCTGCCAATTAACATTGCAACTCCTAAAGGTGTGCTGGCCCTAACCCTCTCTCCCACAGTTCTGTTTAAGAGACAATGAATCTCTTTGCATTCAAGAAGTGTCTGGCGCCCATTAATCTACCTTGTGCATTTCTCGCTGTCGTCAGTAGGTGTCACTGGTACCACAGGCCCGTATGAGAATTACAACTAGGTTGAACTATGAATAATTCTTCTTCTTCCAGAACAGCCCAGTAGGAGGTTCCAGGCCGCTGTGCATTCTGGGAAAGGGGTATTTATTTTGGCGGTGCCATGTGCTCTCTCTCTCTTACCTCTGGACCTCCTGTCCTGAGGATGTGCTGCTGCAAGTTCTGCAAGTAGGCCCCTTACTGGAGAGAGCCAGGATGAAGGTTGGTCTCTCAGGAGGGCCCGGTGACTCGTTTGGAGGACGCACCTACCCCTAAACTGCGCCTAAAGTGTTGCTGGATGGCTTCAGACACTGTGAAGCTGGATCTAAATCTACAAATCAAATCCTATTTGCTGTATCGCCGGGTCGGCTTAAAGGTTCTGATGCTGTCAAGCTGTTCTACAATCTAAAGTTAAATAGCTACTGGCTGCTAAGTCTGTGAGAGAGGCTTATCCAGGAGTTCTATTGGCTGCTAGGTCTGCGAGAGAGGCCTATCCAGGTATCCAAGATCTGCTAAGAGAGGAAGCTGTTTGTTTCTGTATCCAAGGAGTCTGTAAGTGATCTGCAAATGGTATCTGAAACCTCCCCTAACCCCCTCTCCTACTACTTCTTTCAAGTTCCCTATTAAAGCATTGAAAATATCTAAAGTGACTGGCACCCAAATTCTGTTCTAAACTCCCCATTATAGCCATGGACTCAGCCCTGTGTTGAATGTTAGCTCGCTCCCTGCCTCTGGTGGAGGCAGGGAGCCATGATGGATCCTTCCCTCCAGTAGACCCAGGGGGGTGCTACACATGTGTGGCTTTATCTGTAAGTCATATGCAGATCAAAAGTTTGTGAGGCTACATATACCTCATACTATAGATCAGCCTCTCTTAACCTTTTCAACACAGAGGAACCCTTGAAATAACTTTCCAGTCTCATGGACTACCTGCTAAAAATGACTATTACTACAACTCATAATACATTGGTGATGGTCAGTGGGAAGAATGTTCCTTACATTGGTGATCAGTGAGAAGAATGCTCCTTACACTGGAGGTCAGTGGGAAAAATGTTCCTTACATTGGTGATCAGTGGGAAGAATGTTCCTTACATTGGTGGTCAGTGAGAAGAATGTTCCTCACATTGGTGATCAGTGAGAAGAATGCTCCTTACACTGGAGGTCAGTGGGAAAAATGTTCCTTACATTGGTGATCAGTGGGAAGAATGTTCCTTACATTGGTGGTCAGTGAGAAGAATGTTCCTTACATTGGTGATCAGTGGGAAGAATGTTCCTTACATTAGTGATCAGTGGGAAGAATGTTCCTTATTTTGGTGATCAATGGGAAGAATGTTCCTTACATTGGTGATCAGTGGGAAGAATGCCCCTTACATTGGTGATCAGTGGGAAGAATGTACCTTACATTGGTGGTCAGTGAGAAGAATGTTCCTTACATTGGTGATCAGTGAGAAGAATGCTCCTTACATTGGAGGCCAGTGGGAAGAATGCTCCTTACATTGGTGATCAGTGGGAAGAATGCTCCTTACATTGGTGATCAGTGGGAAGAATGTTCCTTACATTAATGATCAGTGGGAAGAATGTTCCTTACATTGGTGATCAGTGAGAAGAATGTTCCTTACATTGGTGATCAGTGGGAAGAATGTTCCTTACATTAGTGATCAGTGGGAAGAATGTTCCTTACATTGGTGATCAGTGAGAAGAATGCTCCTTACATTGGTGATCAGTGGGAAGAATGTTCCTTACATTAGTGATCAGTGGGAAGAATGTCCCTTACATTGGTGATCAGTGAGAAGAATGTTCCTTACATTGGTGATCAGTGAGAAGAATGCTCCTTACATTGGTGATCAGTGGGAAGAATGTTCCTTACATTAGTGATCAGTGGGAAGAATGTCCCTTACATTGGTGATCAGTGAGAAGAATGTTCCTTACATTGGTGATCAGTGAGAAGAATGTTCCTTACATTGGTGATCAGTTGGAAGAATGTTCCTTACATTGGTGATCAGTGGGAAGAATATTCCTTACATTGGTGATCAGTTGGAAGAATGTTCCTTACATTGGTGATCAGTGGGAAGAATGTTCCTTACATTGGAGGTCAGTGGGAAGAATGCTCCTTACATTGGTGATCAGTGGGAAGAATGCCCCTTACATTGGTGATCAGTGAGAAGAATGCTCCTTACATTGGAGGTCAGTGGGAAGAATGCTTCTTACATTGGTGATCAGTGGGAACAATGTTCCTTATGTAGCAAACTCTTTATTTACCCCCGAAGGAGCTGCTAATAATTTTCTTCAGTGTTCGTCATAGGGGTACTTATCACTTGCTCAATTGAAACATTGGCTCCGACACTTATGCCGCGTACACACGAGCGGACTTTATGGCAGACTTTGCTTGGCGGACTTTACGCCGGACTTTATGACAGACTTTCCGAATGAACGGACTTGCCTACACACAATCCACCAAAGTCCGTCGAATTCGTACATGATGACGTACGACCGGACTAAAACAAGGAAGTTCATAGCCAGTAGCCAATAGCTGCCCTAGCGTGGCTTTTTATCCATCGAACTAGCATACAGACGAGCGGACTTTTCGACCGGACTCGAGTCCGTCGGATAGATTTAAAACATGTTTCAAATCTAAGTCCGTCCAACTTTTGAGCAAACAAAGTCCACTGGAGCCCACACATGATCGAATTGTCCGACGAAATCCCGTCCGCCGGGCAAAGTCTGCCATAAAGTCCGCTCGTGTGTATGCGGCATTAGTCCCTTTTTCCAAGTTTTATTAAAGAACAAAAATATGCAATAGTAAGGTAGAAGGTGAAAAGGGATTCAGGTACCTTGGATCTTGTGGTTTGAGGTAATTTCTATATCCAGCGAATAGCACTTCCACAGCTGGATTCAACAACCACTGGATAGGTCTCTCTCACCGACCTAGCAGCCGATGTGATGCTCGAACATGGTTTCTGCCACAGACCTTACAATCTTGAATGAACTGATTGCTGTGCTTGATCCCAGATGCAAGAGTCCTCCCCTGGTCACTGCAATCCCTTGCTTCTTCCCGCAGGCCAGACAGCAAAGAGACCATCCTACGGACCAGTAGGCCACTAAAACTCTGATTCTTCTTCTAGTACCAGGGCCTTGGGTCCGCCAACCTCAAGGCAGAACTTTAAGCAACTGCAGTTCCCCAGGCCAGGAGGGCCATGAGGTCAGGAAGCGCCAACCCCTTCCACACGGTGTCTGTCCCTTAAATACCCCTGCCCAGAATGCCCGGCGGATGAACCACTCCCACCGAATAGTTTCTGAGCAAAGAGTATTCAATATGTTCAATCAGACTGTATTTACAACATCCACCAATAGTGACAGCACCACCCATGGTCGGATGGAAATCTGCACAGTCCAGCCAAACTGGTACAGAAACCATTACATTTAGGTAATAATAAGCTGAGCCAAACTGTAGCTTCAACTAACTTAAATTTCAAAAGAACAGCGTCTGCTCTTCAGGAGCAGGGCGCTACATACTCCCCCCACCGCAATAAACTCTGTCCCCATCGTCGAAAAAAGCAAAATTTTAACTCTCAATCCTGAGAGTCAAATACCTGAATCCCAACATTTGAGTTGAAAGAAGAGAAAGAGTAAAGCAACAACACATTAAATGATTTACAACATCACACATGAATTAGAAAGTACAGCAAGACTCTCCCATGACAGCTGTGTGAAGTTGGCACCCCATGTTTGTAAAACCTGAATAAAAATATACCATTCGTTTGTGCCGCGTTTGTGCCGCAAAAATGAGCGTTTGTGCCGGTTCGGTTTCTGAGATATTAAACATTCAATTTAATGCAAGCCCCGCCCACTTTGCACCCCATGTCCCTGAATTTTAAAAACAAACGCGCCATTCGTTTGTGCCGCGTTTGTGCTGGTTTGTGCCGCAAAAATAAACGTTTGTGCCGCTTTGGTTGCGGAGATATTGTGCGTTATAGTTGCTGTAACCCCGCCCATTTTGCACCCCATGTTCCTGAATTTTAAAAACAAACGCACCATTCGTTTGTGACGCGTTTGTGCTGGTTTGTGCCGCAAAAATAAACGTTTGTGCCGCTTTGGTTGCGGAGATATTGTGCGTTATAGTTGCTGTAACCCTGCCCATTTTGCACCCCATGTTCCTGAATTTTAAAAACAAACGTGCCATTTGTTTGTGCCGCGTTTGTGCTGGTTTGTGCCGCAAAAATAAACGTTTGTGCCGCTTTGGTTGCGGAGATATTGTGCGTTATAGTTGCTGTAACCCCGCCCATTTTGCACCCCATGTTCCTGAATTTTAAAAACAAATGCGCCATTCGTTTGTGCTGCGTTTGTGCTGGTTTGTGCCACAAAAATAAATGTTTGTGCCGCTTTGGTTGCGGAGATATTGTGCGTTATAGTTGCTGTAACCCCGCCCATTTTGCACCCCATGTTCCTGAATTTTAAAAACAAACGTGCCATTCGTTTGTGCCGCGTTTGTGCTGGTTTGTGCCGCAAAAATAAAAGTTTGTGCCGCTTTGGTTGCGGAGATATTGTGCGTTATAGTTGCTGTAACCCCGCCCACTTTGCACCCCATGTGCCTGAATTTTAAAAACAAACGCGCCATTCGTTTGTGCCGCGTTTGTGCTGGTTTGTGCCGCAAAAATAAACGTTTGTGCCGCTTTGGTTGCGGAGATATTGTGCGTTATAGTTGCTGTAACCCCGCCCATTTTGCACCCCATGTTCCTGAATTTTAAAAACAAACATGCCATTCGTTTGTGCCGCGTTTGTGCTGGTTTGTGCCGCAAAAATAAATGTTTGTGCCGCTTTGGTTGCGGAGATATTGTGCGTTATAGTTGCTGTAACCCTGCCCATTTTGCACCCCATGTTCCTGAATTTTAAAAACAAACGTGCCATTTGTTTGTGCCACGTTTGTGCTGGTTTGTGCCGCAAAAATAAACGTTTGTGCCGCTTTGGTTGCGGAGATATTGTGCGTTATAGTTGCTGTAACCCCGCCCATTTTGCACCCCATGTTCCTGAATTTTAAAAACAAACGTGCCATTCGTTTGTGCCGCGTTTGTGCTGGTTTGTGCCGCAAAAATAAAAGTTTGTGCCGCTTTGGTTGCGGAGATATTGTGCGTTATAGTTGCTGTAACCCCGCCCACTTTGCACCCCATGTTCCTGAATTTTAAAAACAAACGCGCCATTCGTTTGTGCCGCGTTTGTGCTGGTTTGTGCCGCAAAAATAAACGTTTGTGCCGCTTTGGTTGCGGAGATATTGTGCGTTATAGTTGCTGTAACCCCGCCCATTTTGCACCCCATGTTCCTGAATTTTAAAAACAAACACGCCATTCGTTTGTGCCGCGTTTGTGCTGGTTTGTGCCGCAAAAATAAATGTTTGTGCCGCTTTGGTTGCGGAGATATTGTGCGTTATAGTTGCTGTAACCCTGCCCATTTTGCACCCCATGTTCCTGAATTTTAAAAACAAACGTGCCATTCGTTTGTGCCGCGTTTGTGCTGGTTTGTGCCGCAAAAATAAAACTTTGTGCCGCTTTGGTTGCGGAGATATTGTGCGTTATAGTTGCTGCAACCCCACCCACTTTGCACCCCATATCCCTGAATTTTAAAAACAAACGTGCCATTCGTTTGTGCCGCGTTTGTGCTGGTTTGTGCCGCAAAAATAAATGTTTGTGCCGCTTTGGTTGCGGAGATATTGTGCGTTATAGTTGCTGCAACCCCGCCCACATTGCACCCCATGTTCCTGAATTTTAAAAACAAACACGCCATTTGTTTGTGCCGGGTTTATGCTGGTTTGTGTCGTAAAAATAAACGTTTGTGCAGCTTTGGTTGCGGAGATATTGTGCGTTATATGTTGTCAAACCACATTGACTTTACACCTTGTTATTAAAGCTTACATACAGAACCTAAACTTAGCTTGGGTTTCCTTAATGTAAAGCTCCTCCCACTGTACTGGCACTGCACTTCATATTGTGCCCTGAAAAAGGCACCTCTGCCGGGTTAGCCCCCCCATATCAAAATTTTTGAAAAAATCTTATGCAGTTTGTTAGATCTTTGTTAGATCAGGTTAGATCAACCGTTGTTTGCGTTAGATCTCACACAGAAGAAGCGATATTAACAGTTATTTGCTGGGGGGGCTAACCCATCATCAGCCCCCCCTTATCAAAAAATTGACCAAACAGTTAGCTATTTTGGAAGCAATTTGTTGGATCCGGTATGATCAAGTGTTTTTATCGTTAGATCTCACATAATTGGAGACTGATTAAGTGATTAATGTGGGGGGGCTGGCCCCCCCTTATCAAATTTTCGGCCCAAAAATCATTCAGGCTAATAGATATTCGTTAGATCCGGTAAGATCAAGTGGTTTTAAAGTTAGATCTCACATCATTTCAGAGATATTCCACATCAAAATAGAGATATTAGGTGGTACATATGGACGGGTTAGCCCCCCCCTATCAAATTTTCGGGCCAAAAATCATTCAAGCTAATAGATATTGGTTAGATCCGGTAAGATCAAGTGGTTTTAACGTTAGATCTCACATCATTTCAGAGATATTCCACATCAAAATATCGATATTAGGTGGTACATATGGACGGGCTGGCCCCCCCTTATATTCAGCGCAATGAAAATCACACCCAACTTTTGCTGCGGCGCAAAAACTTTTCCTCAGCTGCGGGGGCCCAACTTATGATCCTGCACACAAGCCCACTGCTTTCAGAAAATACCCTGACCTGAGCTCATCATTGCACATCCATTCCAGATGCTCGTATGTGACATCACATACATCCCATACATCACATACATCACATACAAGCACGTGGGCTGGATGCGAGAGGTGAATCAGCAGGATGAGTGTGCCAGGACAAGTAGATGTGTCTCATCTCTGCTTCCTTTTACCACTCTGCATATCACACATATCATAGATGAGAAGAGGGTACATTGGTGGGAAAAATGAGCAGGAGGGGTTTAGATGTGGGACAGAAGAACAGGAGGGTACAGCCGTGGGGCAGATGTGCAGGGGGGGTTCAGTTTTGGTGCAGATGAGAAGGAGGTTCAGTGGTGGGACAGAAAAGCAGGGGGGGTAGAACAGTGGGGCAAATGTGAAAGGAGGTGTATTGGTGGGACAGATGAGCAGGAGGTTACAGTGGTGGGGCAGGAGAACAGGGGGAACATAGGTGGGGCAGAAGAGCAGGGGGTACAGAGGTGAAACAGATGTGCAGGAGGTACATTAGTAAGGCAGATGAAAAAGTGGGTTACAGTGGTAGGGCAGATGAGAAGGTGATTCAGTAGTAGACAGAAGAACATGGGAATATGGCGGTGGAGCAAATGTGCAGAGAGGTACAGTGGTGGGGCAGATGAGAAAAATGGTACATTGATGGGGTAGATGAGCAGGGGGGTTACAGTGGTGGGGCAGAAGAGCAAGGGGGTACAGTGGTGGTGCAGATGTGCAGAAGGTGCAGTGGTGGGAGGGATGCAAAGGGGGTTCAGCAGTGGGACAGAAAAGCAGGGGGGTACAGTGATGGGGCAGATGAGTGGGGGAGGGGTTTAGTGTTGGGCCAGATGAAAAGGGGGTTACAGTGGTGGGAAAATGAGCAGGAGGGGTTCAGTGTTGGGGCAGATGAGAAGGGGGTTTAGCGGTGGGACAGAAGAGCAGGGGGGTACAGCAGTGGGGCAGATGTGAAAGGAGGTGCATTGGTGGACAGATGAGCAGGGGGTTACAGTGGTTGGGCAGAAGAGCAGGGAGAACAGAGGTGGGGCAGATGTACAGGGGGGTACAGTGGCGGGGCAGAGGAGAAAGGAGGTACATTAGTGGTACAGATGAGCAGGGGGAACAGAGGTGAGACAGATGTGCAGGAGGTACAGTGATGGGGCAGAAGAGAAAGGGGGTTACAGTGGTGGGGCAGATGAGAAAGGGGGTTACAGAGGTGGGCAGATGAGAAAGGGGGTTTCAGTGGTGGGGCAGATGAGAAAGGGGGTTACAGAGGTGGGGCAGATGAGAAAGGGGGTTACAGTGGTGGGGCAGATGAGAAAGGGGGTTACAGAGGTGGGGAAGATGAGCAGGGGGAACAGAGGTGGGACAGATGTGAGGGAGGTACAGTGGTGGGGCAGATGAGAAAGGGGTTTACAGTGGTGGGGCAGATGAGAAAGGGGGTTAGAGAGGTGGGACAGATGAGAAAGGGGGTTACAGTGGTGGGGCAGATGAGCAGATAAGTTCAGTGTTAGGACAGATGAGAAGATGGTTCAGCAGTGAGACAGAAGAGCATGGGGGTACGGTGGTGGGGCAGATTTGCAGGGGGTTACAGTGGTGGGGCAGTTGAGCAGGGGGGTACAGTGGTGGGGCAGATGTGCAGGGGGTTACAGTGGTGGGGCAGTTGAGCAGGGGGGTACAGTGGTGGGGCAGATTTGCAGGTGATACAGTGATCTGAGGTGTGAAGGTGTATGAATTGGGGTTGATCTGAGGCGTGAGAGTGCAGGATGTTAATTTCTCACTACTAAAGTAGTTTACAGCATTTACTTTATAAAAAATCCTTTTCGTGATTGAGATTGATTGTGAAGTTGACTTTTTTTGTTATAAAATCGGCATGCTCAATTTCTTTGAAAACATTTTTCGGCACACTGCTCAAAAGGCTGCTTACCTCCTGGCCTATCAGTTTTTATTAAAGATGGAAAATGGGCTGTGGAGCAAGACCCACTGTCGCCCAAAACTATTTTCTCATTTTCAATAATCAAAGAAGGTAAGGAAAAAAGGATGGAATAGGTAAGAGGAGAGAAGGGGGGGGGGGGGAGTTAGGCTAGGGGGGTGAAATGGCATTGGTTCAGGATAACTATGGTGAACGGGCTCTGGAACTTATCTGTGACATTAAGTCCCAAGAAGGGCAGTACCCTCTGCGGAAACGACAAACTGGTTCCATAGTCCCCAAGTGTTAGAGTATTTTTGATGTTGGTGTTGTGCAGTGAGTACTAGGCCTTCCATCTCATTTGGAATGGAGTTTTTATAGAGTTTGGCTCAGATGGAGGAGACATGTAGCAGGAAAAAGCTGGATCACCAGGAACCTTGTATTCCGTAAATTTTTGCGTGGTTTATCTGTCTCCCAGAAGTGAATCAATTTAGGGCACGACCAAAATATGTGAAGTAGTGTTCCTCCATCCCCCTGGCATCTCCAACATTGGTCAGTAGTTGCAGGGTGAGGTACCACCTTGTTAACAGTTTATAGTTGGTCTCTTTAATTTTCGTACAAACCGATGATTTCAACGAAAATCTGAGGACATGTCGTATCTGAGCAGATGTAAATGTACGCCCCAGCTTACTTTCCCATTTGTTCAAGAACGGTAAGTGTGGTTGTTCAGCCGGACAGTTCAAGAGGGCGTATGTTTTGGATAGAGCCTGTGGAAGGGAACACTCTTTGGAACAGTATGCTTCAAAGGACGTCAGGGGACGATTAAATCCCTGTGGATTAGGCAAAGTATTGAGAAAGTGTTGTAATTGTAGCGCTGTCCACAAGGAAAGTTTGAAGGGCTCATTAGCACTAGGGATGAGCTTCGTGTTCGAGTCGAACCCATGTTCGACTCGAACATCGGCTGTTCGATCGTTCGCCGAATTGCGAACGTTATGGGCCGTTCGCGCTAAATTCGTGTGGCGCGTCACGGCCCATAATTCACTGCGGCATCGCAGTGCATTGCTGGCTGATGATTGGCCAAGCATGCACTATGACCCGCATGCTTGGCCAATCACAGCGCCGTCAGTAGAGAGAGCTGTAATTGGCCAAAGCCAGGGTGGCTTTGGCCAATTATGGCTCAGGGGATTTAGTACACACCCCACACTATATAAGGCCGCCTGCACGGCGGCCCTGTGTAGTGTGTGTTCCGGTGTGCTGAGAGATAGAGAGAGAGAGAGACAGTGTCATTTGATTTGAGTTAGATAGATTAGGCAGAACAGTCAGTCAGTTAGCTGCACTTACAGTGTATTGTGTATATATATGCATCCCAGGTGTTGCATATATATATATACACTGTATTCAGTTTAGCTAGATCCGTTCCTGTTATCTTCTATCTAGACTATTTACATTTAATGCAGTGCGTCCTGCTCACAGTGTTCAGCTAGATCCGTTCCTGCTATTTACATTTAGTGCAGTGCGTCCTGCTCACAGTGTTCAGCTAGATCCGTTCCTGTTATCTTCTAGACTATTTACATTTAGTGCAGTGCGTCCTGCTCACAGTGTTCAGCTAGATCCGTTCCTGTTATCTTCTAGACTATTTACATTTAGTGCAGTGCGTCCTGCTCACAGTGTTCAGCTAGATCCGTTCCTGCAATTTACATTTAGTGCAGTGCGTCCTGCTCACAGTGTTCAGCTAGATCCGTTCCTGCTATTTACATTTAGTGCAGTGCGTCCTGCTCACAGTGTTCAGCTAGATCCGTTCCTGTTATTTACATTTAGTGCAGTGCGTCCTGCTCACAGTGTTCAGCTAGATCCGTTCCTGCTATTTACATTTAGTGCAGTGCGTCCTGCTCACAGTGTTCAGCTAGATCCGTTCCTGCTATTTACATTTAGTGCAGTGCGTCCTGCTCACAGTGTTCAGCTAGATCCGTTCCTGCTATTTACATTTAGTGCAGTGCGTCCTGCTCACAGTGTTCAGCTAGATCCGTTCCTGTTATCTTCTAGACTATTTACATTTAGTGCAGTGCGTCCTGCTCACAGTGTTCAGCTAGATCCGTTCCTGTTATCTTCCTACTGACAGGCAGGCTTGTCTGGTTACAGTATATAAAGCTACCTGAAGAAAATTACAGGTGTTCTATTTGATCCTATTAGTACCACGGTCAGGCAGCTAGACTATTTACATTTAGTACAGTGCGTCCTGCTCACAGTGTTCAGCTAGATCCGTTCCTGTTATCTTCCTACTGACAGGCAGGCTTGTCTGGTTACAGTATATAAAGCTACCTGAAGAAAATTACAGGTGTTCTATTTGATCCTATTAGTTCCACGGTCAGGCAGCTAGACTATTTACATTTAGTACAGTGCGTCCTGCTCACAGTGTACAGCTAGATCCGTTCCTGTTATCTTCCTACTGACAGGCAGGCTTGTCTGGTTACAGTATATAAAGCTACCTGAAGAAAATTACAGGTGTTCTATTTGATCCTATTAGTACCACGGTCAGGCAGCTAGACTATTTACATTTAGTACAGTGCGTCCTGCTCACAGTGTTCAGCTAGATCCGTTCCTGTTATCTTCCTACTGACAGGCAGGCTTGTCTGGTTACAGTATATAAAGCTACTTGAAGAAAATCACAGGTGTTCTATCCCAGCTTAGTGCAGCTACAGGCCATTAGTATGTCTGGAAGGCCAAGAAGGAGAGGCAGACAGTCACAAGCCAATAAGAGAGGGCAAGCAGGCTCTGTGTCTAGTGCTGGTCGTGGAGACGGTGCATCCTCATCAGCACGTGGCCATGGGACACGCTTGGCCTTTTTTTTGGCAGCTGGCCGTGTTGAGCCGCAACATGCGGAAGACTTGGTCGAGTGGATGACCAAGCCGTCCTCATCCTCCTCATTCTCTCTCACCCATGCCCAGGGTGCTTTGTCTGGCAAAGCAGCGGCCTCTTCCCTCAGCTCAATGTCATCAGTGACTCCTTCCCTAGCTCCACCATGTCCTCATGAGGATTCCCTCGAACTGTTTGACCACAGTGTTGGGTACATGCTCCAGGAGGATGCCCAGCGTTTGGAAGGCTCTGATGACGATACTGAGCTCGATGAAGGCAGTAACATGAGCACGGACAGAGGGGGTGCCCAAGAAGGACAGCAATCTGGCAGTCATGCTCCCCCTGCTGCAGCATACTGCCAGGTTTGCTCCAGTGATGAGGAGGGAGGGGATGATGAGGTCACTGACTCAACGTGGGTGCCTGATAGGAGAGAGGAGGAGGAGGAGGAGGAGGAGGAGGAGGAGGCGGCGGCACATCACCAACGAGGCAGGATGCCCTCCAGGGGCCAGCCTAAGGGCAGCACATTGACTGCATCACACCCCAAAGCTCCACATGTGCAGGGCGCTGCAGTCTCTGCGCGTTATTCAAAAAGTTCTTTGGTGTGGGCCTTTTTTGAGACGAGTGCATCAGATCGCACCGCTGCTATTTGCAACATATGTCTCAAGCGTATCTCGCGTGGCCAAAACATCTCCCGCTTGGGTACCACATGCTTGACCAGACATATGTTGACCTGCCATGCAGTTCGTTGGCAAGCGTATCTAAAAGACCCACACCAAAGAACAAAGAGGATCTCTCCTTGCTCCTCATCAGCTGAGATTTCCAACCCCACTAGACCTTCAGTCCTCTCTGAGACCTGCAGTGAGAGGAATGAAGGTGTAGAATTAGGTGTGTCACAGCCAAGTACTTGTGGGCAATCTGCTTTTGGTACACCGACGTCAGATTGTACCAGGCAAATTTCCCTGCCCCAGCTGCTGCACCGCCGAAAGAAGTTTGCTCCCAGCCATCCACATGCCCAGCGGTTGAATGCTAGCTTGGCAAAATTGCTAGCACTTCAACTGCTGCCTTTTCAGTTGGTAGACTCTGCCCCCTTCCGTGAGTTTGTGGAATGTGCGGTTCCTCAGTGGCAGGTACCCAAACGCCACTTTTTCTCACGGAAGGCGATTCCGGCTCTCTACCGGCATGTGGAAGGCAATGTCCATGCCTCGCTGGACAGGGCGGTCAGCGGTAAGGTGCATATTACCGCTGACTCATGGTCCAGCAGGCATGGACAGGGACGTTACCTAAGTTTCACGGCGCATTGGGTGACTCTGCTGGCAGCTGGGAAGGATGCAGGACAAGGTGCAGTAGTGTTGGAGGTTGTTCCGCCACCACGCCTCCAAAATGCTGATTGTGACACACCTCTCTCCTCCACCCCCTCCTCTTCTTCTTCCTCCATGGCCTCTTCCTTGGAACCAGCGGTGCTCCGTAGGCGTTCAAGGGGCTACGCAAGTACGCAGGCCAAAAGATGCCATGCGGTGCTTGAGCTGGTGTGCTTGGGGGACAGGAGCCACACTGGGGCAGAGGTTTTGTCAGCTCTGCAGGGGCAGGTTCAGAGGTGGTTGACGCCACGCCAACTTAAGGCAGGAATGGTGGTTTGCGACAATGGCACCAACCTCCTCTCTGCCCTCCAACAGGGACAAATGACCCATGTGCCCTGTTTGGCTCACGTCCTTAACTTGGTGGTGCAGCGGTTCTTGGGCAGGTACCCAGGCTTACAGGATGTCCTGAGGCAGGCCAGGAAAGTCTGTGTGCATTTCCGCCGGTCATATAATGCCAGTGCTCGGCTGACGGACCTCCAAAAGGAGTTTAACCTGCCCAAGAACCGCCTAATCTGTGACATGCCCACCAGGTGGAACTCAACGTTGGCCATGCTGCAGCGGCTGCACACGCAGCAGAGGGCCATCAATGAGTACCTGTGCGACTATGGCACCAGGACAGGGTCAGGGGAGCTTGGTTTTTTTTCCCCACGCCAGTGGGCCATGATCAGGGATGCATGCACTGTCCTGTCACCATTCGAGGAGGCCACGAGGATGGTGAGCAGTGACAGTGCATGCATCAGTGACACTGTCCCCCTTGTCCACCTGTTGGAGCACACGCTGCGTGGAATAATGGACAGGGCACTTGAGGCAGAACAGAGGCAGGAAGAGGAGGACTTCCTTAGCTCTCAAGGCCCCCTTTATCCAGACAGTGTTCCTGCGTGCCCGCCGATCACACAGGAAGAGGACGAGGAGGAAGAGGAGGAGGAGGAAGATTGTGTCAGTATGGAGGTGGAGCCTGGCACTCAGCATCAGCAGCAGTCTTTAAGGGATCAGTCCCAAGAAACACATGGACTTGTACGTGGCTGGGAGGAGGTGGCTGCGGACCATGTCGTTCTTAGTGACCCAGAGGACTCCGGACCGAATGCCTCAGCAAACCTACGCTGCATGGCCTCCCTGATCCTGCAAAGCCTGCGTAAGGATCCTCGTATTCGTGGTATCAAGGAGAAGGATCAATACTGGCTGGCAACCCTCCTTGATCCACGTTACAAGGGTAAGGTTGCGGACCTTATCTTGCCATCGCAGAGGGAGCAGAGGATGAAACATCTTCGGGAGGCCTTGCAGAAAGGTCTGTGCAACGCGTTCCCAGAGACTGGGAGGTTACAAACTCCTGTTTCTGGACAACGTGTTGCTGAGGCTTCGGTCAGTCAAAGAAGGAGCGGTGGAGAAGGTGGCCGTCTGACCGATGCGTTCAGACAATTTTTTGGTCCGCAGCCCCAAGGTATGATCGGTTCCAGCAACCATCGCCAGCGTCTGTTTTACATGGTGCAGGAATACCTAGGGGCAAGATCAGACTTGGACACCTTTCCCACCGAAAATCCTCTGGGTTACTGGGTCTTGAGGATGGATCACTGGCCAGAGCTTGCACAGTATGCAATTGAGCTACTGGCCTGTCCTGCATCCAGCGTTCTTTCGGAACACACATTCAGTGCTGCTGGAGGCGTGGTAACCGATCACAGGGTGCGTCTGTCCACCGACTCGGTCGATCGGCTGACCTTCATAAAAATGAATGAGTCTTGGATCACCACCAGCTACCAAGCACCTGATGCTGATGTAACCGAATAATTTTTTTTGAAATCTCAGATCCCTTCAAAGACTGCCTATGCTGATGCTGAGTGACTATCCCTGAGTAATTATCCTCTTCCTCCTCAATCATCACGCTGATAGCTTGTAAGAACATTTTTAGTTCTGGGCGCCACCACCAGTGCCTAAGGCACAATTTTTCAGCCCCTGTTTAACAGGGGCGTGTAATTACAATTTTTGATGTAATACTTTGCAGCAGGGCTCGTTCCTGCATTCCAACTAGAGTGTCTGTGAGGGGTTGCAGTGTTGTGGCACCAGCACCAGTGCCTAAGGCCCAATTTTTCTGCCCCTGTCTAACAGGGGCGTGTAATTACAATTTTTGATGCAATACTTTGCAGCAGGGCTCGTTCCTGCGTTCCAACTAGAATGTCTGTGAGGGGTTGCAGTGTTGTGGCACCAGCACCAGTGCCTAAGGCCCAATTTTTCTGCCCCTGTCTAACAGGGGCGTGTAATTACAATTTTTGATGCAATACTTTGCAGCAGGGCTCGTTCCTGCGTTCCAACTAGAGTGTCTGTGAGGGATTGCAGTGTTGTGGCACCAGCACCAGTGCCTAAGGCCCAATTTTTCTGCCCCTGTCTAACAGGGGCGTGTAATTACAATTTTTGAAGCAATACTTTGCAGCAGGGCTCGTTCCTGCGTTCCAACTAGAGTGTCTGTGAGGGGTTGCAGTGTTGTGGCACCAGCACCAGTGCCTAAGGCCCAATTTTTCTGCCCCTGTCTAACAGGGGCGTGTAATTACAATTTTTGAAGCAATACTTTGCAGCAGGGCTCGTTCCTGCGTTCCAACTAGAGTGTCTGTGAGGGGTTGCAGTGTTGTGGCACCAGCACCAGTGCCTAAGGCCTAATTTTTCAGCTCCTGTTCAACAGGGGCATGTAATTACAATTCTTGATCTAATATTTCACAGCAGGGCCCTGTGAGGGCTTACAGTGTTGTGGCCACAGCAATACCTAAGGCCCAAATTTCTGCTGAGTATATAGGGCAGGACCCTACTTTCAAACATCTAACTTACAAATGACTCCTACTTGCAAACGGAAGGAGACAACAGGAAGTGAGATGAAATCTACCCCTAGGAAGGGAAATTCTCTCCTGTAAGAGTTAATATGGGAAAACAATTTCTCCTTTCCACTGATGCTTTCCAATCCTTGTTCCACAAAAAAACCCAAATTTTCCAAAAACATTTTTCATTGGGACAAAAAAGTGAGGTGAAATCTTCTGAAGAGGAGGAAAGACAGCAAAACAAATGTCACAGGGGTGATAACCCTTCCCTATGTTTTCCAAAAAGCTTAGAAAAGATTTTTTGGCTGGAGCTAAACACGTTAAAAATGTTCAAAATTGCAAACAGATTCTACTTAACAACAAACCTACAGTCCCTGTCTTGTTTGCACTGCTGTTCAGAGTATATAGGGCCTGGTGGCCCCACACCTTTCCTTATTTTAATTTGGGTGCGGGGTTCCCCTTAATATCCATACAAGACCCAAAGGGCCTGGTAATGGACTGGGGGGTACCCATGCCGTTTGTCTCACTGATTTTCATCCATATTGCCATGACCCGACATGACATTAAACCCGCAAGCAGTTTTAAATGAGATTTTTTCCTTTAAAAATGACATTTGGTGCAGGGACTGTTCTAAACATGGGAAACACGCGTCACTTTACAGGCATACTATAGACACCCCCCAGGTACGATATTTAAAGGAATATTTCACTTTTTTTTTTTACTTTAAGCATCATTAAAATCACTGCTCCCGAAAAAACGGCCGTTTTTAAAAGTTTTTTTTGCATTGATACATGTCCCCTGGGGTAGGACCCGGGTCCCCAAACCCTTTTTAGGACAATACCATGCAAATTAGCCTTTAAAATGAGCACTTTTGATTTCGAACGTTCGAGTCCCATAGACGTCAATGGGGTTCTAACGTTCGTGCGAACTTTCGGTCCGTTCGCGGGTTCTGGTGCGAACCGAACCGGGGGGTGTTCGGCTCATCCCTAATTAGCACTACTGTGGAAGGCCATTGGCCTCCCGTTAGGAAGTGGGATGCCTGGACCCTACCTGTTTGGCTTAGGGTCCGAAACATTTGCGGTTCCAGACCAGGGAGGAACCACGGTTTTTCTATGATAGGGAGCAATGGGGAATCAGGGAAGAAAGCCGGTTCTGTGTGCTGACCTGGGAGCATATGCGGAGTGTCGTACCCATTATGGGGTGTGACTTCAGCACAGGCGGTAGTTGGTCATAGCACCCCAGAGCCCCTGGCAGCAGAATGTCAGTCTAGGCCTGTTCCAGTTGTGCCCACAATTTAGAGCAGCGATGCCAAAATTTATTAATTTTAAGCTACCGCCACAGGGGCCTAACTTCTCATATAAAATAACGAATTGTTATGTATTTATCATAGATTAAATAAAACATCTCACTGATCAAACTGCAACAAGCTTTTATCCCTACTTACATTGCGATTATTACTGATTTCTGCCATGTGCATGCTAGGTTTAATGCAATAATAACTTCATCTAACAATTAACTACTAACTTGGATGTTGTTATTGGCAAAGAATATGAAATCTCTGAAATGATGTGAGATCTTACGTTAAAACCTCTTGATCTTACCGGATCTAACGAATATCTATTAGCATGAATGATTTTTGGGCCGAAAATTTGATAAGGGGGGGCTAACCCGTCCATATGTACCACCTAATATCTCTATTTTGATGTGGAATATCTCTGAAATGATGTGAGATCTAACGTTAAAACCTCTTGATCTTACCGGATCTAACGAATATCTATTAGCCTGAATGATTTTTGGGCCGAAAATTTGATAAGGGGGGGCCAGCCCCCCCACATTAATCACTTAATCAGTCTCTAATTATGTGAGATCTAACGTTAAAAACACTTGATCATACCGGATCTAACAAATTGCTTCCAAAATAGCTAACTGTTTGGTCAATTTTTTGATAAGGGGGGGCTGATGACGAGTTAGCCCCCCCAGCAATAACTGTTAATATCGCTTCTTCTGTGTGAGATCTAACGCAAACAACGGTTGATCTAACCTGATCTAACAAAGATCTAACAAACTGCATAAGATTTTTTCAAAAATTTTGATATGGGGGGGCTAACCCGGCAGAGGTGCCTTTTTCAGGGCACAATATGAAGTGCAGTGCCAGTACAGTGGGAGGAGCTTTACATTAAGGAAACCCAAGCTGAGTTTAGGTTCTGTATGTAAGCTTTAATAACAAGGTGTAAAGTCAATGTGGTTTGACAACATATAACGCACAATATCTCCGCAACCAAAGCTGCACAAACGTTTATTTTTACGACACAAACCAGCATAAACCCGGCACAAACAAATGGCGCGTTTGTTTTTAAAATTCAGGAACATGGGGTGCAATGTGGGCGGGGTTGCAGCAACTATAACGCACAATATCTCCGCAACCAAAGCGGCACAAACGTTTATTTTTGCGGCACAAACCAGCACAAACGCGGCACAAACGAATGGCACGTTTGTTTTTAAAATTCAGGGATATGGGGTGCAAAATGGGCGGGGTTACAGCAACTATAACGCACAATATCTCCGCAACCAAAGCGGCACAAACGTTTATTTTTGCTGCACAAACCAGCACAAACTCGGCACAAACGAATGGCACGTTTGTTTTTAAAATTCAGGAACATGGGGTGCAAAATGGGCAGGGTTACAGCAACTATAACGCACAATATCTCCGCAACCAAAGCGGCACAAACGTTTATTTTTGCGGCACAAACCAGCACAAACTCGGCACAAACGAATGGCACGTTTGTTTTTAAAATTCAGGAACATGGGGTGCAAAATGGGCAGGGTTACAGCAACTATAACGCACAATATCTCCGCAACCAAAGCGGCACAAACGTTTATTTTTGCGGCACAAACCAGCACAAACGCGGCACAAACAAATGGCACATTTGTTTTTTAAAATTCAGGAACATGGGGTGCAAAGTGGGTGGGGTTGCAGCAAATATAACGCACAATATCTCCGCAACAAAAGCGGCACAAACGTTTATTTTTGCGGCACAAACCAGAACAAACCCGGCACAAACAAATGGTGCATTTGTTTTTAAAATTCAGGAACATGGGGTGCAAAATGGGCGGGGTTACAGCAACTATAACGCACAATATCTCCGCAACCAAAGCGGCACAAAGTTTTATTTTTGTGGCACAAACCAGCACAAACGCGGCACAAACGAATGGCACATTTGTTTTTAAAATTCAGGAACATGGGGTGCAAAATGGGTGGGGTTACAGCAACTATAACGCACAATATCTCCGCAACCAAAGCGGCACAAACGTTTATTTTTGCGGCACAAACCAGCACAAACGCGGCACAAACGAATGGTGCGTTTGTTTTTAAAATTCAGGAACATGGTGTGCAAAATGGGCGGGGTTACAGCAACTATAACGCACAATATCTCCGCAACCAAATCGGCACAAACTTTTATTTTTGCGGCACAAACCAGCACAAACGCGGCACAAACGAATGGTGCGTTTGTTTTTAAAATTCAGGAACATGGGGTGCAAAATGGGCGGGGTTACAGCAACTATAACGCACAATATCTCCGCAACCAAAGCGGCACAAACATTTATTTTTGCGGCACAAACCAGCACAAACGCGGCACAAACGAATGGCGTGTTTGTTTTTAAAATTCAGGAACATGGGGTGCAAAATGGGCGGGGTTACAGCAACTATAACGCACAATATCTCCGCAACCAAAGCGGCACAAACGTTTATTTTTGCGGCACAAACCAGCACAAACGCGGCACAAACGAATGGCACGTTTGTTTTTAAAATTCAGGAACATGGGGTGCAAAATGGGCGGGGTTACAGCAACTATAACACACAATATCTCCGCAACCAAAGCGGCACAAACGTTTATTTTTGCGGCACAAACCAGCACAAACGCGGCACAAACGAATGGCGCGTTTGTTTTTAAAATTCAGGAACATGGGGTGCAAAATGGGCGGGGTTACAGCAACTATAACACACAATATCTCCGCAACCAAAGCGGCACAAACGTTTATTTTGCGGCACAAACCAGCACAAACGCGGCACAAACGAATGGCGCGTTTGTTTTTAAAATTCAGGAACATGGGGTGCAAAATGGGCGGGGTTACAGCAACTATAACGCACAATATCTCCGCAACCAAAGCGGCACAAACGTTTATTTTTGCGGCACAAACGCGGCACAAACGAATGGCACGTTTGTTTTTAAAATTCAGGAACATGGGGTGCAAAATGGGCGGGGTTACAGCAACTATAACACACAATATCTCCGCAACCAAAGCGGCACAAACGTTTATTTTTGCGGCACAAACCAGCACAAACGCGGCACAAACGAATGGCGCGTTTGTTTTTAAAATTCAGGAACATGGGGTGCAAAATGGGCGGGGTTACAGCAACTATAACACACAATATCTCCGCAACCAAAGCGGCACAAACGTTTATTTTTGCGGCACAAACCAGCACAAACGCGGCACAAACTAATGGCATGTTTGTTTTTAAAATTCAGGAACATGGGGTGCAAAATGGGCGGGGTTACAGCAACTATAACGCACAATATCTCCGCAACCAAAGCGGCACAAACGTTTATTTTTGCGGCACAAACCAGCACAAACGCGGCACAAACTAATGGCACGTTTGTTTTTAAAATTCAGGAACATGGGGTGCAAAATGGGCGGGGTTACAGCAACTATAACGCACAATATCTCCGCAACCAAAGCGGCACAAACGTTTATTTTTGCGGCACAAACCAGCACAAACGTGGCACAAACGAATGGCGCGTTTGTTTTTAAAATTCAGGAACATGGGGTGCAAAATGGGCGGGGTTACAGCAACTATAACGCACAATATCTCCGCAACCAAAGCAGCACAAACGTTTATTTTTGCGGCACAAACCAGCACAAACGCGGCACAAACGAATGGCACGTTTGTTTTTAAAATTCAGGGACATGGGGTGCAAAATGGGCGGGGTTACAGCAACTATAACGCACAATATCTCTGCAACCAAAGCGGCACAAACATTTATTTTTGCGGCACAAACCAGCACAAACGCGGCACAAACGAATGGCGCGTTTGTTTTTAAAATTCAGGAACATGGGGTGCAAAATGGAAGGGGTTACAGCAACTATAACGCTCAATATCTCCTCAACCAAAGCGGCACAAACGTTTAGTTTTGCGGCACAAACCAGCACAAACGCGGCACAAACTAATGGCACGTTTGTTTTTAAAATTCAGGAACATGGGGTGCAAAATGGGCGGGGTTACAGCAACTATAACGCACAATATCTCCGCAACCAAAGCGGCACAAACGTTTATTTTTGCGGCACAAACCAGCACAAACGCGGCACAAACGAATGGCACGTTTGTTTTTAAAATTCAGGAACATGGGGTGCAAAATGGGCGGGGTTACAGCAACTATAACGCACAATATCTCCGCAACCAAAGCGGCACAAACGTTTATTTTTGCGGCACAAACCAGCACAAACGCGGCACAAACGAATGGCACCTTTGTTTTTTAAAATTCAGGGACATGGGGTGCAAAGTGGGCGGGGCTTGCATTAAATTGAATGTTTAATATCTCAGAAACCGAACCGGCACAAACGCTCATTTTTGCGGCACAAATCAGCACAAACGCGGCACAAACGAATGGTATATTTTTATTCAGGTTTTACAAACATGGGGTGCCAACTTCACACAGCTTCCCATGACCTATCTAGCTATCTGTACCACCCACTCTGCAATTGTTTGCTAGAAGATCCTGTCAAATCTGAAATAAAACACACAAAACAAAACAATAATATAAAAGTCAGTACCTTCCTTGCAAGAAGCAAAACCCCATTTCCTGGAAAATGAAATTTTCTTTCTCGCCATGTACTATATTTACCATTATATACCGTATTTATCGGCGTATAACACGCACCCCAAGTTTAGGAGGGCATTTTAAGGAAAAAAAACTTTTATGAGGGAAGTTTAAGGAAAAAAAAAACCTTACATTTAAATGCCCATCAATGCAGCCTCATCAGTGTTCATCTGTAGCCTTGTCCATCATTGCATAATGATCAGTGTCCATTTGCAGCTTGCCCAGTGCCGTTTGCAGCCTTGCTAAGTGCCATTTTTAGCCTTGCCCATTGTCATATGCAGCCTTGCCCAGTGCAGTCTTGCCCAGTGCAGCCTTGCCCAGTGCAGCCTTGCCCAGTGCAGTCTTGCCCAATGCAGCCTTGCCCAGTGCAGCCTTGCCCAATGCCATGTGCCGTTTGCGCCATTTAAATCTGCTGCTGAGATAGACAGAGCCTGTGTACTCGGCTCGTCACGCCGCCCCGCCTCCCTGCTGAGGATGAGAAGCGATCGCTTCCGAAAAAGACCGAGCCGAGTATACTGTGTACTCGTCTCGGCTCCACTCGCAGTCCCGCCCAGTCCTGCCATTGGACGGAGTGTTATGTCCATCAAAGGAGCTGGGCGGGACTGCGAGTGGAGCTGAGCACTCGGCTCAGTCCTTTTCGGCAGCACTCGCTCCTCATCCTCTCAGAGACAGCAGGGAGGCGGGACGGCGTGACTGCGAGTGGAGCCGAGCAATCGGCCTGGTCTTTTTTCGGCGGCGCTCGTTTTTTTCCGGCGGCGCTCGTTTTTTCGCGGTGCTCGCTCTTTTTTGGCGGCGCTCGCTCTTTTTTGGCACACAGACAGTGGGGATTGGCGTATAACACGCACCTATGATTTTCCCTGATTTTAAGGGGAAAAAAGTGCGTGTTATACGCCGATAAATACGGTATATATTTTTTTTCTAAATGCAGAAAGTTTGACCTTGTTGGGCAAACTGCTACCACCTAGTGGCAGAAGTCGTTGGAATGCACATATTTTTAGGCAAGTGTTAAAAGAGTTCAAAAACCTTGACATGCAATTTCTCTATCAACTGACACTAATTATTCCCCATAGTCCTTGCATTGAAGAAAGGAAAAGAAAGTTTTCTTCTTAGGCTGTCACCAACAGAAACAGTTACCATAATCGATCACTAATAAAACCGGGGATCAGGCAAAGTCACAGCTTTCCCTTGTGCATCTACTGTGGTGATGAAGTATACGATGTTATCTTTTCCCGGCCGACAGATAACAACTTTATCCGCATATATGTGTCTCCCATAGCTCCAATGCAACAGGCATCTGGCAAATCGATCATCCATCACAGAAGAACATCCTGGCTTCCTAAAGGGCTTTGGTACTTTCAAATAGTCCCAAATGTCTTCACTATACCAGCTCTCTCTGTTCTCCTCAATCTCTTGCATGATATCCCTAGGAACGTACGGGAATTCAAGTCCATATTCTGTGGCCACTCGCTTATTTAACAGCCGTTGAGATCAGGCGAGCCTTGGCAAAGAACGGAAACTTCCCAAACCAGAAGGCACACATGAAACCGGGGACTTGTGTACCATGGCAAAGAGAGATGTTTTATTTGCTCCGGACGGACCGGTATTTTTAGACAAAGTCCCGCTAGTAGTTGTAGGGTTTCCACCCGAGGTGATGGGCTGGTCACTGCAATCCCTTGTTCTTCCCGCAGGCCAGAAAACAAAGAGACCATCCTATGGAGCATGTATGTACAGAAAAGATTTGAGCCAATTCTCAAAAGAAAAAGCAGCCAACACAACAACTTGACCTGTGTAAATGTGAGAAAATATAAAAATATATAGTGTGGCGCTAGAAGTGATATTCCATAGAAAGTAATAATAACCCTTTAGGGTGCATATACATAAGGAAGAAATAGAGGGGTTCGGAGAGAGGGAGATATCACTTTCCCTACTCACACTTCCCCATAAGTGAATGTAACCTGAAAAGAAAAAAGTACAGCAATATATCTGTGTATGTGTACTAAATAACAAATATAGGGAGTAAATGTTGTATAACGTGAAAAAATGAGGAACATCTATCAGGCTGGTCTCTGGAGGTGAAGCTCCGGATTCTAGTTATACATCAACAAAATATAAAAAAGAACAAAGTATTATCAAGGTTAGTGCAATGATGTGTCCCAAATGTTAAATTATTTGGAGGGAACTGAAACAAATACATATGAAAAAAAGTCCATCATAGTCATAGATGTACATATATTTGGAGTCCACTATCTTAAGTATAGGGTTGCTAAATATCGATCATAGTGCAAGAAATCAACAGGCAGTGGTAAACCGGGACTGTTGGACGTATCTGTATTCAAAAATAGGGTTCTTCCCTTGGAGTGGTGACTTTGGCCCAAAGAAAACAGGTATATAATGCCCTTACCGGATCAGGTGGACTCACAGGCCCTCGGCGGTGAGTCTAACGAGCTTTGTACCGTCAAACGGTATGGAGCTGTGAAGCCGTGTGTTGTTCCCGGGTGGAGTATCCCTAGGAGGCACGTCAGTCGGTTATCCCAGAAGTCATCTGATGGTACGTCCTTGGTAGGAGGCAGCTGGGAGCCGGGGTCACCCGAAGTCTTCAAGTAAAGGAAGTCTGTTTCTCAGTAGCCAGCACCATTTGGGTAGGTGGAACCAGGAAAAAAGAGAAACTTCCACATGGTGTAAATCTTTCACAAACGTGACGACATTTATTAGATAAAAAATTTTTTTTTCGACAGAATACAAAAATTTTTTTGGGCAGTAAAAACTAGGCTCAAAAAAATAAAAAAGTCACAAGGTTAAAAGTATGCGCAGTAGGTGATGGTAAGGGTAAAATCCACAGGAACCCGACGCGTTTCACCTCCAAAGGCTTCTGCTGGGGGCTTTGGGCCAAAGTCACCACTCCAAGGGAAGAACCCTATTTTTGAATACAGATACGTCCAACAGTCCCGGTTTACCACTGCCTGTTGATTTCTTGCACCATGATCGATATTTAGCAACCCTATACTTAAGATAGTGGACTCCAAATATATGTACATCTATGACTATGATGGACTTTTTTTCATATGTATTTGTTTCAGTTCCCTCCAAATAATTTAACCTATGGAGCAGTAGGCCACTAAAACTCTGATCCTTCTTCTAGTAGCAGGGCCTTGGGTCCGCCAACCTCAAGGCAGAACTTTAAGCAACAGCAGTTCCCCAGGCCAAGAGGGCCATGAGGTCAGGAAGCGCCAATTCCTTCCACACGGTGTCTGTCCCTTAAATACCCCTGCCCAGAATGCCTGGCGGATGAACCACTCCCACCGAATAGTTTCTGAACAAAGAGTATTCAATATGTTCAACCAGACTGTATTTACAACATCCACCAATAGTGACAGCACCACCCATGGTCGGATGGAAATCTGCACAGTCCAGCCAAACTGGTACAGAAACCATTACATTTAGGTAATAATAAGCTGAGCCAAACTGTAGCTTCAACTAACTTAAATTTCAAAAGAATAGCGTCTGCTCTTCAGGAGCAGGGCGCTACACTTACATTGGTGATCAGTGAGAAGAATACCCCTTACATTGGTGATCAGTGGGAAGAATGTTCCTTACATTGGTGATCGGTGGGAAGAATGCCCCTTACATTGGTGATCAGTGGGAAGAATGTTCTTTACATTGGTGATCAGTGAGAAGAATGTTCCTTACATTGGTGATCAGTAGGGATGAGCTTCGTGTTCGAGTCGAACCCATGTTCGACTCGAACATCGGCTGTTCGATCATTCGTCGAATTGCGAACGATATGGGCCGTTCGCGCCAAATTCGTGTGGCGCGTCACGGCCCATAATTCACTGCGGCATCGCAGTGCATTGCTTGCTGATGATTGGCCAAGCATGCACTATGACCCGCATGCTTGGCCAATCACAGCGCCGCCTTAACAGAGAGCCGTAATTGGCCAAAGCCAAGGAGGCTTTGGCCAATTATGGCTCAGGGGATTTAGTACACGCCCCACACTATATAAGGCCGCCTGCACGGCGGCCCTGTGCAGTGTGTTCCGGTGTGCTGAGAAATATAGAGAGAGAGAGACAGTGTCATTTCATTTGAGTTAGCTAGATTAGGCAGGACAGTCAGTCAGTTAGCTGCACTTAAAGTGTATTGTGTATATATATGCATCCCAGGTGTTGCATATATATATATATATATATATACACTGTATTCAGTTTAGCTAGATCCGTTCCTGTTATCTTCTAGACTATTTACATTTAGTGCAGTGCGTCCTGCTCACAGTGTTCAGCTAGATCCGTTCCTGTTATCTTCTTACTGACAGGCAGGCTTGTCTTGTTACAGTATTTTGAAGAAAATTACTGGTGTTCTTTTGATCCTATTAGTACCACAGTCAGGCAGCTAGACTATTTACATTTAGTGCAGAGCGTCCTGCTCACAGTGTTCTGCTAAACCTACAAGTTAGTGGGGTGCGTCCTGCTCACAGTGTTCAGCTAGATCCATTTCTGTTATCTTCTTACTGACAGGCAGGCTTGTCTTGTTACAGTAAATACAGCTACCTGAAGAAAATTGCTTGTGTTCTTTTGATCCTATTAGTACCACAGTCAGGCAGCTAGACTATTTACAGTTAGTGCAGTGCGTCCTGCTCACAGTGTTCTGCTAAACCTAAAAGTTAGTGAGGTGCGTCCTGCTCACAGTGTTCAGCTAAACCTACAAGTTAGTGGGGTGCGTCCACCTCACAGTGTTCAGCTAAACCTACAAGCTAGTGGGGTGCGTCCTGCTCACAGTGTTCAGCTAGATCCGTTTCTGTTATCTTCTTACTGACAGGCAGGCTTGTCTTGTTACAGTAAATACAGCTACCTGAAGAAAATTGCTGGTGTTCTTTTGATCCTATTAGTACCACAGTCAGGCAGCTAGACTATTTACAGTTAGTGCAGTGCGTCCTGCTCACAGTGTTCTGCTAAACCTAAAAGTTAGTGGGGTGCGTCCTGCTCACAGTGTTCAGCTAAACCTACAAGTTAATGGGGTGCGTCCACCTCACAGTGTTCAGCTAAACCTACAAGCTAGTGGGGTGCATCCTGCTCACAGTGTTCAGCTAGATCCGTTTCTGTTATCTTCTTACTGACAGGCAGGCTTGTCTTGTTAAAGTAAATACAGCTACCTGAAGAAAATTGCTTGTGTTCTTTTGATCCTATTAGTACCACAGTCAGGCAGCTAGACTATTTACAGTTAGTGCAGTGCGTCCTGCTCACAGTGTTCTGCTAAACCTACAAGTTAGTGGGGTGCGTCCACCTCACAGTGTTCAGCTAAAGCTACCTGTAGAAGGTTGGTGGTGTTCTCATACTACAGGCAGGCAGTTGATTTTGCTAGCTGCAGTATCAGTACATATATATATATATATATATATATCCCAGCTTAGTGCAGCTACAGGCCATTAGTATGTCTGGAAGGCCAAGAAGGAGAGGCAGACAGTCACAAGCCAATAAGAGAGGGCAAGCAGGCTCTGTGTCTAGTGCTGGTCGTGGAGACGGTGCATCCTCATCAGCACGTGGCCATGGGACACGCTTGGCCTTTTTTTCGGCAGCTGGCCATGTTGAGCCGCAACATGTGGAAGACTTGGTCGAGTGGATGACCAAGCCGTCCTCATCCTCCTCATCCTCTCTCACCCATGCCCAGGGTACTTTGTCTGGCAAAGCAGCGGCCTCTTCCCTCGGCTCAGTGTCATCAGTGACTCCTTCCCTAGCCCCACCATGTCCTCCTGAGGAGTCCCTCGAACTGTTTGACCACAGTGTTGGGTACATGCTCCAGGAGGATGCCCAGCGTTTGGAAGGCTCTGATGGTGATACTGAGCTCGATGAAGGCAGTAACACGAGCACGGACAGAGGGGGTGCCCAAGAAGGACAGCAATCTGGCAGTCATGCTCCCCCTGCTGCAGCATACTGCCAGGTTTGCTCCAGTGATGAGGAGGGAGGGGATGATGAGGTCACTGACTCAACATGGGTGCCTGATAGGAGAGAGGAGGAGGAGGAGGCGGCACATCACCAACGAGGCAGGATGCCCTCCAGTTGCCAGCCTAAGGGCAGCACATTGACTGCATCACACCCCAAAGCTCCACATGTGCAGGGCGCTGCAGTCTCTGCGCGTTATTCAAAAAGTTCTTTGGTGTGGGCCTTTTTTGAGACGAGTGCATCAGATCGCACCGCTGCTATTTGCAACATATGTCTCAAGCATATCTCGCGTGGCCAAAACATCTCCCGCTTGGGTACCACATGCTTGACCAGACATATGTTGACCTGCCATGCAGTTCGTTGGCAAGCGTATCTAAAAGACCCACACCAAAGAACAAAGAGGACCTCTCTTTGCTCCTCATCAGCTGAGATTTCCAACCCCACTAGACCTTCAGTCCTCTCTGAGACCTGCACTGAGAGGAATGAAGGTGTAGAATTAGGTGTGTCACAGCCAAGTACTTGTGGGCAATCTGATTTTGGTACACCGACGTCAGATTGTACCAGGCAAATTTCCCTGCCCCAGCTGCTGCACCGCCGAAAGAAGTTTGATCCCAGCCATCCACATACCCAGCGGTTGAATGCTAGCTTGGCAAAATTGCTAGCACTTCAACTGCTGCCTTTTCAGTTGATAGACTCTGCCCCCTTCCGTGAGTTTGTGGAATGTGCGGTTCCTCAGTGGTAGGTACTCAAACGCCACTTTTTCTCACGGAAGGCGATTCCGGCTCTCTACCAGCATGTGGAAGGCAATGTCCATGCCTCGCTGGACAGGGCGGTCAGCGGTAAGGTGCATATTACCGCTGACTCATGGTCCAGCAGGCATGGACAGGGACGTTACCTAAGTTTCACGGCGCATTGGGTGACTCTGCTGGCAGCTGGGAAGGATGCAGGACAAGGTGCAGTAGTGTTGGAGGTTGTTCCGCCACCACGCCTCCAAAATGCTAATGATTGTGACACACCTCTCTCCTCCACCCCCTCCTCTTCTTCTTCCTCCATGGCCTCTTCCTCGGAACCAGCGGTGCTCCGTAGTCGTTCAAGGGGCTACGCAAGTACGCAGGCCAAAAGATGCCATGCGGTGCTTGAGCTGGTGTGCTTGGGGGACAGGAGCCACACTGGGGCAGAGGTTCTGTCAGCTCTGCAGGGGCAGGTTCAGAGGTGGTTGACGCCACGCCAACTTAAGGCAGGAATGGTGGTTTGCGACAATGGCACCAACCTCCTCTCTGCCCTCTGACAGGGACAAATGACCCATGTGCCCTGTTTGGCTCATGTCCTTAACTTGGTGGTGCAGCGGTTCTTGGGCAGGTACCCGGGCTTACAGGATGTCCTGAGGCAGGCCAGGAAAGTCTGTGTGCATTTCCGCCGGTCATATAATGCCAGTGCTCGGCTGACGGACCTCCAAAAGGAGTTTAACCTGCCCAAGAACCGCCTAATCTGTGACATGCCCACCAGGTGGAACTCAACATTGGCCATGCTGCAGCGGCTGCACACGCAGCAGAGGGCCATCAATGAGTACCTGTGCGACTATGGCACCAGGACAGGGTCAGGGGAACTTTTTTTTTTGTTTTCCCCACGCCAGTGGGCCATGATAAGGGATGCATGCACTGTCCTGTCACCATTTGAGGAGGTCACGAGGATGGTGAGCAGTGACAGTGCATGCATCAGTGACACTGTCCCCCTTGTCCACCTGTTGGAGCACACGCTGCGTGGAATAATGGACAGGGCACTTGAGGCAGAACAGAGGCAGGAAGAGGAGGACTTCCTTAGCTCTCAAGGCCCCCTTTATCCAGACAGTGTTCCTGCGTGCCCGCCAATCACACAGGAAGAGGAGGAGGAGGAGGAGGAGGAGGAGGAGGAAGATTGTGTCAGTATGGAGGTGGAGCCTGGCACTCAGCATCAGCAGCAGTCTTTAAGGGATCAGTCCCAAGAAACACATGGACTTGTACGTGGCTGGGAGGAGGTGGCTGTGGACCATGTCGTCCTTAGTGACCCAGAGGACTCCGGACCGAATGCCTCAGCAAACCTACGCTGCATGGCCTCCCTGATCCTGCAAAGCCTGCATAAGGATCCTTGTATTCGTGGTATCAAGGAGAAGGACCAATACTGGCTGGCAACCCTCCTTGATCCACGTTACAAGGGTAAGGTTGCGGACCTTATCTTGCCATCGCAGAGGGAGCAGAGGATGAAACATCTTTGGGAGGCCTTGCAGAAAGGTCTGTGCAACGCGTTCCCATAGACTGGGAGGTTACAAACTCCTGTTTCTGGACAACGTGTTGCTGAGGCTTCGGTCAGTCAAAGAAGGAGCGGTGGAGAAGGTGGCCGTCTGACCGATGCGTCCAGACAATTTTTTGGTCCGCAGCCCCAAGGTATGATCGGTTCCAGCAACCATCGCCAGCGTCTGTTTTACATGGTGCAGGAATACCTAGGGGCAAGATCAGACTTGGACACCTTTCCCACCGAAAATCCTCTGGGTTACTGGGTCTTGAGGATGGATCACTGGCCAGAGCTTGCACAGTATGCAATTGAGCTACTGGCCTGTCCTGCATCCAGCGTTCTTTCGGAACGCACATTTAGTGCTGCTGGAGGTGTGGTAACCGATCACAGGGTGCGTCTGTCCACTGACTCGGTCGATCGACTGACCTTCATAAAAATGAATCAGTCTTGGATCACCACCAGCTACCAAGCACCTGATGCTGATGTAACCGAATAATTTTTTTTGACATCTCAGATCCCTTCAAAGACTGCCTATGCTGATGCTGAGTGACTATCCCTGAGTAATTATCCTCTTCCTCCTCAATCATCACGCTGATAGCTTGTAAGAACATTTTTGGTTCTGGGCGCCACCACCAGTGCCTAAGGCACAATTTTTCAGCCCCTGTTTAACAGGGGCGTGTAATTACAATTTTTGATGTAATACTTTGCAGCAGGGCTCGTTCCTGCTTTCCAACTAGAGTGTCTGTGAGGGGTTGCAGTGTTGTGGCACCAGCACCAGTGCCTAAGGCCCATTTTTTCTGCCCCTGTTTAACAGGGGCGTGTAATTACAATTTTTGATGCAATACTTTGCAGCAGGGCTCGTTCCTGCGTTCCAACTAGAGTGTCTGTGAGGGGTTGCAGTGTTGTGGCACCAGCACCAGTGCCTAAGGCCCATTTTTTCTGCCCCTGTTTAACAGGGGCGTGTAATTACAATTTTTGATGCAATACTTTGCAGCAGGGCTCATTCCTGCGTTCCAACTAGAGTGTCTGTGAGGGGTTGCAGTGTTGTGGCACCAGCACCAGTGCCTAAGGCCCATTTTTTCTGCCCCTGTTTAACAGGGGCGTGTAATTACAATTTTTGATGCAATACTTTGCAGCAGGGCTCGTTCCTGCGTTCCAACTAGAGTGTCTGTGAGGGGTTGCAGTGTTGTAGCACCAGCACCAGTGCCTAAGGCCCAATTTTTCAGCCCTTGTTTAACAGGGGCGTGTAATTACAATTTTTGATGCAATACTTTGCAGCAGGGCTCGTTCCTGCATTCCAACTAGAGTGTCTGTGAGGGGTTGCAGTGTTGTGGCACCAGTGCCTAAGGCCTAATTTTTCAGCTCCTGTTCAACAGGGGCATGTAATTACAATTCTTGATCTAATATTTCACAGCAGGGCCCTGTGAGGGCTTACAGTGTTTTGGCCACAGCAACACCTAAGGCTCAAATTTCTGCTGAGTATATAGGGCAGGACCCTACTTTCAAACAACTAACTTACAAACGACTCCTACTTGCAAACGGAAGGAGACAACAGGAAGTGAGAATAAATCTACCCCTAGGAAGGGAAATTCTCTACTGTAAGAGTTAATATGGGAAAAACAATTTCTCCTTTCCACTGATGCTTTCCAATCCTTGTTCCACAAAAAAACCCACATTTTCAAAAAACATTTTTCATTGGGACAAAAAGTGAGGTGAAATCTTCTGAAGAGGAGGAAAGACAGCAAAACAAATGTCACAGGGGTGATAACCCTTCCCTATGTTTTCCAAAAAGCTTAAAAAAGATTTTTTGGCTGGAGCTAAACACGTTAAAAATGTACCCGTTCAAAATTACAAAGAGATTCTACTTAACAACAAACCTACAGTCCCTGTCTTGTTTGCACCGCCTGTATACTGCTGTTCAGAGTATATAGGGCCTGGTGGCCCCACACCTTTCCTTATTTTAATTTGGGTGCGGGGTTCCCCTTAATATCCATACAAGACCCAAAGGGCCTGGTAATGGACTGGGGGGTACCCATGCCGTTTGTCTCACTGATTTTCATCCATATTGCCAGGACCCGACATTACATTAAACCCGCAAGCAGTTTTAAATGAGATTTTTTCCTTTAAAAATGACATTTGGTGCAGGGACTGTTCTAAACACAGGAAACACGCGCCACTTTACAGGCATACTATAGACACCCCTCAGGTACGATATATATTTCACTTTTTTTTTTTTACTTTAAGCATCATTAAAATCACTGCTCCCGAAAAAACGGCCGTTTTTTAAAAGTTTTTTTGCATTGATACATGTCCCCTGGGGTAGGACCCGGGTCACCAAACCCTTTTTAGGACAATACCATGCAAATTAGCCTTTAAAATGAGCACTTTTGATTTCGAACGTTCGAGTCCCATAGACGTCAATGGGGTTCTAACGTTCGTGCGAACTTTCGGTCCGTTCGCAGGTTCTGGTGCGAACCGAACCGGGGGGTGTTCGGCTCATCCCTAGTGATCAGTGGGAAGAATGCTCCTTACATTGGTGATCAGTGGAAAGAATGTTCCTTACATTGGTGGTCAGTGAGAAGAATGTTCCTTACATTGGTGATCAGCGAGAAGAATGCTCCTTACATTGGTGATCAGCTGGAAGAATGTTCCTTACATTGGTGATCAGCGGGAAGAATGTTCCTTACATTGGTGATACAGTGAAAAGAATGCTCCTTACATTGGTGATCAGAGGGAAAAATGTTCCTTACATTGGTGATCGGTGGGAAGAATGTTCCTTACATTGGTGATCAGTGAGAAGAATGTTCCTTACATTGGTGATCAGTGGGAAGAATGCTCCTTACATTGGTGATCAGTGGGAAGAATGTTCCTTACATTGGTGATCAGTTGGAAGAATGTTCCTTACATTGGTGATCAGTGGGAAGAATGCCCCTTACATTGGTGATCAGTGAGAAGAATGCTCCTTACATTGGTGATCAGAGGGAAAAATGTTCCTTACATTGGTGATCGGTGGGAAGAATGCTCCTTACATTGGTGATCGGTGGGAAGAATGCTCCTTACATTGGTGATCGGTGGGAAGAATGCCCCTTACATTGGTGATCAGTGGGAAGAATGCCCCTTACATTGGTGATCAGTGGGAAGAATGTTCTTTACATTGGTGGTCAGTGAGAAGAATGCCCCTTACATTGGTGATCAGTGGGAAGAATGTCCTTACATTGGTGGTTAGTGTGAAGGAGGAGGAGGACACACCCAAAGAGCTCTCTGTGAGAACCAGCCTTTTTCAAGCCTGGGCCTTGCCTGCTAGCTTGGCCCAGGAATAATGCCTGATCCTGGGGGAGGCCCTGGGAGGGATTCCCCTGATGATACGGGGCCTAGTGAGGAGGAGGAGGTGGAGGATCTGACTGTGGGTCCAGGCCCTGGTGAGAATGTGGATGTCTACAGACAGAAGATCATTGAACGCTTTCGAGCAATTGTAAGAGCTGAGGAGAAACTTAAATGTGTAAAAGCTGAACATAAAAACTTCAGGGCCAAGTATTTCCAGGCCTGGAGTAAGAATCGTTTGGCCATGAAGCCAGAGTTACAGCAGCTGGAGGAGAAGGTAAAGAAACAATCTTTATTTTTGGAGCAATTAAAAGACAGAAGTGGAGCTTTTGCAGAAAAGTTTAACAGTGAAAGAAAATTTGCCAGCCAAACATCGGTGAGTTCTGAGGATCAGCAGCCGCAGGTAACAGACAACCCGGCTTCATCTGCCTCTGCACCTCTTCCCCCATGTCAGGCCGGGGAATCGCCAGCAGCAACCAGCCAGGGGGTTGAGAGTGGCACCCTAAAGTTCATCCAACAGATGGAGTCACCCCTAAGGGCAGACAGGTCTGTTGGTGAAGTCCCAGAGGATGAGCAGAGGGGTTACAGACCGGCAGAGCCAGCACTGGTGGAAAAATCCCAGTGTGCCATGCTGCCTCCTTCCAACATGTCTGCCCCACTGGCTGTGGTGGATGGTGTCCCGGCTGTGGTGGATGGTGTCCCGGCTGAGGAACAGAGAGGAAGGAGCTCTGCAAACAGCTGCCTATTGGAGTTTCTGCTACAGAGAAACCCTCTGCAGACATGGAGGGAAAACCCCTGGCAGAGGTGTCATCAGACCAACAGAGCAATGCGGATGGATCTGCATCAAACACCCTGGACATGGTTTTTGCTGCTCCTGCTGAGACCTGTAGTTCTACAAGCAAGATGGCTGCCAGCTCCAAAGAGCCTGTTTCACCTTCACCTGGGCTGATTGATGCAGGTGGGGGAGGGGATCAGCCTAGTGCAGCATGTGAAGTGGAGACAGCCATGGAAGTCTCCTGCAATGATTCACCTGTTGCTGTATTAGAAGAACCTTCACTCTGCTCAGCTGATAGTCCTGTCCTGATGGAGGAGAAGAGTCTGCCTGGAGGTGATGTGTGTATGGGGACAGCAGTGAGTGAGGACACGGCAGGAACTATGAATGTGACAGAAAAAAATGACAATATTGATAAAGCAATGGATGTGGTGGGTGGAGGTGGAGAGGTTAATATTGCTGGGCAAAATAAAAATGACATTCCTCCCCCTGCTCAGCAGAGGAAAGACTCATTGATTGTTCAGACCAAATTTGTACAATCGATATCTGCTAGAAATGAGTCAGATGGTTCAAAACACACAAATGTTTTTTCTGCTGGGAGAAATGTGAGCAGTTATGCGTCTGTTCTGGGGAGTCGCACCAAGGAGGGTGGAGGGAATTTTGTAAATATTAGTGGTCACAATTTGGGGAGGCTTGGTGGTGGGATGGTTGGTGGGTACAGGAGGAGGAATGTGGTTCAGTTGAAGTGGGAGGGGACGCCACCAGTAAGGGGGAGGGTGGCTGAGTTGGTTTTAGAAATGGGGTTTAAAGCCTTGGATTTATTTGCTTTGATTTGCCCAGTGGGGGGTTATGAATTTGATTTATCCTTTGTAAAGCCTGAGGGTCTGGATTTATTTTGGAAGCGATATAGGAGGTTGAAGGGCCTTCCGCAGTGGAGTGGTTTGGTGCCAAAGGTTATTTCAAGGCAGCCTCTGATAAAATCGGTGACGATCCTGGTGCGTAACGAATCCATACCAGAGGCTGATTTGATAGTATGGCTACGCCGATATGGTGAGGTCCTCGCTCCACTGCGGAAGGTCCTGGATGAACATGGGATATGGACAGGGGCCTGGACAGTGTCAATAAAATTGGGGGTGCTGGGCAATGTTGTTCAGCACTTTCCCTGTTCAGCCTTTCTGGGGAGGGATAGGCTGACCATTTTTTACCAGGGTCAGCCTAAATTTTGTAATAAATGTGGTGACAAAGGCCATTTTGCATCTACCTGTACCAGTAAGAAATGCTCACTATGCCAGGATTTGGGCCATTTGGCTAAAGATTGTGCCAAAAGCTCGGTCATCCTTATAGTCAGTGCCCAGAGGCATTACATAACTTGCCAGGATTGGAGGCTGAGTTGCAGAGGCTTGATAAGGAGGATGAGGCCGCTAAAACTATTGTTGCTCCTCCTTTTGTTTCGGATTCTGTTTCCCCTAGTGATGTGGTCCCCAAGTCTGTCCCTCCTGTGTCTGTTACATCTGTTGTTTCGGATTCTGTTTCCCCTAGTAATGTGGTCCCTGAGTCTGTCCCCCATGTGCTGGTCCCTAATCCTTCTGTACGTAGATCCCCCAGACTAGCAGAAGCTGCTGGGGGGGCAGGTTTAGCGGATCTTCCATCTCAGCCTCCAGTCCCTGTCCCTCGACAGCGCAAACGTTGTCATAGGAATGTGGGGGTGCTGGATGGGGGTGGGGCTGATGGAAATGTGTCCATATCCCATGTCTCACCCTCTGTTGAGGGGGATTCGGATGATGAGGGGTGGGAGAAGTTTAGGAGGAAGAAAAAGAAGAAGAGGAAGACAAGAAGAGTTGTCATTTCTTCCTCAGAATCGGACCCAGGAGGGGTTCCTCTTGGTAATACTTTTTCAGTTTTGTCAGGTGATGAGATGTCTGATGAGATGTCTTTCTCTTTATCATCCATGGATGAGGGGGAGTCATGTAGTCTGAAGAGAGCTGTTTCTGGTGATGGAGAGTGTGGTAAAGGTTAAGAAACGACTACCCCAATTATCCTGATGGCAGTTCCCACTCCGATAAAGGTGGTGACCATTAATGTCACCAGCGTTAAATCTGCAAGAGCTTGTGATATTGCCTTATTTTTGCCCAGCAAATTTGATGCCGAGATTTTATTTTTGCAAGAGACCTGGCTCAATACTTTGGCCAATGTCCATCTAGCAAAAAGGGAGTTGAGATGCGGTCCCTCCTTTTGGTCTCTTGCGGCTGAGCCCTGCAGCGGAGTTGCGGTCCTTTTTAAAACCGATATGGTAACATGCCGGCAGGTAATTGAGGTAGAAATGGGAAGATGCATGGTCATAGACGTCTCTCTATCTATGGACCGCAGTCAAAATGGGGCAGGAAATGCCTCCTCACAGAGATCAAGCCTTTCCTTTTTATGTCCCAGCAGGTTGTCTTTGGAGGTGATTTTAACACCATAATTAGGCCTGAAGACAGGAGAGGCTCCATAGACAGGCTGGGTTACGATAGCGTTTATTTTAGAGATATGGTGAGACAAGCAGGCTTGGTAGATGTGCATATTAAGCACTGCCCTGGCAGCACGGGATTCACATTTCAGAGAGGGAATAGTCAAAGTAGGATAGATAGGTTTTTTTAAAGGAGAACTCTGCTTTCTCGGCTCCTGAGTTGAGGGCGGTGGAGTTCTCTGACCACTGTATGCTGTCTGTGACTCTGAATGCCTCGGACACTCCACCCAGGGGAAGGGGTACCTGGAAACTGAATTTGGCTCTCCTGGAAGATGTAGAGGTAAGACAATCCTTTGAGGATTTTTTTCAGGCACAGGTTTCTATTCTGGACTTTTGCAGCAGTAAGTCAGAGTGGTGGGAGCTTGTGAAACAAAGGGCAATTGGACTTTTCAAGACCATAAGTAAGAAGAAGCAGCTTGGTATGTACATTGCCTACCAGCATTTGCGGAGGAAGATTGATCGCCTTGTTTCATATAGGAGGAGATCCAGGGGAGATCTCTGAGGTGAAGCTTCTTCTTAGGAAGTGTCAATACGACCGGCATGCCTCCTTGGTTCTGGAGAGGGATTATGGAAAATATCACTCGCCTGATCCTTACCAGAACTGTAAGCAAGACATAGCAGTTAAGACGGTCATAGGACTAAGGGATAGTATGGGTTCCCTGGTGAAGTCCAGATCAGGGATCCTGGAGATCTTCAGATCATATTACGCAGACCTTCTGGGAAGAAAGGACCTTTGTCGGGACAGGATGGAAAGCTTTCTGGATTCTACTCCAGGACTGGGAAATGGTGCGTTACCTTTGATGGATTTGACAGAACCAATTTCAGTGGATGAGCTAGTTCATGCTATAGAAAAGTGATCTCTGTGCACATACACATAATGTCCCAAAAGTGCCGTGTTGCTGTAAACACAAAAGTCCACAATCAAAGTAAGTGATCCGTGTGGCAATACATTCAACTTCTCAACGGTGTACTCAGAAGTTTTCAAAGTAAGTGAAAAGATGGAATACGCTTACCAGATGGGTTGGATTCTACTGCCATAAGCATAGAATCGGTAAAGCTTTGTGCCACCAAGGGCAAAAACGTGGAGTGATGGAGGCAAGGGTAGAGCCTCTATGATGGAGGCAAGGGTAGAGCCTCTATCCAGTATGAATATCCCTTATGGTCCACTGGAACTGGGTCAGAGATGGTGTCCACAGATAAATAGTTCCAGCAATGCTGCCACTGAGGAATAATCTTCACATATGCTCCTGTGGATGATCGGGATTGTCCCAGAGCGGAGTGTGTTGGTAAAGTGGAGTCTATGGACCACTTTTTGCTGCAGTGTCCCTTTAACATAGAGGTGTATAAAAGGGTGGGGAGGGCTCTAGGCATCCCCTTTTTCTATCGCATGAGTTATGCGGAGTGGGTGTACGGGGCATTCTGGGATTTTGATTTGGATACACTGTTTTTAGTTAGTATAGTTGTCCGCCACTTCACATGGAATGCACGGTGCCAGATTACCCTGCGGAAAAAAGTCCTCTCTGTTGAGGTGGTGGTGCACGATATTCTGGGTGAAGTTGGGAAAATTTGGGGTCTTGAGAAGGGCAGGGAGCCTCAGGCGGTCTGGAAAAGGGCGTGGAGGAATATCAGACCTGCCTTTGGTGAACTGCTCTTTTCTTTTTCTGTTTCTTTCACTCCCTTAGCTTTTGTGGGTTAGTATCTTCTTTTTGAAGAAGGGCTGCATGCATAATGGGTGCAAGTTTGTTTCTTGACCTCACAGTTTTTTTTTTTTTTTTTTAACAAAAAAGTTTATTTAAATTTTCACAAAACAAACAATTCACTTCAAGTTAGATTTGAATACAGATGACATTCATAGAACAGTTACATGACTTAGTATAGGTAAGATTCAATTATAACATTGGTTATCCACTTCAGAAGATGATACTAATACACTCATTAAGGATAATAATATAAGGTGTAAGGGATCCCACCTTTCAATCTGGGACATTCTCCCTCACTCATACATAGTTATGAAGAGACTTGGAGGCCCACAGCCGGAGGGGGGGGGCCCCAAGTCAACGCCAATCACAATGGGCCCAGACCCACCATTCTATTCAATAGACAGGTGTTTTGCCTTCACCCACGCTGCCTAAATCTTCTCAAATTTTTTTGGACAATTTCTTCCCATATATGTCATTTTATATAATGGTAACGCCTTATTTATCAGAGATTGCCAGAGTTGTTTGGTGGCCGGTTGGGATTGATTCCACTGCAATAGGATTGCTTTTCTAGCATATAATATGGTATAGAAGATAAATAGTTTCTTTCCCCATGTGACTTCTAGAAAATCATACACGTAAAAGCCAGTAAATTAGAATATTTTGAAAAACTTGATTTATTTCAGTAATTGCATTCAAAAGGTGTAACTTGTACATTATATTTATTCATTGCACACAGACTGATGCATTCAAATGTTTATTTCATTTAATTTTGATGATTTGAAGTGGCAACAAATGAAAATCCAAAATTCCGTGTGTCACAAAATTAGAATATTGTGTAAGGGTTAAATTTTGAAGACACCTGGTGCCACAAACTAATCAGCTGATTAACTCAAAACACCTGCAAAGGGCTTTAAATGGTCTCTCAGTCCAGTTCTGAAGCCTACACAAACATGGGGAAGACTTCAGATTTGACAGCTGTCCAAAAGGCGACCATCGACACATTGCACAAGGAGGGAAAGACACAAAAGGTTATTGCTGAAGAGGCTGGCTGTTCTCAGAGCTCTGTGTCCAAACACATTAATAGAGAGGCAAAGGGAAGGAAAAACTGTGGTCAGAAAAAGTGTACAAGCGATAGGGATCACCGCGCCCTAGTCAAGATTGTGAAAAAAAACCCATTCAAAAATGTGGGGGAGATTCACAAGGAGTGGACAGCTGCTGGAGTCAGTGCTTCAAGATCCACCACCAAGAGACGCTTGAAAGACATGGGTTTCAACTGCCGCATACCTTGTGTCAAGCCACTGTTGACCAAGAAACAGCGCGAAAACCGTCTCACCTGGGCTAAGGAAAAAAAGAGCTGGACTGCTGCTGAGTGGTCCAAAGTCATGTTTTCTGACGAAAGCAAATTTTGCATTTCCTTTGGAAATCGAGGTCCCAGAGTCTGGAGGAAGACAGGAGAGGCACAGGATCCATGTTGCCTGAAGTCTAGTGTAAAGTTTCCACCATCAGTGATGGTTTGGGGTGCCATGTCATCTGCTGGTGTCGGTCCACTCTGTTTCCTGAGATCCAGGGTCAACGCAGCCGTCTACCAGCAAGTTTTAGAGCACTTCATGCTTCCTGCTGCTGACCTGCTCTATGGAGATGGAGATTTCAGGTTCCAACAGGACTTGGCGCCTGCAAACAGCGCAAAATCTACCCGTGCCTGGTTTACGGACCATGGTATTTCTGTTCTAAATTGGCCAGCCAACTCCCCTGACCTTAGCCCCATAGAAAATCTGTGGGGTATTGTGAAAAGGAAGATGCAGAATGCCAGACCCAACAACGCAGAAGAGTTGAAGGCCACTATCAGAGCAACCTGGGCTCTCATAACACCTGAGCAGTGCCAGAAACTCATCGACTCCATGCCACGCCGCATTAATGCAGTAATTGAGGCAAAAGGAGCTCCAACCAAGTATTGAGTATTGTACATGCTCATATTTTTCATTTTCATACTTTTCAGTTGGCCAACATTTCTAAAAAATCCCTTTTTTGTATTAGCCTTAAGTAATATTCTAATTTTGTGACACACGGAATTTTGGATTTTCATTTGTTGCCACTTCAAATCATCAAAATTAAATGAAATAAACATTTGAATGCATCAGTCTGTGTGCAATGAATAAATATAATGTACAAGTTACACCTTTTGAATGCAATTACTGAAATAAATCAAGTTTTTCAAAATATTCTAATTTACTGGCTTTTACCTGTAGATACCTAGCAGAAGAGGTATTGGGCTATATGGGACTTGCAGTCCCCCTATAGAGTTGATATCAGCAAGTATACTATTCCAGAATTCCACCACTCCAGGGCAGGACCAGACCAAATGAAAAAAGTCAGCCTCCCCAGACCCACATCTAGGGCACCTCGCTGTTCTATCAGGGTATATTCTTGCCAGGCGTATTGGAGAGTAGTAGGCCCTATGTAAGAATTTCAGCTGCATAAATCTATCCCTTGCTGAAATTGTCAAGGGCAAATATTGCTGAATTCCCTCTTCCCAGTCCCCATCCGTCAACCCCGGAACATCCACCCTCCATCGCTCACATAGCTGGGAGACTTTAGATGTATCTCGAGTCACAAGCAAATTATAGATGGCAGACAGTGTTCTTCCGCAATCTTGGTTTTTTCGTTCACTTTCTATCGGAGTCTCCTCCAGAGTCAGCGGACTGGGGAACTGGGACCGGAACACATGCCTCACCTGAAGGAACCTGAAGAACATATGATTGGGCAGATCCGTTTCTCTTTTTAAAGCATCAAAGGTGATTAGTTGTCCCTGGGCAACTATATCCCCCAGGGTCGTGACTCCATATCTGGCCCACACAACCGGGTCGGGGATGGAGTGGAAATGAAGCAGGCGGGGGTTACCCCATAGGGAAGTTGCTGGGGACCAATTACTAGGTCCCAAAAATTGCGTATTAACAGTATCCCATACCTTAAGGATTGTTTTCATGGGACAGGTCACATTTGGATTGGATCTAGGGCCTCTATGCACCAAATTCCTCAACTCCGCATAGGAGCCGAGCAGGGCCGCCTCCACAGAAGAAGCAGGGTTGGCCGGTTCTTCTGAGAACCACCATTTTACTGTTACCAATACCGCTGCCCAGTAATATTTTAGGAAGCAGGGCAAGGCCAAACCCCCCAAGGTCTCTGGTAATTGCAATGTTGCCCTGGCTATTCTAGGGGTTTTCCCATTCCAAATGAATGAGGTAATAATGCTATCTAAGTGTCGAAAGAAGGTCATTGGTATAGGGATCGGGGTTTGTCGGAATAGGTATGTAAACTTAGGTAGAACTGACATTTTGATTAAGTTGACACGGCCAATCGGGGTCAGTGGTAGAGATCTCCATGTGTTACATCTTTGGGATAGGTGGTTGACCACAGGGTTTAAGTTGAGGCTGATGTACTTTTTTAAGTCTTGATGTATTTCTACCCCTAGGTATCTAAACTGGGAAATCCTACTGAGTTGTCCATCCATCTGCAAGGGAGTAGACCCAGCCCGCAGAGGGAACAGGATCGACTTTCCCCAGTTGATACATATACCAGAGAATTTCCCAAACCTATTGATTACCGAGAGAGCCTCTTGTAGGGAAGTACCGTCATCTTTAAGATAGAGTAAGGTGTCGTCAGTGTATAACGACACCTTTTCTTGTATAGGACCTCTCGTAATCCCCCTGACCTCGGGTATGGCCCTGAGAAGGGCGGCCATAGGCTCTATCGCCAGGGCAAAAAGACCCGGCGAGAGCGGGCACCCCTGTCTAGTTCCCCTACCCAAAAGAAAGGTCGGGGAAAGTACTGTACCTGTGCAAACTCGAACTTGTATACCATCCTGACCCAGGAGATAAAGACCGGGTCAAACCCGAATCTGCAGAGGACAGGACAGCATACAACCTGTGAATGTTTATGTCCGTGCCCTTACCAGGCATGAAACCTGATTGATCTTCATGAATTAGAGTAAGTATTATTTCGTTTAACCGCTGGGCCAAAATTTTAGTTAAAATCTTCGCATCAGAATTAAGTAAAGATATAGGTCTATATGAGGGGCATAATTGGGGGTCTTTTCCCAGCTTGGGCAGGACCACTATAATGGCTTGTGACATGGATAGTGGTATCTCCCTAGTTCGTAGGGTCTCTGTAAACATTGCATGCATCCTAGAAGCCACCTCGCCCATATACTGTTTATAAAATTCAGGGGGCAGGCCATCCAGTCCTGGTGTCTTCCCCGTTTGTAAGGAGCTTAGCGCCCGTTGGACCTCTTCCAAGGTTATTGGAGCCTCGAGGCCCTCTCGTGCTGCAACCGTGAGGGTCGGAAGCGGTACTTCATCTAGGAAGTCCGAGAGTTCCTTCGCTGAGTATTGTGCCCTAGAGGAGTATAGGGACGAGTAGTACTCAGCAAGGCAAGCATTAATCTTCGCAGGGTCCGATACTAGGGTCCCGTCATTCTTTTGGATAAGAGCTATTGTGGACACTGGGGATTGTTCCTTGGCCAACCAGGCCAAGAGCTTACCTGTTTTTTCCCCTTGCTCAAATATTCTTTGAGTTTGGGCCAGTTGGCGTTTGTTCGCCTTGGCTACCCTCAGTAGCATTACCTCCCGATAGGCAACCTTCATATCCTGTGCTATAATAGGGTTGGCCGTAAGGGTGTATCTTGTCTCTAAGTCCCGGGCTTTGGTCTCTGCCTCTTCCAACAGCATCCTATTGTTCCTGCGCTCTGTAGCTATGGATGACATATAGCAGCCTCTGATGTAGGCTTTAAAAGTGTCCCATACCATCCCCGGAGTGGAGGAACCGGCGTTAGCCAACCAGAATTGTTTTATCTCTTTTACTATCTCAATTTCTATAGTAGGATGTTCAATCCAAAATCGGGAAAGTCGCCAAATTCTGTCTGCCTGTGGAGTGGAAGTTTGCAGTGTGCATAACAGCGGGGAGTGTTCAGAAATTCTCCTCGGTAACGTTTCAATATTTACAACTTTGGGAAGCATGGGTGAGCTTGCATAAAGAAGGTCTATACGTGATAACGAGTTATAGGAGGATGAGTGACACGTGTACATGCGTTCTGTTGGATGTTTCCAGCGCCACACATCCTCCAATCCCAACACCTGTGACCATCTAGACAGCGCAGAATCTGTAGCTGGGTCTGGGGACATTTTATCTAGTGAAGGGTTAGGTGTGATATTAAAATCCCCCGTGAGAATTACATTGTCTGTGGGGAATTTCGCAATTATGGTAGTGATCTTCTGCAGCAGGGAGATGTTAGCCGATGGAGGCAAGTATACCCCCACTATAACCATGGCCAATGCGTCTATATTAGCATGGATTATTACATACCTGCCTTCTGGGTCTATGAGAATATCAAGGGGTTCAAAATTGAGTGATTTGTGGATCAGTATACTAACCCCCCTGGCGTAATTAGTGTAGGTGGCATGGTAATGGTGTCCCACCCACGGTTTCTTTAACCCCAACACTCTGCCAGATGTGTCTCTTGAAGAATACAAATACTGGGTGTATATTTCTTAAGATATTCAAAAACTAGTGAGCGTTTAATTTTGTGATTAAGACCCCTTACATTCCATGATAATACTTTCAGCTGAGCCATATCTCAATGTGGTATATATTTCTTCCGGAAAACCATGTAGAGATAGAATACATAGATAACTCCTTCTCGTCCCTCCCCCCTCCCGCCAAGGGACCCATCATCCACCCATGGGCAATAACCTGCCTGATAGCCTGGAGCATGTAGCCTACGCCCTTGCTATTGTTAAGCCATCTGTAGGAATCTTTCCTTGAATATTGAAGCGAAAAACAAAGAACAAAAATTAAACATACAAATCCCTCCCATCCCACCCCACACCCCATTAATTAAACCTCGGGGTGCTTGAGTACCCATAACAACCAAAACAAGAAAAGAAAAAAACAGGAGGAACCTCCTAGGGGGCGGTGTGTAACAATTGGCACACCTAGGACCTAGTTTTCTTAACGTGAGATCAGAGACCGCACTACTCACTGCATCTGCAGGCCTTTACTGATAATAGACAAAAAGAAGGGGAAGAGAAAAAAATCCCTAAAGAAAAGAGAAAACCGAAAAAAAAATGGAAAAGAAAAAACCTTAGTAATTAGGGGGGGGACCCTCCCCCACATCAAGGGCCCCTCCCTTTCATGTGGACCAGAGCAACCTGTCTGCGCCAGAGTAGCCATTAGCACTTAGATATCTCTAAGGGTACAATCTTAGTTACAAACAATGGTAGTTTCTAAAAACCTGTGGAAAGCAAAGGAAATTGGTTAAACAATAGAAGCAGTCATTTATAGTCCTCTTGAAGAGCCAAACCACATGGCAGAATTCCACCATTAACCCCTCCCTGCATCACCCATCTCCAATAGCAGGATAAACATTGGTTATGTGTGGCATTGTGTCTCGCATTCTCCCCTTTTTGTCGTCCCTGGGACCAGTATAATACAAAAACAAAGTTTCAGGGCTCCACATCTTTGCTCAAGACTGCCGACATCTGGATAGTCCCTTTTGGGGGGGGGGGGAACCCCAGGAAGGGGGGGGAGAAACTCATTTCAGGCATTCCAACGTCCCGAATCCAACACACCCCCATTGTCCCCCCCCAATCCCCTGACATAGGACCGTCCAGCAAAGCAAGTGTCTATCCCCCACTATATGGTTAGCTGATTCGGCAATACCCCATCAGATAACCAGGCCCCTCAGGATTCATGTAATCCATAGTTCCCAGACAGTTTGCCGCTTACAAATAGGGGTGGGGGTTATTAAAGATAACAAGCTGTAAATCTTACCACCGGTCATCACCAGGTAGATAGAGGGGTAGTTGTGGTGGACTCCATACATCAGATCAATGATTGCGTGGCAGGGATTCAAGCCATCTGGATGCTTCCTCTGGAGAGGTAAAAAATTTAGTAGTTTCACCATCCACTACTCTGAGTCGTGCAGGGAATAACATGCTGTATTTTAGCCCCTTAGTACGCATTAGGGCCTTGACCTGGTCAAATGTCCTGCGTTGCCTCTGCGTTTCCACCAAGTAGTCAGGGAATAGCACGATCTTTGCGTTCTCAGTGCGCAGCTCTCCCACCTTTCGTGCATCCCTTAAGATCAGATCTCTATCTCTAAAATTCAACAAACGAAATGTGAAGGTGCGTGGAGGGGTTCCTGATGGGCCCCGAGTTGATGGCATTCTGTGGGCTCGCTCCACCGCAAAGTGTGCAGAGAATGGTGCTTGTGGGAGAAGGTTTCGCAACAACTGCTCCGTGTATGCCTCCGGGTCTCTTCCCTCCGCTCCTTCCGGAAGTCCCACCAAGCGCAGGTTGTTCCTGCGATTTCTGTTTTCCTGATCCTCCGCACGCGATTCCAGCGTTTTCATTTTCACTTGCAGTATACTAAGGGAGGCGCTGTGATCTCGGATTTCATCTTCATTCTCCCCTACCCTCCTTTCAGCCTCCGTCAGCCTGTCTCTGTATTTGTCCATATCCCTTCTTATTAGGCCCATCTATGATTGTATTTGCTCTATTTTTGTAGTTAGGGTAGTTTGGCAACCTGTGATAGCTTGCATTAATGCCTGAAACTGATCCTCTCCCATCTGGGAGGGCTCAGCCTGAGTGTCTGTATGTTCTGTCTGTGAGGCCATATTTGAACACACTGCTCCACGTGGGCCCTGGGCTGGTGGCTGTGTTTTAGGGGCCATGTGTTTCTTCTTCTGGGCGCCACAGGTTCTTCTTCTCATGCCCAGTTTTTGTTCCCAGTCTGCCAAGTATTATATGACATGCAAAGGTCCCCCAACAGCCGGGATGTACTGTATATCTTCCGCCCACCGTATGGCCCTGTCCCCCTCACCTCTAAGCAGGTCTTGCCACGAGTACCTCCGCCACTCACCGCCAGTCGGCACTGCTGTAGGGTGTGCAGCAGCCCTTCTCCCGCCGATCGCGGCACTCGAGGCCGGGGATCGCGGAGGCCTTGTAGGCCTCAAGATGGCAGATCCCCTCCGGAGTATGGAACCAGCCGAGGGCCTCCGAGGTGGCGTGGATGTCCTCGCTCGTCTCCTCTGGGTCGCCCCCCGTCTCCCAGTCGGATGGCTGCAGTGGATGGTTTGTTGCGGCCCTCCTACGGCCGATCACGGCACCCGAGGCTGGGGATCGCGAGGGCCGCGTAGGCCGCAAGATGGCGGACTGCCTCCGGGACGTGGAGCTGGCCGAGGGCCTATAGCAGCTCCATCAGTCGACCGGCCTCTTCAATAACCCTCGGCTCTGCTGCTGGTAGTGGTGACAGCACTAAAAGGTCAGTTTTTAGGGAAATCCCGGATTTTTGAAACAGGATTCCTGCGGATTCAGTAAGGACCGGCGGAGCTCCTCTGGATTACGTAGCCGGTAGCGGCGCCCGCGGAGCCGAACACCGCTATCCTCAAGCTCCGAACTTTCTCACATCCGTGCCCGGTCACAGCCTCAGCCCCGTGGGGTATTTAGATTGTCTCTTAGTCCACTAAAAACGGATTTGCAGGCCTGCTGTGAGCGGAGCTCCGTCTCACCCGTCCTATCTGGTCGCCATCTTGACCACACCCCCTTGACCTCACAGTTTAGATATCTGGTGTAGTGGTGTGAGTCATAGTGAGATTATCCCCAATAATGACATGTTCATGATGAGTTTTGTTTTTGCTGTAAAGTCATTTTTTGTTTGAGAGCAGATTTATTTTCAAATATGTATATATTTATGTATATTATATATAGTGATTTTATGCTTATTGATTGCAAGACTTTTAATAAAGAAAAATTGGGAAGAATGCTTACATTGGTGATCAGTGAGAAGAATGCTCCTTACATTGGTGATCAGTGAGAAGAATGCTCCTTACATTGGTGATCAGTGAGAAGAATGTTCCTTACATTGGTGATCAGTGGGAAGAATGTTCCTTACATTGGTGATCAGTGAGAAGAATGCTCCTTACATTGGTGATCGGTGGGAAGAATGTTCCTTACATTGGTGATCGGTGAGAAGAATGTTCCTTACATTGGTGATCGGTGAGAAGAATGCTCCTTACATTGGTGATCAGTGAGAAGAATGTTCCTTACATTGGTGGTCAGTGGGAAGAATGCTCCTTACATTGGTGATCGGTGGGAAGAATGCTCCTTACATTGGTGATCGGTGGGAAGAATGCTCCTTACATTGGTGATCGGTGGGAAGAATGCTCCTTACATTGGTGATCGGTGGGAAGAATGTTCCTTACATTGGTGGTCAGTGGGAAGAATGCTCCTTACATTGGTGATCAGTGGGAAGAATGCTCCTTACATTGGTGATCAGTGGGAAGAATGTTCCTTACATTGGTGGTCAGTGGGAAGAATGCTCCTTACATTGGTGATCAGTGGGAAGAATGTTCCTTACATTGGTGATCAGTGGGAAGAATGCCCTTTACATTGGTGATCAGTGGGAAGAATGCCCCTTACATTGGTGATCAGTGGGAAGAATATTCCTTACAATGAAGGCAGGGTGGATCAACTCGATTTAAATCATAATTTTTAAGAAGCAACTGTCATCTCTGTCCCGCAACGGCTCCTCCTCTGACTCACTGTTGACTCACCGACAGTCCCATTCACTTTAATGGACGGCTGGTGATGCGGCAGTGACACAACAAGGTGAGGGACGTGGTGGCAGCAGGTGAGCGGATGCCCGCTAACAGGCGCTGCCATGATGGATCTGAAATGACAGGTGCTCTTTAAATGTAAGGACTCATTCTTGCTGGTAGTTAGAATCTTTAATATTTGCAAACAAAATGAAGGTTTCCGATTTAGAATAATAAGCTATCAGGTTAGTAAAACAGCGATATCAGAACCGATTCAATGATACAGTTTGTAGTGTACATAGATTTGCAAAACAATGGGATAAAGGAATATTCTTGAACTTTGTTTAATCTCATGGTTACTGTGAAATTGTGTTAATGCATCAATGCAGTGAATGTTATCTCAGCTTGCAGCGCTTGGATTCATTGAATGAGTTTACCAAAAATGTAAATATTGCAAAATATACAGCCTCATGCTCCATTTTATGCTGAATAAACTAAATTATTAATGTATCTTTAATAGAAAACTATCTTTAGATAGATTTTTTACTCCAAAAACATTTTAATAAAATAACATTTGATCAAAAAAATCTGATTTAAATAAAAAAAAACAATTAGTGTACTGTGTCCCTTGCACAGTGTTCTTCTGATCCTATTAGTACCACAGGCAGGCAGCTGCAGTATTTACAGTTAGTGTATTGTGTCCTCTGCACAGTGTGCACCTAAAGCTTCCTGAAGACAATTGCTGGTGTTCTGATCCTATTAATACCACAGGCAGGCAGCTGCAGTATCTACAGTTAGTGTACTGTGTCCTTTGCACCTAAAAGCTACCTGAAGATAATTGCTGGTGTTCTTCTGATCCTATTAGTACCACAGACAGGCAGCTGCAATATTTACAGTTATGCCGCGTACACACGGTCGGATTTTCCGACGGAAAATGTGTGATAGGACCTTGTTGTCGGAAATTCCGACCGTGTGTAGGCTCCATCACACATTTTCCATCGGATTTTCCGACACACAAAGTTTGAGAGCAGGATATAAAATTTTCCGACAACAAAATCCGTTGTCGGAAATTCCGATCGTGTGTACACAAATCCGACGGACAAAGTGCCACGCATGCTCAGAATAAATAAAGAGATGAAAGCTATTGGCCACTGCCCCGTTTATAGTCCCGACGTACGTGTTTTACGTCACCGCGTTCAGAACGATCGGATTTTCCAACAACTTTGTGTGACCGTGTGTATGCAAGACAAGTTTGAGCCAACATCCGTCGGAAAAAATCATAGGATTTTGTTGTCGGAATGTCCGAAAAAAGTCCGACCGTGTGTATGGGGAATTAGTGTACTGTGTCCGTTGCACGGTGTGCACCTAAAGCTACCTGAAGAAAATTGCTGGTGTTCTTCTGATCCTATTAGTACCACAGGCAGGCAGCTGCAGTATTTACAGTTAGTGTACTGTGTCCTCTGCATAGTGTGCACCTAAAGCTACCTGAAGGAAATTGATGGTGTTCTCATACTAATAATACTACAGGCAGGCAGTTGATCCTGCTAGCTACAGTATAATCAGTGTGTATATATATATATATATATATACACACATCCCAGCTTTGTGCAGCTACATCTCACTGCAGGCCACAGTGTTGGGTACATGCTCCAGGAGGATGCCCAGCGTTTTGAGGGCTCTGATGATGGTACTCAGCTAGAGGAATGCAGTAATGTGAGCCCAGACAGAGGGGGTGCCCAAGAAGGACAGCAATCTGGCAGTCATGTTCCCCCAGCTGCAGCATATTGCCAGGTTTGCTCCAGTGATGAGGAGGGAGGGGATGATGAGGTCACTGACTCCACGTGGGTGCCTGATAGGAGAGAGGAGGAGGCACATCTCCAATGAGGCAGGATGCCCTCCAGGGGCCAGCTTAAGGGCAGCACACCGACTGCATCACACCTCAGAGCTCCGCCGTTATTCCAAAAATTCTTTGGTGTGGGCCTTTTTTGAGACGAGTGCATCAGATCGCACCGCTGCTATTTGCAACATATGTCTCAAACGTATCTCGCGTGGCCAAAACATCTCCCGCTTAGGCACCACATGCTTGACCAGACATATGTCAACCTGCCATGCAGTTCATTGGCAAGCGTACCTAAAAGACCCACACCAAAGAACAAAGTGGACCTCTCCTTGCTCCTCATCAGCTGGGATCTCCAACTCCATTATACCTTCAGTCCTCTCTGAAACCTGCACTGAGAAGAATGAAGGTGTAGAATTAGGTGTGTCACAGCCAAGTACTTGCAGGCAATCTGCTATCGGTACACCGACGTCAGATTGTACCAGTCAGATTTCCCTGCCCCAGCTGCTGCACCGCCGAAAGAAGTTCGCTCCCAGCCATCCACATGCCCAGCAGTTGAATGCTAGCTTGGCTAACTTGCTAGCACTTCAACTGCTGCCTTTTCAGTTGGTAGACTCTGCCCCCTTCCGTGAGTTTGTGGAATGTGCGGTTCCTTAGTGGCAGGTTCCCAAACGCCACTTTTTCTCACGGAAGGCGATTCCGGCTCTCTACCGGCATGTGGAAGGCAATGGCTTGGCTTCACTGGACAAGGCTGTCAGCAGTAAGGTGCATATTACCGCTGACCCATGGTCCAGCAGGCATGGACAGGGACGCTACCTATCTTTCACCGCGCACTGGGTGACTCTTCTGGCAGCTGGGAAGAATGCAGGACAGGGTGCAGTAGTGTTGTAGGTTGGTCTGCCACCATGCCTCCAAAATTCTACTAGTGGTGATTCTGCCACACCTATCTCCTCCACCTCCTCCTCCTCTTCTTCCTCCATGGCCTCTTTCTGTGCTGATTTGTCCTCGGAGCCAGCGGTGCTCTGTAGGTGTTCAAGAGGCTACGCAAGCACACAGGCAAAAAGATGTCATGCGGTGCTTGAACTGGTGTGCTTGGGGGACAGGAGCCACACTGGGGCAGAGATTCTGTCAACTCTGCAGAGGCAAGTTCAGAGGTGGTTGACGCCTCGCCAGCTTAAGCCAGGTATGGTGGTTTGCGACAATGGCACCAACCTCCTCTCCCCCCTTCGACAGGGACAACTGACCCATGTTATATAGTTACATAGTTAGTAAGGTTGAATAAAGACACCAGTCCATCCAGTCCATCCATGTGGCCTGTTTGACTCACGTCCTTAACTTGGTGTTGCAGAGGTTCTTGGGCAGGTACCCGGGCTTACAGGATGTCCTGAGGCACGCCAGGAAAGTCTGTGTCCATTTCCGCAGGTCATATAATGCCAGTGCTCAGCTGGCAGACCTCCAAAAGGAATTTAACCTGCCAAAGAACCGCCTAATCTGTGACATGCCCACCAGGTGGCACTTAACTTTGGCCATGCTGCAGCGGCTGCACACGCAGCAGAGGGCCATCAATGAGTACCTATGCGACTATTGCACCAGGACAGGGTCAGGGGAGCTTGTTTTTTTTTTCCCCAGAGACCCCAATAGGGATCATGCTGTGGCCAAGGGGCCTCCCCCCCCGGCTCCCCAGTCACCAGACAAAGTCTCCACCAAGGAGCGCACCATGGAAACTAATATTGAATGGAAAACCTGAAAACTTAAAACTGGAAATGTAAATAATTATGTGTCTACTACCAATACTGAGGAGAAAGGGACAGTGTGAGGGTAAGCACGAGTAGCTCAAAGAACAGGGACTCCAAAGAGGCCTAGCTGCAGTGTTGTTACTCCCTACACTGCCAACGCACGGTAGAAAGATCAGGATAGGCTAAAACTTAGAAGACCCGCTATGGATCAGTGAGAAGAGAAGAAGGGAAAATAGGGATTCAAAGAGAGGGAGAGAAAAAGGGGGAGAAGGGAATAATCAGGGGATGAGGAGTTTCAATAGGGTCACTCAGAGCGCAAGTTAATCAGGGTAGTTAATGCCAGGATATAAGGGGATGTGACAATATTTGGCCCAGGCCTCCCAGGTAAGTTTGAAAAGCCGGGCTTTGTCTTGTATAATGCTGACTATCTTTTCCTGTGCCATGATCCAGGATATTTTATGCTTCACCGCTGTGAATGGAACCATAGTTTTTTCCAACGGGCCGCTATTGTAATTTTGGTGCCCAGTAGAATAAAGAAGATCAGTTTTTGGGAATATTTTTCAACCTTACCCACTTTAAGGTTCAGCAGAGCTATCTCTGGTGTTTTGGGGATCTGAAAGGTTGTTACTTTGCGAATCACAGAGAAAACTTTGTTCCATAGGCTCCTTATTAGTGGGCAGGACCACCAAATATGGTACATTGTACCTATATGATTGCAATTTCGGAAACACAGCGGGGAAGCATCTGGGTATATCTTAGCAAGAAGGGAGGGGACCCTGTACCAACGGGTTAATATCTTAAGGCTGGGTTCAATCAGAGAGATATTCAAAATACCCTTGAAGGAGCGTTGAAAGCAGGAAAACCATTTGTCCTGATCCCAGGAAATATCAAGGTCCTTTTCCCAGGATAGGGCATAGGGAGGTTTAGACATGACCGAGGCTAGAGAGGCATAAATGATGGAGATCCCCCCTCTCTGATCCGTGACATCTGAACCCATTGATTCATAATTCGTGACCCGAGGAGGTTCCGGTTTATTTGGCCAAATGGACTGAAGGAAGTGTTGTATTTGTATATATCTGAAACGTTCAGCGGGAGGCATCTTGAGTTTACTGGTGCAAAATGCAAAAGATAAAGGGCCTGTGGAAGTGAAGTAGTTTCCAATTCTGAGTAAGCCTTTATTCAGCCACCAGCTAAATGCTAAAATGTTCATTAATGGCAGAAAGTCGGGGTTATGAAATATGTGTGTTAGGGGTCGAAGTGCTGAGATCAGAGAGGGGTTTTTATGTAATCGATCGCACAGAGCCAATGAGTGGGAAAGATTTGGGGCTAAAATGGGTGGCCTAAGCTTAGTCGGGGACCATATTAAGAAGTCAATAGTGTGGAGAGGGACTGCTTGACATTCTATAGAGACCCAATCAGGTTTGGGGCCCCGTGAATAAACAATGGAGATCTGGGCCAGCTGAGCGGCTTGGTAATACCACCACATGTTAGGTAGGGCTAGGCCCCCTTGCGATTTAAGCCTAAATAGAATGTTCTTAGAGCATCTTCTGCCCTTTGGCCCCCATATAAATTGTAGAATCTTGGATTGCAGTGTTTGTATTTGTCACTTCTGGATAGGGATAGGTAAAGACCTGAATAAATAAAGTATGCGGGGGGAGGAAAGGTCTGAGGACATTTTACGGAAGATGGCCGGGTAATTAGAGGAATATAGGGAAGCTATACTAGCGGAGAGATTGACCCCTAAATAAGGGATGGACGACGAGCTCCAGGAAAACAGGAAATGGTTTTTTAGGCTACTTAGTATTTTGGGGGAACAGTAATGTTTAGTGCTAATGATTTGGAGACATTAATGTGGAGGCCGGATATTTCGCCAAATTTGTCAAGCAGGGAGAAAATGTTAGGGGTAGAGATCAGTGGAGAGGTTACAAATAACAGCAGGTCATCAGCAAAAAGAGCGCATTTGTGTTATTGTTTACCGCAGACCACCCCCTTAATATCAGGGTGTGTTCTAATTGCAATAGCCAAGGTCTCCATTGCTATAGCGAAAAGGAGGGGGGAAAGTGGGCAGCCTTGTCTGGTGCCCTTTTCTATAACGAGTGGTTTGGAGTAGTAGCCCTGGAGTCTGACCTGTGCACTTGGGTCAGAATACAGGGCTCGTAATGTACCCAGGAAGTGCGGACCAAAGCCCCATCTCTCCAAGACACTAAATAGATTTGGCCAGGTTATTGTATCAAAAGCTTTTTGTAGGTCGATTGATAACAAGAAACCTTTTTGCTGGGGGCCCCCATCCCAATGGGAATTGAGAAGGGAAATGATGTTGAGGAGGACTTTCTTACCTCTCAAGGCCCCCTTTATCCAGACAGTGTTCCTGCGTGCCCGCCGATCACACAGGAAGAGGATGAGGAGGAGGAGGATTGTGTCAGCATGGAGGTGGAGCCTGGCACTCAGCATCAGCAGCAGTCTTCAAGGGATCATTTACAGTCCCAAGAAACCCATGGACTTGTATGGGGATGGGAGGAGGTGGCTGCGGATCATGTCGTCCTTAGCGACCCAGAGGACTCTGGACCGAATGCCTCAGCAAACATACGCTGCATGGCCTCCCTGATCCTGCAAAGCCTGCGTAAGGATCCTCATATTCGTGGTATCAAGGGGAGGGATCATTACTGGCTGGCAACCCTCCTTGATCCACGTTACAAGGATAAGGTTGCAGACCTTATCTTGCTGTCGCAGAGGGAGCAGAGGATGAAACATCTTCAAGGGAGGCCTTGCAGAAAGGTTTGTGCAACGCGTTTCCAGAGCCAGGGAGGTTACAATTTCCTGGTCCTCCTGGACAACGTGTTGCTGAGGCTTCGGTCAGTCACAGAAGGAGCGGTGGAGAAGGTGGCCATCTGACTGATGCGTTCAGACAATTTTTTTAGTCCGCAGCCCCAAGGTATGATCGGTTCCAGCAACCATCGCCAGTGTCTGATTCACATGGTGCAGGATTACCTAGTGGCAAGATCAGACTTGGACACCTTTCCCACCGAAAATCCTCTGGGTTACTGGGTCTTGAGTAAGGATGAACCAAACACCCCACGGTTCGGTTCGCACCAGAACTTGCGAACAGACCAAAACTTTGCAAGAACGTTAGAACCCCATTGAAGTCTGTGGGACTCGAACGTTCGAAATCAAAAGTGATCATTTTAAAGGCTAATTTGCATGGTATTGTCCTAAAAAGGGTTTGGGGACCTGTGTCCTGCCCCAGGGGACATGAATCAATGCAAAAAAAAGTTTTAAAAAACGGCCGTTTTTTCGGGAGCAGTGATTTTAATAATGCCTAAAGTGAAACAATAAAAGTGTAATCTTCCTTTAAATTTCATACCTGGGGGGTGTCTATAGTATGCCTGTAAAGGGGCGCATGTTTAGAACAGTCTGACAGCAAAATTACATTTCAAAGGAAAAAAGTCATTTTAAAACTACTCGCGGCTATAATGAATTGCCGGTCTGACAATACACATAAACGTTCATTAATAAAAACTGCATGGGAATTCCACAGGGGAACCCCGAACCAAAATGTAAAAATAAATAAATAAAAAAAATGACGTAGGGGTCCCCCTCAAAATTCATACCAGACCCTTATCCAAGCATGCAACCTGGCAGGCCGCAGGAAAAGAGGGGGGGATGAGAGAGCAGGCCCCCCCTTCTGAACCGCACCAGGCCACATGCCCTCAACATTGGGAGGGTGCTTTGGGGTCCCCCAAAGCACCTTGTCCCCATGTTGATGAGGGCAAGTACCTCACTCATCCCCACAACCCTTGGCCGGTGGTTGTGGGGGTCTGCGGGCGGGGGGGCTTATCGGAATCTGGAAGCCCCCTTTAACAAGGGGACCCCCAGATCTTGGCCCTCCCCCCTTTGTGAAATGGTAAGGGTACCCCCTACCATTTCACAAAAAAACTGTCAAAAATTTTAAAAATGACAAGAGACAGTTTTTGACAATTCCTTTATTTAAATGCTTCTTCTTTCCATCTTCTTTCTTCCTTCATCCTTCGGTTTCTTCCTCCATCTTCTTCTTCTTCTGGTTCTTCCTCCGGTGTTCTCGTCCAGCATCTTCCTCAGCGGCGTCTCCTTCTCTTTATCTTCTTTTCTTCATCTTCTTCTCCGGGCTGCTCCGCATCCATGATGGCATGGAGGGAGGCTCCCGCTGTGTGACGCTTCTCCTCTTCTGACGGCTCTTAAATAATGGAGGGCGGGGCCACCCGGTGACCCCGCCCCCCTCTGACGCATGGGGACTTGACGGGGACTTCCCTGTGGCATTCCCTGTGACGTCAGAGGGGGGTGGGGTCACCCGCCCTCTGTTATTTAAGAACCGTCCGAAGAGGAGAAGCATCACACAGCAGGAGCCTCCCATCCAATCATGGATGCGGAGCGGCCCAAGAAAAAAAGATGAAGAGAAGACGCCGCTGAGGAAGATGCTGGACGAGAACACCGGAGGAAGAACCAGAAGATCCAGAAGAACCAGAAGAAGAAGAAGATGGAGGAAGAAACCGAAGGAAGATAGAAGAAAGAAGAAGCATTTAAATAAAGGAATTGTCAAAAACTGTCTCTTGTCATTTTTAACATTTTTGACACTTTTTTTTGTGATATGGTAGGGGTACTTTTGTACCCCATTACCATTTCACACAGGGGGGAGGGCCGGGATCTGGGGGGTCCCCTTGTTAAAGGGGGCTTCCAGATTCCGATAAGCCCCCAGCTCGCAGACCCCCACAACCACTGGGCAAGGGTTGTGGGGATGAGGCCCTTGTCCCCATCAACATGGGGACAAGGTGTTTTGGGGGGCTACCCCAAAGCACCCTCCCAATGTTGAGTGCATGTGGCCTGGTATGGTTCAGGAGGGGGGGAGCTCGCTCGTCCCCCCTCTTTTCCTGCGGCCTGCCAGGTTGCGTGTTCGGATAAGGGTCTGGTATGGATTTTTGGGAGGCCCCACGCCAATTTTTTTTAAATTTTGACACGGGGTTCCCCTTAAAATCCATACCAGACCTGAAGGGTCTGGTATAGATTTTGAGGGGGACCCTACGCCATTTAAAAAAAAAAAATTTGGCCGGGGTTCCCCTTAATATCCATACCAGACCTGATGGGCCTGGTATGGAATTTAGGGGGACCCCCACGTCATTTTTTTAAAAATTTGGGTTCGGGATTTCCCTGTGGGTAATTCCCATGCCGTTTTTATCAATGAACTGTTATGTGTATTGTCGGACCGGCAATTCATTGATAGTCACGATAAAAACGGCATGGGAATTCCCCACAGGGGAACCCCGAACCAAAATTTAAAAAAAAAAAAAAAAATGACGTGGGGGTCCCCCTAAATTCCATACCAGGCACTTCAGGTCTGGTATGGATATTAAGGGGAACCCCGTGCCAAAATTTTAAAAAAATGGCATGGGGGGACCCCCAAAAATCCATACCAGACCCTTATCCATGCACGCAACCTGGCAGGCTGCAGGAAAAGAGGGGGGTCGAGAGAGCGCCCCCCCCTCCTGAACTGTACCAGGCCACATGCCCTCAACATTGGGAGGGTGCTTTGGGGTAGCCCCCCAAAACACCTTGTCTCCATGTTGATGGGGACAAAGGCCTCATTCCCACAACCCTTGCCCGGTGGTTGTGGGGGTCTGCGGGTGGGGGGCTTATCGGAATCTGGAAGCCCCCTTTAACAAGGGGACCCCCAAATCCCGGCCCTCCCCCCTGTGTGAAATGGTAAGGGGGTACTTCCCCTACCATTTCACAAAAAAAGTGTCAAAAATGTTAAAATTGACAAGAGACAGTTTTTGACAATTCCTATATTTAAATGCTTCTTTTTTTCTATCAACTTCTATCTTTCTTCGGTTTCTTCCTCCATCTTCTTCTTCTTCTGGTTCTTCTGGATATTCTGGATCTTCTGGATCTTCCTCCGGTGTTCTCATCCGGCATCTTCCTCAGCGGCGCCTTCTCCTCATTTTTTCTCGGGCTGCTCCGCATCCACGATTGGATGGGAGGCTCCCGCTGTGTGACGCTTCTCCTCTTCTGACATGTTCATAAATAACGGAGGGCGGGTGACCCCGCCCCCCTCTGACGTCACGGGGAATGCCACAGGGAAGCCCCCGTCAAGTAACCGTGCGTCAGAGGGGGGCGGGGTCACCGGGTGGCCCCACCCTCCTCTATTTAAGAACCGTCAGAAGAGGAGAAGCGTCACACAGCGGGAGCCTCCCTCCATGCCATCATGGATGCGGAGCGGCCCGGAGAAGAAGATGAAGAAAAGAAGATAAAGAGAAGAAGATGCCGCGGAGGAAGATGCTGGACGAGAACACCGGAGGAAGAACCAGAAGAAGAAGAAGATGGAGGAAGAAACCGAAGGATGAAGGAAGAAAGAAGATGGAAAGAAGAAGCATTTAAATAAAGGAATTGTCAAAAACTGTCTCTTGTCATTTTTAAAATTTTTGACAGTTTTTTTGTGAAATGGTAGGGGTACCATTTCACTCAGGGAGTAGGGCCGGGATCTGGGGATCACCTTGTTAAAGGGGGCTTCCAGATTCCGATAAGCCCCCCCGCCCGCAGACCCCCACAACCACCAGCCAAGGGTTGTGGGGATGAGGCCCTTGTCCTCATCAACATGGGGACAAGGTGTTTTAGGGGGGACCCCAAAGCACCCTCCCAATGTTGAGGGCATGTGGCCTGGTACGGTTCAGGAGGGGGGGCGCTCTCTCGTCCCCCCCCGTTTTCCTGCGGCCTGCCAGGTTGCATGCTCGGATAAGGGCCTGGTATGGATTTTTGGGGGGACCCCATGCCATTTTTTTTTTAATTTTGGTGCGGGGTTCCCCTAAAATCCATACCAGACCTGAAGGGTTTTTTTAAAATTTTGGTTCGGGGATCCCCTGTGGGGAATTCCCATGCCATTTTTATCAATGAACTTTTATGTGTATTGTCGGACCGGCAATTCATTAAAGCCGCGAGTAGTTTTAAATGACTTTTTTCCTTTGAAATGTCATTTTGCTGTGGTACTGTTCTAAACACGGGAAACATGCGCCCCTTTACAGGCATATTATAGACACCCCCCAGGTATGAAATTTAAAGGAATATTACACTTTTATTGTTTGACTTTAAGAATTATTAAAATCACTGCTCCCGAAAAAACGGCAGTTTTTAAAACTTTTTTTGCATTGTTCCATGTCCCCTGGGGCAGGACCCAGGTCCCCAAACACTTTTTATGACAATACCATGCATATAAGCCTTTAAAATTAGCACTTTTGATTTCTCCCATAGACTTTTAAAGGGTGTTCCGCAGCATTCGAATTTGCTGCGAACACCCCAAATTGTTCGCTGTTCGGTGAACTGGCGAACACCCAATGTTCGAGTCGAACTCATGACTCGAAGCTCATCCCTAGTCTTGAGGATGGATCACTGGCCAGAGCTTGCACAGTATGCAATTGAGCTACTGGCCTGTCCTGCATCCAGCGTTCTTTTGGAACGCACACTCAGTGCTGCTGGAGGCTTTGTAACCGATCACAGGGTGCGCCTGTCCACCGAATCGGTCGATCAGCTGACCTTCATAAAAATGAATCAATCAGTCTTGGATCACCAGCTACCAAGCACCTGATGCTGATGTAACCAAATTATTTTTTTAAATGTGAGATCCCTTCAAGACTGCCTATGCTGATGCTGAGTGACTATCCTGTTATGCTGAGTGACTATCCTCTTCCTCCTCAATTTTCATGCTGATAGCTTGTAAGAACATTTTTGGTTCCAAGCACCACCACCAGTGGCTAAGGCCCAATTTTTCTGTTTAACGGGGGTGTGTAATTACAATTTTTGATGCAATACTTTGCAGCAGGGCTCATTCCTGCGCTCCAACTATAGCATCTGTGAGGGGTTGCAGTGTTGTGACACCAGCACCAGTGTCCAAGGTCCAAGGCCCAATTTTTTAGCCCCTTTTTAACAGGGACGTATAATTACAATTTTTGATGCAATACTTTGCAGCAGGGTTCATTCCTGTGCTCCAACTATAGTATCTGTGAGGGGTTGCAGTGTTGTTGCACCAGTGCCTAATGCTGCGTACACACGTTCGGACTTTCCGGCGGACTTGGTCCGGCACACTTTCTGACGGACTTTGTCCGCCAGGTGCGCCGGACTTTAAAACGGACGGACTTGCCCACACACGACCGGACTTTTCCGGCGGGCTAAGTCCGCCCGTCTTTCTGACGGACTTTCGCCGGAGTTACGGCGGACTTTCAGAATGAACGGACTTGCCCACACACGGACAAGTCCGTTCATTTTGAACGTGACTCATGTGCGACGGGACTAGAAAAGGAAATCAATCTTGCCGCTTTTATCGGCAAGATTGACACCTTGCGAGCCCCGTCGCGGGGCATACCAGGCCCTTAGGTCTGGTATAGATTATAAAGGGGAACCCCCTTACGCCGAAAAAAACGGCGTGGGGTCCCCCCAAAGATCCATACCAGACCCCGATCCGAGCATGCAGCCCGGCCGGTCAGGAAAGGGGGTGGGGACGAGCGAGCGCCCCCCCCCTCCTAAACCGTACCAGGCCGCATGCCCTCAACATGGGGGGTGCTTTGGGGGAGGGGGGCACCCTGCGGGGCCCCCCTCCCGAAAGCACCTTGTCCCCATGTTGATGAGGACAAGGGCCTCTTCCCGACAACCCTGGCCGTTGGTTGTCGGGGTCTGCGGGCGGGGGGCTTATCGGAATCCGGGAGCCCCCTTTAATAAGAGGGCCCCCAGATCCCGCGCCCCCACCCTATGTGAATGAGTATGGGGTACATGGTACCCCTACCCATTCACCTAGGGAAAAAGTGTCAATAATAAAACACACTACACAGGTTTTTAAAATAATTTATTAAACAGCTCCGGGGGTCTTCCTCCGGTTCCTCTTCTCCCGGCGTCCGGTTGGTTCTTCTCTGCTCTCTTCTCCCGGTGTTCCAGTTCTTCGGCCGGCTCCTCTGCTGTCTTCAGGTAGCTCTCTTGCCAGCAGAGGTCCGGGCTTCTGGGCTTCTGGGCTTCTTCCCTCTTCTCTTCTCCAGATGTTGACACGACGCTCTCTCCGGCTGGACTGCTCCCTGAGGGCTCCGTTGTGACTTATATAGGCGGAGACCCCGCCCCCTAATGATGTCACAGTCCCTGGGCATGCTGGGACTGTGACGTTTTAGGGGGCGTGGTCACCGGGCGATGTTGACCACGCCCCCTAAAACGTCACAGTCCCAGCATGCCCAGGGACTGTGACATCATTAGGGGGCGGGGTCTCCGCCTATATAAGTCACAACGGAGCCCTCAGGGAGCAGTCCAGCCGGAGAGAGCGTCGTGTCAACATCTGGAGAAGAGGAGAGGGAAGAAGCCAAGAAGCCCAGAAGCCCGGACCTCTGCTGGCAAGAGAGCTACCTGAAGACAGCAGAGGAGCCGGCCGAAGAACTGGAACACCGGGAGAAGAGAGCAGAGAAGAACCAACTGGACGCCGGTAGAAGAGGAACCGGAGGAAGACCCCCCCGGAGCTGTTTAATAAATTATTTTAAAAACCTGTGTAGTGTGTTTTATTATTGACGCTTTTTCCCTAAGTGAATGGGTAGGGGTACCATGTACCCCATACTCATTCACATAGGGTGGGGGGGCCGGGATCTGGGGGCCCTCTTATTAAAGGGGGCTCCCGGATTCCGATAAGCCCCCCGCCCGCAGACCCCGACAACCAACGGCCAGGGTTGTCGGGAAGAGGCCCTTGTCCTCATCAACATGGGGACAAGGTGCTTTGGGGGGGGCCCGCAGGGCCCCCCCCCAAAGCACCCCCCCATGTTGAGGGCATGCGGCCTGGTACGGTTTAGGAGGGGGGGCGCTCGCTCGTCCCCACCCCCTTTCCTGACCGGCCGGGCTGCGTGCTCGGATTGGGGTCTGGTATGGATTTTAGGGGGGACCCCACGCCGTTTTTTCGGCGTAGAGGGTTCCCCTTTATAATCCATACCAGACCTAAGGGCCTGGTATGCCCCGCGCTCACCGCAATAGGAAAATCTGTTTTTCCTATCGCAGCGAGTGCGAGATGCAATACCCTGCCCTCGCGTCGTATCTGGTCCGTCGGACCAGCATACATACGAGCGGACTTTCTGTCGGACCAGCACACAGACGAGCGGACTTTCCGCCCGAAACTGAGTCCGTCGGATAGATTTTAAACATGTTTAAAATCTTGGTCCAGCAGACTTTGGGGAAAAAGTCCGCCAGAAAAGTCCGCTGGCGCCTACACACGGGCGGATTGTCCGGCACACTCTGGTCCGCCGGACCAAGTCCTCCGGAAAGTCCGACCGTGTGTATGCGGCATAAGGCCCAATTTTTCTGCTCCTGTTCAACAGGGACATGTAATTACAATTCTTGATCTAATATTTCACAGCAGGGCCCGTTTCTGCGCCCACCAAGAGTAACTGTGAGGGCTTACAGTGTTGTGGCAACACCAACACCTAAGGCCCCAATTTCTGCAGAGTATATAAGGCAGGCCCCTACTTTTAAACATCCAACTTACAAACGACTCCTACTTGCAAACGGAAGGAGACAACAGGAAGTTAGATGAAATCTTCCCCTAGGAAGGGAAATTCTCTCCTGTAAGAGTTAATATGGGAAAAATGTGTCACCTCTCCACTGATGCTTTATCACCAATCCTTGTTTCACTAAAAAACCCCAAATTTTCAAAAAACATTTTTCATTGGGACAGAAAGTGAAATCTTCTGAAGAGGTGCACAAACAGCAAAACAAATGTTACAGGGGTGATAACCCTTCCCTATGTTTTGCAAAAAGCTTAACAATAGATTTTTTGGCTGGAGCTACACTTTGAATTTGTACCAGTTCAAAATTACAAACAGATTCTACTTAACAACAAACCTACAGTCCCTGTCTTGTCTGCTGTTCAGAGTATATAGGGCCTGGGGGCCCCACGCCTTTCCTTTTTTTAATTTGGGTGCGGGGTTCCCCTTAATATCCATACAAGACCCAAAGGGGCTGGTAATGGGCTGGGGGGGTACCTATGCCATTTTTCTCAATGATTTTCATCCATATTGCCGAGACCAGACATTACATTAAAGCCGCAAGCGGTTTTAAATGACTTTTTCCTTTAGAAATGTCATTTTGTGCAGGGACAGTTCTAAATACGGGAAACATGCACCACTTCACAGGCATACTATAGACACCCCCAGGAACGATATTTAAAGGAATATTTCACTTTTTTTTCACTTTAAGCATAATTAAAATCACTGCTCCCAAAAAAACTTCAGTTTTTAAAACTTTTTTTTGCATTGATAAATGTCCCCTGGGGCAGGACCCGGGTCCCCAAACCCTTTTTAGGACAATAACTTGCATATTAGCCTCTAAAATTAGCACTTTTGATTTTGAACATTCAAGTCCCATAGACTTTAATGGGGTTCTAAAGTTCGTGCAAACTTTCGGTCCGTTCACAGGTTCTGGTGCGAACCGAATTGGGGGGTTTTCGGCAAATCCCTACTCACAGGCAGCGTCACTTCGACCTCCCTCTTCCTTCTAGAGGATTCTAGAAGGAGAGGAGAGGTGTCGCTGCCTGTAATGTTCTAAGGAGCCCTGACCAATCCCTAATTTGGATTGGCAGGTGGCATGTCTCCTTAAATACCATGGGTCAGCCCAGCTGGGGAAGAGTTGGAGTTGTTCAGGGCTTTGGAGATGGAATGCTAGGCTGTCATGTCGGTACCTTTTGATGGAGCTCCCCAGTCTGGGGGGGGATGACTTTGGGCCCAAGGCTCGGGTGCAGACGGAGCCCTTCAAGAAATCATGGAGGCGTCCTGGACAGGAGGAGCAAGAGAGGACAGCAAGAGAGAGCATTGCCGGGCAAGTGTCCAGAGAGAGGAACAACTGGTCGCAGCCAGGAGGGCTGGTGATTGACAAGCACAGTCAGAACTGCTAGGGAGGTGTGCCTGAGAGGACTGGCATTATGCAGTCCAGGATGGGTGCAGAGCCAGCAAAGTGGACTGTGGTGTCATGGGCAGTGGAAGAAGGCAGCTGCAGCCAGGAGGGCTAGCAGTGCCTGAAGATGGGTTACTGGGCTCCGTAGCCAAAGATAGGGCAGCTAGCACCAGGAAATTTTAATTGCTACACTAAAGAGGTCCTTTCCTGTAAGGGGCAGTTGCTAAGGCCTGGCTGAGTCAGTGTCAGACCTAACCACGCGGCTAGGCTATGCCTGGAAGCTCAAGTAAGAGTTGTGCTGGAGGAGCTGAGGAGCAATAGTCTGCAGTAAGAGTTGTGCTGGAGGAAGAGAGTAGTGTAGATATTGGAGTTGTCCCAAGTATTTCTGCTAATTCCACAGGGCATCCCATACTTCCTATACCCCATCCACGTTCAATCCCCTCAACAAAATACAAAAACAAAGCTGATGGACTGTTTATTGCCTTGTATTGTCTGAGGATTGAATGCCGGACTGGGCAGGGTGACAGGTGATGCTTGAGGAGCATCAAGTGATGAGCCAGGGACCCAGCAGGACAGCAGGGGTGACACCTGAGAATCATCGAGTGACAAGCTAGGGACCCAGCAGGATAGCGGGGGTGATGCTTGAGGAGTATACAGCGTGCTAGCCAGGGGCGCACTGACAACTCATGGGGCCCTTGGGCAATAGGAGATTATGGGGCCACACACACACACACAGTATACACATCAGGGGCGGATCCAGGGGGGGGGCAACAGGGCAATTGCCCCCTCCGAGATTGTGGGTGAGTGGGTGGGCAGGGCAGGCATCGCTGTGGGTGAGAGAGCCGGCGGGCGGCTCCACAGCTGAGAGCACGGGCGGCTCCGTTAAGTGAACAGCTGTGTGCGGCTCAGTGACAGTTTGTGAGCGGCTGCAGTGCTGGCCAATCAGGGAGCCGGCGGGCGGCTCCACAGCTGAGAGCACGGGCGGCTCCATTACGTGAACAGCTGTGTGCGGCTCAGTGACAGTGTGAGCGGCTGCTGGCCAATCAGGGAGCCTGCGGGTGGGGGAGCAGAGAGATAACATCATCTCTCACCGCCCAGCGCCGCCCTGCATCCCTGCAGTTCCGCCCACACTGTTGAATGTACAGGCAGCCACGGCAGCAGAGAGATTACATCATCTCTCTGCTGCCCCCCTGGGGCGGGATGGAGCGCTGACACATCCGCTCAGGATGAGCCATGTGTTCGCTCTGCTCCCATCGCTCTCCCAGTGGCAGCAGCCAGCCCATTCCTCCCTGCCCAGCACTGATGACAGGGGGTCACCAGTTAAATAAGCCTGACTCTGACTGGGACACAGCAGACAATTATAGCAGGCAAGTGACAATCCGCAACCTGTGGCATGGGACGTGGCAAGTGACAATCTGCAACGTGTGGCATGGGACGTGGCAAGTGACAATCTGCAACGTGTGGCAAGTGACAATCCGCAACGTGTGGCATGGGACGTGGCATGTGACAATCCGCAACCTGTGGCATGGGACGTGGCAAGTGACAATCTGCAACGTGTGGCATGGGATGTGGCAAGTGACAATCTGCAACGTGTGGCATGGGACGTGGCAAGTGACAATCTGCAACGTGTGGCATGGGATGTGACAAGTGACAATCCACAACGTGTGGCATGGGACGTGGCAAGTGACAATCTGCAACATGTGGCATGGGACATGGCAAGTGACAATCTGCAACGTGTGGCATGGGACGTGGCAAGTGACAATCCGCAACGTGTGGCATGGGACGTGGCAAGTGACAATCCGCAACCTGTGGCATGGGACGTGGCAAGTGACAATCTGCAACGTGTGGCATGGGACGTGGCAAGTGACAATCTGCAACGTGTGACATGGGACGTGGCAAGTGACAATCCGCAACGTGTGGCATGGGACGTGGCATGTGACAATCTGCAACGTGTGGCAAGTGACAATCCGCAATGTGTGGCATGGGATGTGGCAAGTGACAAGCCGCAACGTGTGGCATGGGACGTGGCAAGTGACAATCCGCATCTAGTGACAGGTGACGTGGCAAATGACAATCCCCAACATGTGGCAGATAACAGTGGCAAGTGACACGCTCGGGGCTCCCACTGATTCTATGGTGAGTTGAACCATTTCATTTTTTATAACCATGTAATAATAGTAATAATGCGCTTCAATCATCCTGACACCATAACAACCATGGTGCCATGATGATTGAAGCGCTAACACCAGCCATTTCCCCGTTAAATTTACCCCCAAAAAAATGTATTTTCTGGCAGTGCCCCTCCCGAGACTAGGCTCTGGATCCGCCCCTGATACACATACACGTACACACAGTATACACAGACATGTTTCTATTGGCTGAGAAGGTACTGGAGAGGTGGGGCAGCTATAATCTCGCAATTTTTAGACCAAAAGGATGTCGTAAGGGACATTTAAGAGACAGATGTAAAAAAAAAACACAGATTTTTACATACTGTCCCTGGGTTTTACTGAGGCTGGCAACCCTGATGGGGCCCCCTAATGGCCCGGGGCCCTCAGGCAGTGCCCGAGTGGCTGAATGGTCAGTCCACCCCTGGTGCTAGCTGTGGAAGAGCTCAGGAGATTCAGTGGCTATTGGATCCAAAAGTCTAGTGAGAGACTGGGAGCTCAGCAGGGGCGGCTCCAGACAATTTTTTTTTGGGGTGCTGTGTGGGTGTTGTGAGAAAAAGTGGTGGAGCTAATGCAGAGCACGCAGTGCATCATGGTCTCGTGGGTGTGGCCAAAAGGTAGGCATGACTGAAAATTGGGTGTTTCTTCAAAGCCCTTCCCCTTTATATAGACAAAATAGGGCCTTTGGACACAGAATTGATTGTTGGAGTAAAACAAGCACAAATAGGAATAACAATGATAACCCCCAGCAAGCGTCAAGGTCAGCAATAGCTTCCCAGTAAGTATAAGGGCCAGATAATCTCCAGTACGTGTCAGGGCCAGCCATAACAACCAGCAAAACATAATAACTAACCTCCGGCACAGAACAAAAATAAACCCCCAGCATAGCACAAAAATGAACCACAAGCATGGCACAATAAACCTCCAATATTGCACAATAACTAGCCCCTTAGCATGGCAGAACAATTAAATCCCAGCATGGCACAATAATGTAGCACAGCAATAAACCCCCTAGAAATATGCATTAATAACTACCAGAACTACATAATTAACCCCCAACACTGTACAATAATTAACCTCCAGGATAATAGCAGTGAGCCCCCTTTATTGTAAAACTTACAACAGAGAATATACAGTGAAGAGGTCAGCACTATATGTGGTCACCATAAGTGCCTAGATTAGGAGTGACACCCTAGGATGCCCAGAGCAGGAATGACCCCTAAGATCACAGTGCCCATATAGATCAGGCTTGCTCCTTAGAATGCCCAGAAGAGGAGTGCCCCCTCAGAGTGTACAGAGCAGAAAAAGTGTCCTCTCAGAGTACCCAGAGCAGCAGAATGTCCTCTTCAAATGCCCAGAGCAGAAGTGTCCCATCAGAGTTCCTAGAGCAGGAATCACCCCTTAGATTAGTGCCCAAATAGACCATGCTTCCCTCTTAAAAGTGCCACAATTAGGAGTGTCCCTTTAGAGCTTCCCCCATAGATTGTCAAGATTAGAGTGCCCAGAACAGGAGTGACTCCTTAGATCACAGTGCGTATATAGATCAGGCTTTCTCATTAGAGTGCCCAGAGCAGGAGAGTGACCCCCTAACAGTGTCGCCAACCTACCAGATTGAAATTTACTGGCACAACACCCAAAATTTACTGGCACCACCACGTTTTTACTGGCATTTCACAAAAGTTCCAAAATTACATTTTTAGGTGTAAATTTCAGTATTTAGGCTACAAACAGGTATGCTAAGCAAATAGCAATGTGATTTAAGGTAGATTTTAAGGTAAAAAAACATATTTTTGGTATTTTCGACATAATAAGGAATTATCTAGTCCAATCACCTCCTGCCTCCATCACCTGTCACCATTACTCCCTGCCAGACTGCCTCCATCCCCCTCTGCCTCCACCCCCTGCCACCATCACCCCCTGCCAGACTGCCTCCACCCCTCTTTGCCACCATCCCCCTCTGCCACTAACACCACCTGCTCCAGTCCACCCCCCTCTGCCACCATCCCCCTCTGCCACCAACACCACTTGCTCCAGTCCATCCCCCTCTGCCACCATCCCCCTCTGCCACCAACACCATCTGCTCCAGTCCATCCCCCTCTGCCACCATCCCCCTCTGCCACCAACACCACCTGCTCCAGTCCATCCCCCTCTGCCACCATCCCCTTCTGCCACTGACCCCTCTGCCACCATCATACCATGTCTCCACCCCCCTCTGCCACCATCACACCCTGCCTCCATCCCCCTCTGCCACCATCACCCCCTACCACTATCCCCCCTCTGCCAGACTGCCTCCATCCCCCTCTGCCACTAACACCACCTGCTCCAGTCCACCCCCCTCTGCCACCATCCCCCTCTGCCACCAACACCACCTGCTCCAGTCCATCCCCCTCTGCCACCATCTCCCTCTGCCACCAACACCATCTGCTCCAGTCCATCCCCCTCTGCCACCATCCCCCTCTGCCACCAACACCACCTGCTCCAGTCCATCCCCCTCTGCCACCATCCCCTTCTGCCACTGACCCCTCTGCCACCATCATACCATGTCTCCACCCCCCTCTGCCACCATCACACCCTGCCTCCATCCCCCTCTGCCACCATCACCCCCTACCACTATCCCCCCTCTGCCAGACTGCCTCCATCCCCCTCTGCCACTATCCCCCTCTGCCACCATCACCCCCTGCCACAATCCCCCTCTGCCACCATCATACCCTGCCTCCACCCCCCTCTGCCACCATTACCCCCTACCACTATCCCCCCTCTGCCAGACTGCCTCCATCCCCCTCTGCCACTATCCCCCTCTGCCACCATCACCCCCTGCCACAATCCCCCTCTGCCACCATCATACCCTGCCTCCATCCCCCTCTGCCACCATCACCCCCTACCACTATCCCCCCTCTGCCAGACTGCCTCCATCCCCCTCTGCCACTATCCCCCTCTGCCGCCATCACCCCCTGCCACAATCCCACTCTGCCACCATCATACCCTGCCTCCACCTCCCTCTGCCACCATTACCCCCTGCCACCACCGCCCTCTGCCAGACTGCCTCCACCCCCCTCTGCCATCCCCCTCTGCCACCATCACCACCTGCTCCATCCCCCTCTGCCATCATCACCCCCTTCCACCATCATACCCTGCCTTCACCCCCTCTGCCACCATCACCCCCTGCCACAATCCCCCTCTGCCACCATCATACCCTGCCTCCACCCCCCTCTGCCAGACTGCCTCCATCCCCCTCTGCCACCAACACCACCTGCTCCAGTCCACCCCCCTCTGCCTCCATCCCCCTCTGCCACCAACACGACCTGCTCCAGTCCATCCCCCTCTGCCACCATCACCTTCTGTCACCGTCGGCTGGGCTGTCACTCTGTCCCAGACTCCCCCCGGTCCCCGTAGACTCTGGATTGCCTGGTCCTGGATGCAGGGCTCCCCTCCATTCCGCCGGCGCGTGCTGCTCAGCCTCCGAGACCTGCTGCTCCAGTGGCAGAGTCGCCTAGCCGTGGCTCAGCTCAGCTGTCAGCTTACCTTGCCGCCGCGGCCGCGCTTGATCGATTTGAAAATGACGCCGGGCGGCGGTATTACGTTACTGCGCATGCGCCGCCCGGCCGAGCGCGTACGAGCTTTCCCGAGCCCGGCCGGCTTCGGAACGGCGCATGCACAGTTGCGTGGCCGGCTCGCGGCCATCATTTTTACGGGCACCGGTGCCCGTAACGGGCATTCACGGGCGCCCCGAAAAACGGGTCGTTTTTACGGGCTGCCCGTAAATCTACGGGCGGTTGGCAACACTGCCCCCTAAGTGTACCCAGAGCAGGAGAGTGACCCCCTAAGTGTACCCAGAGCAGGAGAGTGACCCCCTCAGAGTACCCAGAGCAGGAGAGTGACCCCCTCAGAGTATCCAGAGCAGGAGAGTGACCCCCTAAGTGTACCCAGAGCAGGAGAGTGACCCCCTAAGTGTACCCAGAGCAGGAGAGTGACCCCCTAAGTGTACCCAGAGCAGGAGAGTGACCCCCTAAGTGTACCCAGAGCAGGAGAGTGACCCCCTCAGAGTGCCCAGAGCAGGAAAGTGACCCCCTCAGAGTACCCAGAGCAGGAAAGTGACCCCCTAAGTGTACCCAGAGCAGAGGAGTGACCCCCTAAGTGTACCCAGAGCAGAGGAGTGACTCCCTAAGTGTACCCAGAGCAGGAGAGTGACCACCTCAGAGTACCCAGAGCAGGAAAGTAACCCCCTCAGGAGTGTCCAGAGCAAGAGAGTGACCCCCTTAGTGTACCCAGAGCAGGAAAGTGACCCCATAAGTGTACCCAGAGCGGGAGAGTGACCCCCTCAGAGTTCCCAGAGCAGGAAAGTGACCCCATAAGTGTACCCAGAGCGGGAGGGTGACCCCCTCAGAGTTCCCAGAGCAGGAAAGTGACCCCATAAGTGTACCCAGAGCGGGAGAGTGACCCCCTCAGAGTGCCCAGAACAGGAGAGTGACCCCCTCAGAGTTCCCAGAGCAGGAGAGTGACCCCCTCAGAGTTCCCAGAGCAGGAGAGTGACCCCCTCAGAGTTCCCAGAGCAGGAGAGTGACCCCCTCAGAGTTCCCAGAGCAGGAGAGTGACCCCCTGAGAGTTCCCAGAGCAGGAGAGTGACCCCCTGAGAGTTCCCAGAGCAGGAGAGTGACCCCCTGAGAGTTCCCAGAGCAGGAGAGTGACCCCCTGAGAGTTCCCAGAGCAGGAGAGTGACCCCCTAAGTGTACCCAGAGCAGGAGAGTGACCCCCTCAGAGTTCCCAGAGCAGGAGAGTGACCCCCTCAGTGTACCCAGAGCAGGAGAGTGACCCCCTAAGTGTACCCAGAGCAGAAGAGTGACCTCCTAAGTGTACCCAGAGCAGGAGAGTGACCACTCCAAAGTGCCCTGAGCAGGAGAGTGACCCCGTAAGTGTACCCAGAGCAGGAGAGTGACCACTCCAGAGTGCCCCGAACAGGAGAGTGACCTCCTAAGTGTACCCAGAGCGGGAGGGTGACCCCCTCAGAGTGCCCAGAGCGGGAGGGTGACCCCCTCAGAGTGCCCAGAGCAGGAGAGTGACCCCGTAAGTGTACCCAGAGCAGAAGAGGGACCCCCTAAGTGTACCCAGAGCAGAAGAGTGACCCCCTAAGTGTACCCAGAGCAAGAGTGACCCCCTAAGTGTACCCAGAGCAGGAGAGTGACCCCAGCAGAGTGTCCAGAGCAGGACAGTGACCCCCTTAGTGTACACAGAGCAGGAAAGTGACCCCATAAGTGTACCCAGAGGAGGAGAGTGACCTAAGTGTAACCAGAGCAGGAAAATGACCCCCTAAGTGTACCCAGAGCAGGAAAATGACCCCCTAAGTGTACCCAGAGCAGGAGAGCGACCCCCTAAGTGTACCCAGAGCAGGAGAGTGACCCCCTAAGTGTACCCAGAGCAGGAAAGTGACCACCTCAGAGTGCCCAGAACAGGAGAGTGACCTCCTAAGTGTACCCAGAGCGAGAGGGTGACCCCCTCAGAGTGTCCAGAGCAGGAGAGTGACCCCCTAAGTGTACCCAGAGCAGGAGAGTGACCCCCTAAGTGTACCCAGAGCAGGAGAGTGACCCCCTAAGTGTACCCAGAGCAGGAGAGTGTCCCCCTAAGTGTACCCAGAGCAGGAGAGTGACCTTCTAAGTGTAACCAGAGCAGAAAAGTGACCCCCTCAGAGTGTCCAGAGTAGGAGAGTGACCCCCTAAGTGTACCCAGAGCAGGAGAGTGACCCCCCTAAGTGTACCCAGAGCAGGAAAGTGACCCCATAAGTGTACCCAGAACAGGAGAGTGACCTCCTAAGTGTACCCAGAGCAGGGGAGTGACCCCCTAAGTGTACCCAGAGCAGGAGAGTTACCCCCTCCATCCCTCTCTACAATGTATCCCCATCCCCGCCCAGCATCATCCATCCCTCTCCAGGATTCTGGCGGGGATGGTGATACATTGTAGAGAGGGATGGATGATGTTGGGCAGGGATGGGGATACATTGTGGAAAGGGATGCAGATACATTTATTTTTGAGGTGGGGGGTGAAATCTTGTTCCCACACTTTTTTCCCCAGGACTTGACCCCTGGATATGTCCCTAGATCAGTGCCTGCCACCACCATAGAGGAGATTAGGAGTCCCCCCCAGACCCCCCTTGTCTCAGCTCAGGTGCTCCATAAGGAACGGGCACTGCCTGGTGTGGGGAGGGGCTGGCACTGCCTGGTGTGGGGAGGGGCTGGCACTGCCTGGTGTGGGGAGGGACTGTCAATGGCTGGTGTGGGGAGGGGCTGGCACTGCCTGGTGTGGGGAGGGACTGTCAATGGCTGGTGTGGGGAGGGGCTGGCACTGCCTGGTGTGGGGAGGGGCTGGCACAGCTTACTGACAGAAAAACAATTCTTATCCTTCCTCCATTGATTAGGACTGGAGTCCCACTGCCTGTCCCTATCCCCTCCCAGCTCAGCAGCTCTATAATAAGAGAGAGGGCCAGACAGGTGATAATGTGATGGTGAGGGGGCGGGTGCAGAAGAAATCATTCTTCCTCTGGGGCTGGGATAGGAAACTTCCCTCTTGTCCTGATCTTGGCTCAGCCCACAGCAGCTCCATAGAAGCTCAATAGAATCACACACAGCTCCTGTGTGCCTGGTGGTGACGAGAAGGAGGGGTGAGCGTGGCTTCCATGCAAGGAGAGAGAGAGAGACGAATTCCTTCCTCCACGGCTCGGCTGGGCTGAGAGCTTCTCCTTCCTTTCCTTAGTGTGGCTGGCAAGTACAGAGGCGCCACATGTCCCAGTGCTTTCAAAACCTGGCGCCTCTGTACAGTACTGAGATCAATCCGCCACTAATGATGCCGGTGTCTTGTCGAATACTGTACCCCATCCAAAAGTGTCCGCCCTGTACTGCGCAGGCGCAGTACAGAGAACAAACGAGAGCCGAAAGTCTCTGAAGTTCAACAGCTGATCGTCAGCTGTACACGGCGCCTGCGCTTTTATTCTTACCCTGTATCCAGGTTCATTTCCTACTATCCAAGTGGACATAGAGTAAGAATAAATAGATGCCGAGCGCAGCGAGGCCGTGCCCGAAGAGTGGCGAGCGAAGAGAGCCAGCGAGGGGCCCTCTTGCAAAGCCATCACTAATAAGTGCCCAAGCGCCGTGTATAGCTGATGGTCAGCTGATCAATTTGGACACTTTCGGCATCTCCTTCTCCTCCGTACTGCGCAGGCGCTGCGCCTGCGCAGTACGGGGCGGACACTATCTGATAGGAGGACACTTCTCGTCAGAACACTGGGACTCACTGAAGATCAGCGGCTTATGCGGCCAGAGCTGCAGTATCCCTCCTCTATATGAAAGAGTCCCCAGACTTTTTTTCTCACACAGAGCACACAGGTAAAAATGTATTTAAAAAAAATTTTGTGACATATATTGGAAATTCAAGTGTGTACATTTTGGGGGTGCTTTAACAATTTTTGAGGGTGCTTTAGCACACCCAAGCACCCACCTGGCGCTGCCCCTGGAGCTCAGTGAGTAAAAATCTACAGTGAGAGACTGTATTGTAAGAACTATTCTGTGCTGCCAATAGTTTAGTACAACTACCGTTGGTGACTATTACAAGATTTGTTGCCATAGGAGACAGCGGTCCTACCTATACAGAAGTGGTACTAGGCTGGAGGCCTTCCACTGTATAGCTGTCTACCTATAGAAGTCTCGGAGTCTGCCAATTATCATTGCATCTCCTTAAGGGTGTCCTGGCTCTAACCCTCTCTCCCCCACAGTTCTGTTAAGAGACAATAAATCTCTTTTAAAAAATATAAAGTGAGTGCAGCGCTAATAATACTGTAAAAAAACCACCAAAATTTTAAGTGTGTCAAATATTCAGAAGTGGTGAAAACCTGAGTAAGTAAAAAATGAAAACTAAAGCAGGGTTCCAATGTAAATATGTTATTGCATAAATAATGAACCTAATTGGACAATGTATGATCTATAAATGGCAAACGACATTTAAAAATATCAAATATAGTAATAAAATGGCCCAAAAAGTGTAAAAGTAAAATCCACAAACATAATAATTCATATGAATGAAAATAGGTATCTGTGAAACATCACATCAGCTTGATGGTGAAATAATACAATCAGAAAGTGATATTGGAATGTATAAGTTGAAGTTTAACCAAAGTCCCAATATTAATAGACAGTGATTCAGAAGACATCCATGTGGGTATGAAGATAAATTGTAGTCATGAAGTTGTGAAGAAGAACCCTTCCTCCAAGTAAATAAAATAAATATATGTGCATGCGCTGAAGGCTATAAATACGTGAACAAAGAATATAATAAATCTATACAATATTGAAAATTACAAACAGTGTCAAACGCCTGTGAAGAAAGTGACTAAAATCCACAATTGATTATATGAATAAATAGTAACATGCAAAAAAAAAAACGTGAGAGAGAAAAGAAAAAAATCCTTTAAATAATTAACAAAAATATATAAAAGTGCTACTTGATAAATAAAGTGTCCGAAACCAATTCATACAAATGAATGTATCTCAGTCCAAACCATTCACAAGAGTATATAAATCAAAGTGCACAATAGTGTCCAAACAAATAGCAGGCATTCCTCATGCTTGTAATTATGAAAAAGTGCTAAATATTCCTCATGTTCTTCTTAAGAGATGTGTACGTTATGGCATGCTGCAGTGCTCTCCAGTGACCCCCAATGGATAATGCGCTCACCTTAGAGCGTGTGACACAGTGGCTAAACAGTGTCAAAACACGCATTAGAGCCACTCCAGGGCTCATACAGGGTCTGCTGGTGATGATCTGTACCACGCTCAAATGGTGACATATGAAAGAAAGGAAACTCATAGCATAATACCGCCAGGAATTTATTTGAAAAGCCATAAAAACAATGCGTCTTCAGCACAGGGTATACGTGCCTTCATCTGGGGGATCTGAAGGCACGTATACCCTGTGCCGAAGACGCGTAGGGGAGGGGCAGGACGGAGCTTTCTACACACAGACAGGCAGAGGATTGAACACCGCACCGCACACCACAGGATTCATCTGTATTGCATGTTTTGGATAGGATGGTGCACTGACGCACCCAAACATTGTGAGTACCCTCCTGGAGGGATTGTTTTTATGGCTTTTCAAATAAATTCCTGGCGGTATTATGCTATGAATCTCCTTTCTTTCATATATGTCACCATTTGAGCGTGGTACAGATCATCACCAGCAGACCCTGTATGAGTGGCTCTAATGCGTGTTTTAACACTGTTTAGCCACTGTGTCACACGCTCTAAGGTGAGCGCATTATCCATTGGGGGTCACTGGAGAGTAGGGATGAGCTTCATGTTCGAGGCGAACCCATGTTCACCTCGAACATCCGCTGTTCGGTCGTTCGCCGAATTGCGAACGATATGGGCCGTTTGCGCCAAATTCGAGTGGCGCGTCACGGCCCATAATTCACTGCGGCATCGCAGTGCATTGCTGGCTGATGATTGGCCAAGCATGCACTATGACCCGCATGCTTGGCCAATCACAGCGCCGCCTGAACAGAGAGCCTTAATTGGCCAAAGCCAAGGAGGCTTTGGCCAATTATGGCTCAGGGGATTTAGTACACGCCCCACACTATATAAGGCCGCCTGCACAGCGGCCCTGTGTAGTGTGTTCCGGCGTTCATTGAGAGAGAGAGAGAGAGAGAGAGAGAGAGAGAGAGAGACACAGACAGTGACATTTGATTTGAGTTAGATAGATTAGGCAGAACAGTCAGTCAGTTAGCTGCACTTACAGTGTATTGTGTGTATATATATATATATATATATATATATATATATATATATATATATATATATATATATATATATATATATATATATATATATATATATACACACATACACACACACACATATACACATACACACACACACATATACACATACACACACACACACACACTGTATTCAGTTTAGCTAGATCCGTTCTTGTTATCTTCCTACTGACAGGCAGGCTTGTCTTGTTACAGTATTTACAGCTACCTGAAGAAAATTGCTGGTGTTCTTTTGATCCTATTAGTACCACAGTCAGGCAGCTAGACTATTTACAGTTAGTGCAGTGCGTCCTGCTCACAGTGTTCAGCTAAACCTACAAGTTAGTAATCATCACGCTGATAGCTTGTAAGAACATTTTTGGTTCTGGGCGCCACCACCAGTGCCTAAGGCCCAATTTTTCTGCCCCTGCTTAACAGGGGCGTGTAATTACAATTTTTGATGCAATACTTTGCAGCAGGGCTCGTTCCTGCGTTCCAACTAGAGTGTCTGTGAGGGGTTGCAGTGTTGTGGCACCAGCACCAGTGCCTAAGGCCCAGTTTTTCTGCCCCTGTTCAACAGGGGCATGTAATTACAATTCTTGATCTAATTTTCACAGCAGGGCCCTGTGAGGCCCCTACTTTCAAACATCTAACTTACAAACGACTCCTACTTGCAAACGGAAGGAGACAACAGGAAGTGAGATGAAATCTACCCCTAGGAAGGGAAATTCTCTCCTGTAAGAGTTAATATGGGAAAAACATTTCTCCTTTCCACTGATGCTTTCCAATCCTTGTTCCACAAAAAAACCCAAATTCTCAAAAAACATTTGTCATTGGGACAAAAAGTGAGGTGAAATCTTCTAAAGAGGAGGAAAGACAGCAAAACAAATGTCACAGGGGTGATAACCCTTCCCTATGTTTTCCAAAAAGCTTAAAAAAGATTTTTTGGCTGGAGCTAAACACGTTAAAAATGTACCCGTTCAAAATTACAAAGAGATTCTACTTAACAACAAACCTACAGTCCCTGTCTTGTTTGCACCGCCTGTATACTGCTGTTCAGAGTATATAGGGCCTGGTGGCCCCACACCTTTCCTTATTTTAATTTGGGTGCGGGGTTCCCCTTAATATCCATACAAGACCCAAAGGGCCTGGTAATGGACTGGGGGGTACTCATGCCGTTTGTCTCACTGATTTTCATCCATATTGCCAGGACCCGACATTACATTAAAGCCGCAAGCAGTTTTAAAAGAGATTTTTCTCCTTTAAAAATGACATTTGGTGCAGGGACTGTTCTAAGCACGGGAAACACGCGTCACTTTACAGGCATACTATAGACACCCCTCAGGTACGATATTTAAAGGAATATTTCACTTTTTTCTTTTTTTACTTTAAGCATCATTAAAATCACTGCTCCCGAAAAAACGGACGTTTTTAAAAGTTTGTTTTGCATTGATACATGTCCCCTGGGGTAGGACCCGGGTCCCCAAACCCTTTTTAGGACAATACCATGCAAATTAGCCTTTAAAATGAGCACTTTTGATTTGGGTTCTAACGTTCGTGCGAACTTTCGGTCCGTTCGCAGGTTCTGGTGCGAACCGAACCTGGGGGTGTTCGGCTCATCCCTACTGGAGAGCACTGCAGCATGCCATAACGTACACATCTCTTAAGAAGAGCATGAGGAATATTTAGCACTTTTTCATAAATACAAGCATGAGGAATGCCTGCTATTTGTTTGGACACTATTGTGCACTTTGATTTATATACTCTTGTGAATGGTTTGGACTGAGATACTTTCATTTGTATGAATTGGTTTCGGACACTTTATTTATCAAGTAGCACTTATATATTTTTGTTAATTATTTAAAGGATTTTTTTCTTTTCTCTCTCACATTTTTTTTTTTTTTTGCATGTTGCATGTTACTATTTATTCATATATTCAATTGTGGACTTTAGTCACTTTCTTCACAGGTGTTTGACACTGTTTGTAATTTTCAATATTGTATAGATTTATTATATTCTTTGTTCATGTATTTATAGCCTTTAGCGCATGCACATATATTTATTTTATTTTGGCATATACACGGTATGGAACGTGGTTAGTGTGTGCAGCTGAATTAGGTTCATTTATTCACATTGGAGGCATTAACCCATTTGTGGCTCACAAGATTTTAGCACTATTTTTTGGGACTTCCTCCAAGTAGACTTGTACACCCAAAGTGAATATGTAGTCTCCTTACCCCACAAGATGACCACAACAGCGGTCTCACCAAGCACAGGGAATTCGGTCTCCCAAAAACCTAATAGTGGATGTCTCCAACTCCAGGTCCAAATCTTTAACACCCTGTTAAAATGTCAGGTTGTCAGACGCGATATTGGCAAACTACACAAGCCCCAGTTAATGAATGGATAGCAGAAATGGACCTAACTGAGAAGATGGAGACCCACCTGTCACACGAATTGGACACATATGAAAAATGTTTTCAGATATGGGCCCCCTGGAGAACATTTAGGGAATCGCCTGGAAATTAGGGGGCAAATGGAACCTTAATCTTAAAAAAAAAAAAAAAAATTGGGGTATGAGTAGGAGATGTCTTCATGTTGTACCCCCTGGCCATCCTTTTGTTTGTTTGATGCTATAGTTATGATAGTCTGCAAAATGTTATTATGTTTTTTTTTTGTTTTGGTTTGGATATACCACCAATGTATGTTTGTATTGCCTATTTGTAAAAACTTAATAGAAAGATTGAAGATAAAATGTCAGGTTTCTTATACTGCCTAGACACGGATATTTGTCATTCTTTTATGGATTTCTCACTCTTCCTTGTTTTTCCTTTCTTAGGTCTGGAAAAGCTTGGTGTTTGATTGTGTCCTTTCTCAGACTGATTGAAAATGGGAAAATGAGACTGAGGTGTGAGGTGTTTTTTCTTTTTTTACAGTATTATTAGCGCTGCACTCACTTTATGTTTTTTACAGATTGGAGTTTGTCTATAGAGCTTTTAGGTGCTGGCAGCTTTATTATTATTATTTTTTTGATTTATTTAAATTTTTTCTTTTTTTACATATTGTTTTTGAGCGCAATGTTCACCATCTGGTTCTTTTCCTAATAAATCTCTTTTGAATTCAAAAAGTGTCTGGCATCCATCACTCCATCTTGCATTACACCCACCATGGCTTGTAACCCACTCAACAAAGACGGATGTCAGCTCCCCGTAACTCTTGGGATCATCATTGGGCCTCTAAGGTCCCAGGACTTTGCTACATTTGGTGCCCAACGTGGGGCAAAGGCATTGATCCTGCAGCAGTTGCCCATAGCAACCGGCTACAGCTACAATGGGATTTCATCTGGCTCCGTGGGAAGGTGGTAAGTAACATCTTAGCTTCATATAGACTGTGTTATTGTGCATTCCAACAATGTGGGAAAGAACCAACAGGTCTCATTGCTCATGGGAGAGTGTCAGCCTGGTCTTTTGACACTTTACACCAGCACTGCAGGGGTTAAAATATACTCCATTAAAGTTTTGGCGCACCGTGCAGAAGGAAAGGCGGGCGCTAAAGTTTCCAGAGAGTGTGTGGACCAATCCTCTGGCAGGGGGAGGAGCTACTGCTCTGCAGAGGAGGATAAGGAAGTGCTGCCATGTGTGCCTGGTTGTTGGGTGGAGAAGATGACCCAGTTTGGAAGTACGATGTCGGATTGGAAGGTGTATGTTCCGGGTGTTGGCCCTGGTCTGAGCAGGTCTAAGGGCATCCTGACCGACACCAGAGTGCGGTATACACCTAAGGGTGGTCTTGCCCTGTATACGGCTGGAGGTTATGAACCCTTGGGGCTGATTTGCGGGAAGTGTTCCGGCTTGACCATGCACCTGCGGCCTTGGATCGTCTGTGGACGCTGCGGGGAACTCCTGCTTGAGATAGTCTCACCAGCAGAACCTCTGTGGGCACTACAAGCGGATTGGGACAAGAATGTCGCTGTCTGGGAACGGCATTGAGAGTCTCCCTGCTATCACCCGGCTGGTACAAGAAGCTACTCCTCTCATCCCTGTGGCTGCTCCAGGACCAAATGCTCCGGTTATCCCTCGAGGCCGTAGACAGGCCCACCTGCGTTCCTTGATGGTGGAACCACCTGGGAAAAAGATGCCGGAGTCAGGTAAGCCTAAAATGGGTAGTGGGGGGATAGTACCTGTGGCCAGTGGGGGAGAGAAGGTTTTTGCACCAGTTGCTGCTAGTTTCAACCTACTCCCGGCCGAAGAGTGCTCCACTATCTCCGATTCGGATACCCCATCCGATCGGATCTCTGAACTGTTTTCAGACACTTTGTCATGGACTAGAAAGAGGAGTGATAGTGAAGAGGAGGTGGCTCTCCTCTCCCTTCTGTGCTATAGGACACCCCCATAATGGGCGGCACCAGGGGCAGAGCCACACCAAAGGTTCCACCCCATTTTTGGTTCCATTATCGGCCAATTGCCGAAAAGGCCATTTTCATCCGATATGTTTTCGGCGGCCGAAATTTCGGTGCATCCCTAGTTTTAACGCTTTAATGGATAAAAGTGATAAAAATAATAATGTATATAAATAATGAAATAAAAACAGAGAAGTACAAAAAATAAAATAACAGAAAAAGAAGACATCTAAATCAAGAAAGAATAAGCCATAAAAAATAGAAGTAAAATCAAAATAGAAAGTTAGGAGTAATAGAAGTAAAGAAAAAATAAATAGAAAAAAGGAGTGGGTGGAGGGGAGACACAAAGATGGACAACTGAAAATAAAGCAAAGTGGAGCAGGTTGATCTATGGGTAAAAAAAAAAAAAAAAAAAAAAAAAAAAAAAGGGGGGGGGGGGTAATTAGGAAGTAGAGTGGGGGAAAGCGAGGGTAGAAATAGAAGGGCAGAAGACAGGAAGGAAAGGACTAAAGAAAAGAAAGGACAGTAGGTAACAAGGCGAGCGAGAGTCCAAGCGGCTATGGGTCATGGGCTTTCTAGCTCCAAGGTAATATGCATGGGGGAAAGAGAGGGTCATAATCACATAACCTAAAAATAATAAAGACTAATTTTTCACCCAATGTTTAATGTACTCAAGGCTCACCACCGCACAATAGTCAAAAGGGCAAAGAAGGAAAAAGGAAGAAAAATGAAACCAGTAAACCAATGGTCCTGATGTACAGGTTACACTCATAGAATCAGCCAAGTCAACAGATCAATTATATCTTGTTTAAAAAAAAAACAAGTAAATGATAGGTTGGTGTTGCATCCCCCGGGGTGTACTGTACTAAGGGTGTGAATCCAGTAGGCCTCACGTTGTAAAAGAAGACAGTCACGGTTCCCACCTCTAATGGGCTGCTTGACATGCTCCATGCCCCTCACTTCATGTATTTGATGTATTTGCTTAACAAAATGTACAGCCACCGGTTTGTTCAGATTAATCTGTATGCCTTCATCAGTCTTGGACAGGGCTACCCTTATGTTGATAAAATAGAGAGGTAGGTGCTACTACCAAATAAGATTGGACATTTTTTTTCCAGACCTACCTGGGTGCGGAAAGGCAGTCGCACGGCTTCCATAGCAATCATGAGAAAAGATGGACCTTACATGCTCTTTAACTGCTTCTGGACCGCCAACCGCATATATACTGTGGCAGGGCGGTCCAGCTGCGCAAAATCACGTACCTGTACTGCTTCAGCCCTGGAAGATTTTACCCCCTTCCTGACCAGAGCACTTTTTACAATTTGGCTTTGCGTCGCTTTAACTGACAATTGCGTGATCGTTGGATGCTGTACCCAAACTAAATTTGTGTCCTTTTTTTCCCACAAATAAATCTTTCTTTTGGTGGTATTTGATCACATCTGCGGCTTTTATTTTTTGCGCTATAAACAAAAAAAGAGCAACAATTAAAAAGAAACAAAACAATATTTTTTACTTTTTGTTATAATAAATATCCCCAAAAAATGTTTTTAAAAAACTAATTTCTTCATCAGTTTAGGCCAATATATATTCTTCTACATATTTTTGGTAAAAAAAAAAAATCGCAATAAGCTTATAAGGACTAAACTATGGGAAAGATTTATGGCATTTTTATTATTTTATTTAGTAATGGCGGTGATCTGCGACTTTTAGCAGTACTGCGACATTGCGGCAGACAGATCAGAAACTTTTGACACATTTTTGGGACCATTGACATTTATACAGCGATCAGTGTTATAAAAATGCGCCGATTACTGTGTAAATGTGTCAGAAACCATGAATCATACTGAGACAGAAGTACAGTTAAATCTCACTTGTTTAATAATAATAAAAAAAGGTAAACAGGGTAAACGTAGTCAAAACAGAGTTCCAGAGTTCAGGAACCGGAACGGATAGTCAGACAAGTCAAAATGTCAGGGAGCCAGAGATGAGCTGAACTTTGGCTATGTTTTGACTACATTTGTTCTTTTTACTTTTATTATTAAACAAGTGTGATTTAACAGTACTTCTGTCTCATTCTGATTTCATGGTTTCTGACACAGCTGAGCGGCCAGCTCAGAGAAGGAAGGCCTGACAAAATGTCACTGGTAGGGAAAGGGGTTTAACACTAGGGGGCGATGAAGGTGTTAAATGTTAACTGACTAGAGGAGGAGACATATCTCTGTTCCTACTTACTAGGAACAAAAGATATGTCTCCTCTCCCCTGACAGAACAGGGATTTGTGTGTTTACACACACAAATCCCCGTGCTGGCTCTTGTGCCCACGATCGTGGGTGACCGGCAGCGTTCGCGCCCTGGCAGCCACACGCATCGCGTCCACCACCGTGCCACAGGCACACGTGCCTCCGGCGGCTCTTAAAGAGAACAATGTACCCATAAACGTTGTTTTGTGCAGCTGTGCCATTCTGACGACGTATATCAGCGTGAGCAGTTCGGCAAGTGGTTAAAACATAATCAAGGTTACTTGAACAGGTAAAAAACCATACATAGTACGGTGTTTCATACTATTCTGTGAGCAATAAAAGTCAAATCAATAAAGAAAACATTCCTAAGCTTCTCCTTCATATTTCGGGCGCCTCTGCTGATACCAGTTTCCTATCTTTTGGGGCTCTTTATACCTCTTGCTGTAAACATACCGGAATCCTGAGACCGCAGAGCCTAAGATCGTCCAGATCACCCCACCGAGCACCGAGAGCAACCATACCCTGCGCAGAGACAGTCATATTCCCTACAAGCTTCCACGCCAGGTTGTCTGATATCTCACTAGGGAGCTCAGCAACCTCCCAGATGTGAGCACACCATTGCAATTTACCTTTTCATCATTTAATTCATCCACTCATTTGTCAAAATACTACATCATAAGGTACTCTCCTGTGGCCTCTGTCTCTTTTTCTTTTTTTTGTCCTTATCTTTGGAGGCACCACAGTTAAAGTGGAGTTCCACCCAAAAGTGGAACTTCCGCTTTAAGTAATCCTCGCCCCCTGACATGCCACAATTGGCATAATTTTTTTTGGGGGGGGGGGAGTGGGTACCTTGTTTTGAGTGGGACTTCCTGTCCCACTTCCTGCTTCCACCTTCTGGCTGCCTAGGCGGCGACTCCTCTCCCCCTAGGCATCCCCTCCCTCCCATCTTCTGGGACACGTCACAGGTCCCAGAAGATTGCCTGGCCACTGACAGAGCGCAGCGCGACTCACGCATGAACTGTGCGACTCGCGCATGCGCAGTGCACCACACTTACGATGCCGGCACCACGAAGAGGAGCGAGGCATCAGGCGGCCGCATCACTGGACCGTGGGACATGTGAGTGGCTGTTTATATATAATTTTTGTAGCTGCTGACTTTTAGCCCCCTTTCACACTGGAGGCCTTTTTCAAGCGCTTTAGCGCTACAAATAGGGCCTGTAAAGCCTCATCTGCAGTCCCAGTGTTAAAGCCCGAGTGCTTTCAAACTGGGGCAGTGCGTTTGCAGGGCGTTAGAAAAAGTCCTGCAAGCAGCATCTTTGGGGCGGTTTGCGAGCGGTGTATACACCGCCCGCAAACCGCCCCTGGCCATTGGAATGCATGGTCTGCAAAGCGCTTCGGCAGCGGCAGTACAGGGGTGCTTTTAACCCCTTTTTAACCTGTTCTAGGGGGTTAAAAGCACCCCGCTCCCGCCTGCATATTGGCTCCAAAGCGCCGCTATAACAGCGATAAAGCGCCCCTAAAACTAGCAGCGGTTTACCACTACTGCCCCCACCGCCCCAGTGTGAAAGGGCTTTTAACCACTTCCCGCCCGGCCTATAGCAGAATGACAGCCGGGCGGTGGCTCAGTTATCCTGACTGGGCGTCATATGACATCCAGCAAGATAACATGTCGACACGTGCCCAAGAGGGGCAATCGCAGGTGCGTCGTGTCAGTCTGACACACCGCATCTCCAATCACGGTAAGGAGCCTCTGACAGAGGCTTCTTACCACGTGATCAGCTGTGACCAATCACAGGTGATCTTAGCGTGAACTAGGAAGTGCCAGTAAACGTCATTTCTTGGTTCGCGCTGACAGGGAGAGCCGATCGGCGGCTCTCCCTGTCAGAGGGGGGAGGGTCTGTGCTGATAATCAGCACATTGATTATTAGCACAGCCCCCATCAGATGTGCCCATCAGCTGCCAATCAGTGCCCCATCAATAACACCTGTCAGTGCCAATCAAAGTGCCAATCAGTGCCCACCACAGTGCCAATCAGAGCCCACCACAGTGCCAATCAGAGCCCACCACAGTGCCAATCAGTGCCTAGCAGTAACACCTGTCAGTACCTCATCATCAGTGCTGCCCATCAGTACCATCTATTAGTGTCCATCAGTGCCACCTGTCAGTGCTGCCGGTCATGTCCATCAGTGTCACTCATCAGTGCTTCCTTTCAGTGCTGCATATCAGTGCCGCCTATCAGTGCTGCATATCAGTGCCACCTATCGGTGCCTATCAGTGCTGCATATCAATTCTACATATCAGTGCCCATTAGTGCCACCTTATCAGTGCCAATTCATCAGTGCCCATCAGTGAAGGAGAAAACAAAATATTATGACAGAAATTAAGAAAAACTTTTTTTTTTTTAGTTTGTTTAGCAAAAAATAAAAACCCCAGAGGTGATCAAATACCACCAAATGAAAGCTCTATTTGTGGGAAGAAAATGATAAAAATGTAGTTTGATTACAGTGACAGCACTGAAAGCTAAAAATTGTGCTGGGCAGGAAGGCCCGATATACGGTGCCCGGTATTGAAGTGGTTAATAAACTAAAAAACAAGTGGAACTCCGCTTTAAACACCATACCTAGATAGACATAAATCAATCGAAAATACAAACATAATTGGTTACATGATCAAAAAAGGACATTAAAATCCAACAATATAACAATACAAAAGCTAAAGCTGAAAAAACAGAAAAACATACCCCTTTGTCGCTCCTGTGTTTTCTCCTAAAAGGGCCTGTTGTTTATTCCCACATATGAGAGTGAACATGGGCATTTGAGAACGTACACCGAATAATCAGTATTACAGTTGAGATATTCATGGATGCGATAATGGATCCCTTATGTGGGTGTGTGAAATGTTCACCACATATAAGAGAGTTGTAAATGTTAATGTCATGACGTGAGGCCTACTGGATTCACACCCTTAGTACGGTACGCCCCAGGGGACGCAACACCAACCTATCATTTAAATGTTTTTTAAACGAGTGATAATAGATCTGTTGGCTTGGCTGATATTATGATTATACCTATACAATCAGGACCATTTTACGACCATGACATTTACCGGTTTCATTTTTATTCCTGTTCGTCCTTTTCCCTTTTTTTGACTATTGTGCGGTGGTGAGCCTTGAGTACATTAAACATTGGGGGGGTGAAAAATTAGTCTTTACTATGTGTAGGTTATGTGATTATGATTATGCATGTTACCTTTGAACTAGAAAGCCTTTTTTTTCCCCATTTTTTTTTTCTTAACCCATAGATCACCCTACTCCACTTTGCTTTATTTTTAATGGTCTGGCATCTCTGTCCTCTCTTCTTCCTGATTTTTATTCTTTATGGCTTATTCTTTCTTCATCTATATTTAATCTTTTCCTTTTATTTTTACCCCGGTTTCCATTTCATTATTTATATACATTATTATTTTTTTCTATGAACCTTTTTCTTTATTGCTATTATTTGTGATTTTATTTTTTCTATCTTTATTTTTTCATTTTTTTTTAATCAGATTCTTTTTATTTTATTTTGCAATTTAGAAAGAATACAAAGACATTATCCAAAATACATCCCCTAAAACATCAGACATACTACAAAGCAAAAACTAAACAAGACAAAATGAACCCACCCCAAAAGCAAGCACTAGGGATGAGCTTCGTGTTTGAGTCGAACCCATGTTTGAGTCGAACATCATCTGTTCGCCCGTTCGCTGAATTGCTAACGATATGGGCCGTTTGCACCAAACTCGTGTAGCGCGTCACAGCCCATAATTCACTGTGGCATCGCAGTGCATTGCTGGCTGATGATTGGCCAAGCATGCACTATGACCCGCATGCTTGGCCAATCACATCCGTCTGTAGAGAGAGCTGTAATTGGCCAAAGCCAATTATGGCTCAGGGGGTTTAGTACATGCCCCACAATATATAAGGCTGCCTGCACGGTGGCCCTGTGTAGTGTGTTCCAGCGTTGAGAGACAGAGACAGAGAGACAGTGTCATTTGATTTAAGTTAGATAGATTAGGCAGGACAGTCAGTGAGTTAGCTGCACTTACAGTGTATTGTGTATATATATATGCATCCCAGGTGTTGTGTATGTGTATATATATATATATACACTGTATTCAGTTTAGCTAGATCCGTTCCTGTTATTATCTTCCTACTGACAGGCAGGCTTGTGTTGTTACAGTATTTACAGCTACCTGAAGAAAATTGCTGGTGTTCTTCTGATCCTATTAGTACCCCAGTCAGGCAGCTAGACTATTTACAGTTAGTGTAGTGCGTCCTCCTCACAGTGTTCAGCTAAAGCTACAAGTTAGTGTAGTGCATCCTCTGAACAGTGTTCAGCTGAAGCTACAAGTTAGTGTAGTGCATCCTCTGAACAGTGTTCAGCTAAAGCTACAAGTTAGTGTAGTGCACAGTGTTCAGTTAAAGCTACAAGTTAGTGTAGTGCGTCCTCAGTGTTCAGCTAAAGCTAAAAGTGTAGTGTGACCTCTGCACAGTGTTCAGCTAAAGCTACAAGTTAGTCTAGTGCGTCCTCCTCACAGTGTTCAGCTAAAGCTACAAGTTAGTGTAGTGCGACCTCTGCACAGTTTTCAGCTAAAGCTACAAGTTAGTGTAGTGCATCCTCCTTACAGTGTTCAGCTAAAGCTACAAGTTAGTGTAGTGCATCCTCTGAACAGTGTTCAGCTAAAGCTACAAGTTAGTGTAGTGCAACCTCTGCACAGTGTTCAGCTAAAGCTACAAGTTAGTGTAGTGCAACCTCTGCACAGTGTTCAGCTAAAGCTACAAGTTAGTGTAGTGCATCCTCTGAACAGTGTTCAGCTAAAGCTACAAGTTAGTGTAGTGCGTCCTCTGAACAGTGTTCAGCTAAAGCTACAAGTTAGTGAAGTGCGTCCTCTGAACAGTGTTCAGCTAAAGCTACAAGTTAGTGTAGTGCACAGTGTTCAGCTAAAGCTACAAGTTAGTGTAGTGCATCCTCCTCAAAGTGCTCAGCTAAAGGTTGGTGGTGTTTTCCTGATCCTATCACTACCGCAGGTAGCTACAGTATTTACACGTTAGTGTAGTGCATCCTCCTCACAGTGTTCAGCTAAAGCTACAAGTTAGTGCAGTGCGACCTCTGCACAGTGTTCAGCTAAAGCTACAAGTTAGTGTAGTGCGTCCTCTGAACAGTGTTCAGCTAAAGCTACAAGTTAGTGTAGTGCGTCCTCTGAACAGTGTTAAGCTAAAGCTACAAGTTAGTGTAGTGTGTCCTCTGAACAGTGTTCAGCTAAAGCTACAAGTTAGTGTAGTGCACAGTGTTCAGCTAAAGCTACCTGTAGAAGGTTGGTGGTGTTTTCCTGATCCTATCACTACCGCAGGCAGCTACATTATTTTAACGTTGGTGTAGTGCATCCTCTGCACAGTGTTCAGCTAAAGCTACAAGTTAGTGTAGTGCCACCTCTGCACAGTGTTCATCTAAAGCTACCTGTAGAAGATTGGTGGTGTTCTCATACTACAGGCAAGCAGTTGATTTTGCTAGCTGCAGTATCACTGTATATATTATATATATATATATATATATATATATATATATATATATATATATATATATATATATATATATATATATATATATATATATATATATATATATATCCCAGCTTAGTGCAGCTACATCTCACTGCAGGCCATTAGTATGTCTGGAAGGCCAACAAGGAGAGGCAGTCACAAGCCAATAAAAGAGGGCAAGCAGGCTCTGTGTCTAGAGGCAACAGTGCTGGTCGTGGAGACGGTGCATCCTCATCAGCATGTGGCCGCGGGACACGCTTGGCCTTTTTTTCAGCAGCTGGCCGTGTTGAGCCGCAACATGCGGAAGACTTGGTCGAGTGGATGACCAAGCCGTCCTCATCCTCTCACCAATGCTCAGGGTACTTTGTCTGGCAAAGCAGCTGCCAACGTGGCCTCTTCCCTCGGCTCAATGGCATCAGTGTCTCCTTCCCTAGCCCCACCATGTCCTCCTGAGGATTCCCTCGAACTGTTTGACCACAGTATTGGGTACATGCTCTAGGAGAATGACCAGTGTTTAGAAGGCTCTGATGATGATACTGAGCTAGATGAAGGCAGTAACATGAGCACGGACAGAGGGGGTGCCCAAGAAGGACAGCAATCAGGCAGTCATGCTCCCCCTGCTGCAGCATACTGCCAGGTTTGCTCCAGTGATGAGGAGGGAGGGTATGATGAGGTCACTGACTCAACGTGGGTGCCTGAGAGGAGGCACATCACCAACGAGGCAGGATGCTCTCCAGGGGCCAGCCTAAGGACAGCACACTGACTGCATCACACCGCAAAGCTCCGCATGTGCAGGGCGCTGCTGTCTTTGCGCGTTATTCCAAAAGTTCTTTGGTGTGGGCCTTTTTTGAGACGAGTGCATCAGATCGCACCGCTGCCATTTGCAACATATGTCTCAAGCGTATCTCGCGTGGCCAAAACATCTCCCGCTTGAGAACCACGTGCTTGACCAGACATATGTTGAACTGCCATGCAGTTCGTTGGCAAGCATATCTAAAAGACCCACACCAAAGAACAAAGAGGACCTCTCCTTGCTCCTCATCAGCTGAGATCTCCAACCCCACTATACCTTCAGTCCTCTCTGAGACCTGCACTGAGAGGAATGAAGGTGTAGAATTAGATGTGTCACAGCCAAGTACTTGTGGGCAATCTGCTTTCGGTACACCGACGTCAGATTGTACCAGGCAAATTTCCCTGCCCCAGCTGCTGCAACGCCAAAAGAAGTTCGCTCCCAGCCATCCACATGCCCAGCGGTTGAATGCTAGCTTGGCAAAATTGCTAGCACTTCAACTGCTACCTCTTCAGTTGGTAGACTCTGCCCCCTTCTGTGAGTTTGTGGAATGTGCGGTTCCTCAGTGGCAGGTACCCAAACGCCACTTTTTCTCACGGAAGGCGATTCCGGCTCTCTACCGGCATGTGGAAGGCAATGTCCATGCCTCACTGGACAGGGCGGTCAGTGGTAAGGTGCATATTACCGCTGACTCATGGTCCAGCAGGCATTTGCAGGGACGTTACCTAAGTTTCACTGCGCATTGGGTGACTCTGCTGGCAGCTGGGAAGGATGCAGGACAAGGTGCAGTAGTGTTGGAGGTTGTTCCGCCACCACGCCTCCAAAATGCTAATGATTGTGACACCTCTCTCCTCCACCCCCTCCTCCTCTTCTTCCTCCATGGCCTCTTCCTGTGCTTTGTCCTCGGAACCAGTGGTGCTCCGTAGCCGTTCAAGGGGCTACGCAAGTACGCAGGCCAAAAGATGCCATGCGGTGCTTGAGCTGGTGTGCTTGGGGGACAGGAGCCACACTGGGGCAGAGGTTCTGTCAGCTCTGCAGGGGCAGGTTCAGAGGTGGTTGACGCCATGCCAACTTAAGGAAGGAATGGTGGTTTGTGACAATGGCACCAACCTCCTCTCTGCCCTCCGACAGGGACAAATGACCCATGTGCCCTGTTTGGCTCACATCCTTAACTTGGTGGTGCAGCGGTTCTTGGGCAGGTACCCAGGCTTACAGGATGTCCCGAAGCAGGCCAGGAAAGTCTGTGTGCATTTCCGCCGGTCATATAATGCCAGTGCTCGGCAGACGGACCTCCAAAAGGAGTTTAACCTGCCCAAGAACCGCCTAATCTGTGACATGGCCACCAGGTGGAACTCAACGTTGGCCATGCTGCAGCGGCTGCACATGCAGCAGAGGGCCATCAATGAGTACCTGTGCGACTGTGGCACCAGGACAGGGTCAGGGGAGCTTGTTTTTTTTCCCCACGCCAGTGGGCCATGATCAGGGATGCATGCACTGTCCTGTCACCATTTGAGGAGGCCACGAGGATGGTGAGCAGTGAGTGCATGCATCAGTGACACTGTCCCCCTTGTCCACCTGTTGGAGCACACACTGCATGGAATAATGGACAGGGCACTTGAGGCAGAACAGAGGCAGGAAGAGGAGGACTTCCTTAGCTCTCAAGGCCCCCTTTATCCAGACAGTGTTCCTGCGTGCCCGCCGATCACACAGGAGGAGGAGGAGGAGGATTGTGTCAGTATGGAGGTGAAGCCTGGCACTCAGTAGCAGTCTTTAAGGGATCATTTACAGTCCCAAGAAACACGTGGACCTGTACATGGCTGGGAGGAGGTGGCTGCGGATCATGTCGTCTTTAGTGACCCAGAGGACTCCGGACCGAATGCCTCAGCAAACCTACGCTGCATGGCCTCCTGGATCCTGCAAAGCTTGCGGAAAGGATCCTCGTATTCGTGGTATCAAGGAGAAGGAACAATACTGGCTGGCAACCCTCCTTGATCCACGTTACAAGGGTAAGGTTGCGGACCTTATCTTGCTGTCACAGAGGGAGCAGAAGATGAAACATCTTCGGGAGGCCTTTCAGAAAGGTCTGTGCAATGCGTTCCCAGAGGCTGGGAGGTTACAAACTCCTGTTTCTGGACAACGTGTTGCTGAGGCTTCGGTCAGTCAAAGAAGGAGCGGTGGAAACGGTGGCCGTCTGACCGATGCGTTCAGACAATTTTTTAGTCCACAGCCCCAAGGGATGATCGGTTCCAGCAACCATCGCCAGCGTCTGTTTTACAGTGCAGGAATACCTAGGGGCAAGATCTGACTTGGACACCTTTCCCCCCTGAAAATCCTCTGGGTTACTGGGTCTTGAGGATGGATCACTGGTCAGAGCTTGCACAGTATGCAATTGAGCTACTGGCCTGTCCTGCATCCAGCGTTCTTTCGGAACGCACATTCAGTGCTGCTGGAGGCTTTGTAACCGATCACAGGGTGCATCTGTCCACTGACTCGGTCGATCGACTGACCTTCATAAAAATGAATCAGTCTTGGATCCCCACCAGCTACCAAGCACCTGATGCTGATGTAACCGAAATACATTTTTTTGAAAAGTCAGATCCCTTCAAAGACTGCCTATGCTGATGATGAGTGACTATCCTGTTATACTGAGTAATTATCCTCTTCCTCCTCAATGATCATGATGATAGCTTGTAAGAACATTTTTGGTTTTGGGCGCCGCCAGTCCCGCCACCAGTGCCTAAGGCCCAATTTTTCAGCCCCTTTTTTAACAGGGGCGTGTAATTACAATTTTTGATGCAATTCTTTGCAGCAGGGCTAGTTCCTGTGCTCCAACTAGATTATTTGTGAGGGGTTCCAGTTTTGTGGCACCACCACCAAAGGCCCAATTTTTCTGCCCCTGTTCAACAGGGGCATGTAATTACAATTCTTGATCTAATATTTCACAGCAGTGCCCGTTTCTGCACCCACCAAGAGTATCTGTGAGGACTTAGTGTTGTGGCACCAGCACCACCACCACCACTAAAGGCCCAATTTTTCTGCCCCTGTTCAGCAGGGGCATGTAATTACAATTCTTGATCTAATATTTCACAGCAGGGCCCTGTGAGGGCTTACAGTGTTGTGGCCACAACAACACCTCAGGCCCAAATTTCTGCTGAGTATATAGGGCAGGCCCCTACTTTCAAACATCTAACTTACAAACGACTCCTACTTGCAAACAGAAGGGAACAGGAAGTGAGAATAAATCTACCCCTAGGAAAGGAAATTCTCTCCTGTAAGAGTTAATATGGGAAAAACTTTTCTCCTTTCCACTGATGCTTTATCACCAATACTTGTTTCACAAAAAACCCAAATTTTCAAAAAACATTTGTCATTGGGACAAAAAGTGAGGTGAAATCTTCTGAAGAGGAGGAAAGACAGCAAAACAAATGTCACAGGGATGATAACCCTTCCCTATGTTTTCCAAAAAGCTTAAAATAGATTTTTTGGCTGGAGCTAAACACGTTAAAAATGTACCAGTTTAAAATTACAAACAGATTTTACTTAACAACAAACCTACAGTCCCTGTCTTGTTTGCACCACCTGTATACTGCTGTTCAGAGTATATAGGGCCTGGTGGCCCCACACCTTTCCTTTTTTAATTTGGGTGCGGGGTTCCCCTTAATATCCATACAAGACCCAAAGGGCCTGGTAATGGATTGGGGGTACCCATGCCGTTTGTCTCACTGATTTTCATCCATATTGCCAGGACCCGACATTACATTAAAGCCGCAAGCAATTTTAAATGACTTTTTTTCCTTTAAAAATGACATTTTGTGCAGGGACTGTTCTAAGCACAGGAAACACGCGCCACTTTACAGGCATACTATAGACACCCCCCAGGTACGATATTTAAAGGCATATTTCACTTTTTTTTTACTTTAAACATCATTAAAGTGGTGTTCCACCCTAAAAAAAAAATTTTTTTTAAAATTTGGATTTTTTTTTTTACTTACCTCTAAATGCCTGTTGTTAGGGGGTCCCTCGTAGTCTGCCTCTTCCAGTGCCTGGGCTGGTGACATCACTTCCCCCTCGGCACAGGAAGGGCTCGGCTCTGCTTCCTCCCTCCTGTCAATCATCTGGGACCCATTACAGGTCCCAGGTGACTGAGCAGCCAATCACGGCACGCGGCGCCGCTCACGCATGCGCAGTGGGTGCCAGGCTGTGAAGTTGCAATGCCGGTGCCAGTGCCGCTGAACGGAGGGGGAGACGAGTGGGGCTTTGATCCCCCGCATTGCTGGACCCTGGGACAGGTAAGTGTCCAATTAAAAGTCAGCAGCTGCAGTATTTGTAGCTGCTGACTTTTAATTTTTTTTTTTTTTGATGGGCCCTCCTCTTTTAAATCACTGCTCCCAAAAAAAACGGCCATTTTTAATAGTTTTTTTGCATTGATACATGTCCCCTGGGGCAGGACCCGGGTCCCCAAACCCTTTTTAGGACAATACCATGCAAATTAGCCTTTAAAATGAGCACTTTTGATTTCGAACATTCGAGTCTCATAGACGTCAATGGGGTTCTAACGCTCGTGGGAGTTCTCGGTCCGTTCGCAGGTACTGGTGTGAACCGGGGGGTGTTCGGCTCATCCCTAGCAAGTACCCACCTTTGGAGTACGATTTTCACAAAATGGTTATATATAGTTTACTTTTTCAAATGCGGTCAAATTTTTTCAAATGCAGTCAAATTTTTTCGAACACGGGTGAATTTTTCTAATTCGAAAGTAAACGAATTCCGAAAATGAATGTAATGAATGCAACAAATTTAACTAAACTAATTTAGTTAAATAACGGATCAAAACTAAATTAAACAAATTTTTTCATCCTGCACATGTCTACTGGTAGGGAAGGGGTTAACACTAGGGGGTGATCAAGGGTTTAAATGTTAACTGATGAGAGGAGGCGACATATCGCAGTTCCTACTTACTAGGAACAAAAGATATGTCTCCTCTCCCCTGACAGAACAGGGATGTGTGTGCTTACACACACAAATCCCCGTGCTTGCTCTTGTGCCCACGATCGCGGGTGACCGTCAGCGATCGTGCCCCGGCGGCCATGCGCATCGCGTCCACCGCCGTGGCACACGTGCCTCCGGCGGCTCTTAAAGGGAAAAATGTACCCATAAACGTTGTTTTGTGCAGCCGTGCCATTATGACGACGTATATCGGCGTGAGCCGGTCGGCAAGTGGTTAAAACAATCAAGGTTACTTGGAGAGGTGAAAAACCATACATCGTACGGTGTTTCATACTATTCTGTGAGCAATAAAAGTCAAATCAATGAAGAAAACATTCCTAAGCTCCTCCTTCATATTTCGGGCGCCTCTGCTGATACCAGTTTCCTATCTTTTGGGGCTCTTTATACCTCTTGCTGTGAACATACCGGAATCCTGAGACCGCAGAGCCTAAGATTGTCCGGATCACCCCACCGAGCACCGAGAGCAACCATACCCTGCGCAGAGACAGTCATATTCCCTGCAGGTTTCCACACCAGGTTGTCTGAAATCCCATTAGGGAGCTCAGCAACCTCCCAGATGTGAGCACACCATTGCAATTTACCTTTTCATCATTTAATTCATCCACTCATTTGTCAAAATACTACATCATAAGGTACTCTCCTGTGGCCTCTGTCTCTTTTTCTTTTTTTGTCCTTATCTTTGGAGGCACCACAGTTAAAGTGGAGTTCCACGCAAAAGTGGAACTTCCGCTTTAAGTAATCCTTGCCCCCTGACATGCCACAATTGGCATAATTTTATTTTGGGGGGGAGTGGGTACCTCGTTTTGAGTGGGACTTCCTGTCCCACTTCCTGCTTCCACCTTCTGGCTGCCTAGGCGACTCCTCCTCTCCCCCTAGGCGTCCCCTCCCTCCCTGCAATCTTCTGGGACATGTCACAGGTCCCAGAAGATTGCCTGGCCACTGACAGAGTACAGCGCGACTCGCGCATGAACTGTGCGACTCATGCATGCGCAGTGCGCTCCCGACTGTGGAGGCGCAAGCTGATGCCGGCACCACGGAGAGGAGTGAGGCATCAACCGGCCGCATCACTGGACCGTGGGACATGTGAGTGGCTGCTTATATATAATCTTTGTAGCTGCTGACTTTTAGACCCCTTTCACACTGGAGGCCTTTTTCAAGCGCTTTAGCGCTACAAATAGCGCTTGTAAAGCTCCTGAAAAACGCCTCATCTTCAGTCCCAGTGTTAAAGCCCGAGTGCTTTCAAACTGGGGCGTTAGAAAAAGTCCTGCAAGCAGCATCTTTGGGGCAGTCTGCGAGTGGTGTATACACCGCTCGCAAACCGCCCCTACATATTGCAATGCATGGTCTGCAAAGCTCTTCAGCAGCAGCGGTACAGGGGTGCTTTTAACCCCTTTTTAACCGTTCTAGAGAGTTAAAAGCACCCCGCTCCTGCCTGAATAGTGGCTCCAAAGCGCCGTTATAACAGCAGTAAAGCGCCCCTAAAACTAGCGGCGGTTTACCGCTACTGCCCCCACCGCCCCCAGGGCTCTTAACCACTTCCCACCCGGCCTATAGCAGAATGACAGCCGGGCAGTGGTTCAGTTATCCTGACTGGGCGTCATATGATGTCCAGCAAGATACATGTCGGCACGCGCCCACGGGGGGCGCGCAGCGATCGCTGGTGCGGCGTGTCAGTCTGACACACCGCATCTCCAATTATGGTAAGGAGCCTCTGACAGAGGCTTCTTACCACGTGATCAGCTGTGACCAATCACAGGTGATCATTGCGTGAACCAGGAAGTGCCAGTAAACGTCATTCCTTGGTTCGCGCTGACAGGGAGAGCCGATCGGCGGCTCTCCCTGTCAGAGGGGGGAGGGTCTGTGCTGATAATCAGCACATTGATTATTAGCACAGCCCCCATCAGATGTGCCCATCAGCTGCCAATCAGTGCCCGATCAATAACACCTGTCAGTGCCAATCAAAGTGCCAATCAGTGCCCACAGTGCCAATCAGAGCCCACCACAGTGCCAGTGCCCAGCAGTAACACCTGTCAGTACCTCATCATCAGTGCTGCCCATCAGTACCATCTATTAGTGTCCATCAGTGCCACCTGTCAGTGCTGCCGGTCAGTGCCCATCAGTGTCACTCATCAGTGCTGCCTATCGGTGCCCATCAGTGCTGCATATCAATGCCCATCAATTCTGCATATCAGTGCCCCCTCATCAGTGCCCATTAGTGCCACCTTATTAGTGCCAACTCATCAGTGCCCATCAGTGAAGGAGAAAACAAATTATTATGACAGAAATTAAGGAAACCTTTTTTTTTTTCCAAAAATTTTGGTCTTTTTTAGTTTGTTTAGCAAAAAATAAAAACCCCAGAGGTGATCAAATACCACCAAATGAAAGCTCTATTTGTGGGAAGAAAATGATAAAAATGTAGTTTGATTACAGTGACAGCGCTGAAAGCTAAAAATTGTCCTGGGCAGGAAGGCCCAGTATACAGTGCCCGGTATTGAAGTGGTTGATAAACTAAAAAACATGTCTAACTCCACTTTAAACACCATACCTGGATAGACATAAATCAATCGAAAATACAAACATAATTGGTTACATGATCAAAAAAGGACATTTAAATCCAAGAAAATAACAATACAAAAGCTAAAGCTGAATAAACAGAAAAACATACCCATTTGTCGCTCCTGTGTTTTCTCCTAAAAGGGCCTGTTGTTTTTCCCACATATGAGAGTGAACATGGGCATTTGAGAACGTACACCGAATAATCAGTATTACAGTTCAGATATTCATGGATGCGATAATGGATCCCTTATGTGGGTGTGTGAAATGTTCACCACATATAAGAGAGTTGGAAATGTTACTGTCATGACGTGAGGCCTACTGGATTCACACCCTTAGTACGGTACACCCCGGGGGACGCAACACCAACCTATCATTTAAATGTTTTTTAAACGAGCGATAATAGATCTGTTGGCTTGGCTGATATTATGATTATACCTATACAATCAGGACCATTTTACGACCATGACGTTTACCGGTTTCATTTTTATTCCTGTTTGTCCTTTTCTCTTTTTTTGACTATTGTGCGGTGGTGAGCCTTGAGTACATTAAACATTGGGGGGGTGAAAAAATTAGTTTTACTATGTGTAGGTTATGTGATTATGATTATGAATGTTACCTTTGAACTAGAAAGCCTTTTTGTTTTTTCCATTTTTTTTAACCCATAGATCACCCTACTCCACTTTGCTTTATTTTTAATTGTCTGGCATCTCTGTCCTCTCTTCTTCCTCTTCTTTCTCATCCTGATTTTTATTCTTTATGGCTTATTCTTTCTTGATTTATATTTAATCTTTTCCTTTTATTTTTACTTCTGTTTTCATTTCATTGTTTATATACATTATTATTTTTTTCTATGAATCTTTTGTTTTATTGCTATTATTTGTGATTTTAATTTTCTATCTTTATTTTTTCATTTTTTTTTTTGAATCAGATTCTTTTTATTTTCTTTTGCAATTTACAATGAATACAAAGACATGATACAAAATACATCCCCTAAAACATCAGACATACTACAAAGCAAAAACTAAACAAGACAAAATGAACCCACCCCAAAACCAAGCACCCACCTTTGGAGCACGAAACCTATGAGAAAATATATATATATTTTTTTTTAAATAACAATTAATGCTTACTAAAATTGAACTATACATATCAATATGATATACTTATTAATTAAAAATGTGTATATATATATATATATATATATATATATATATATATATATATATATATATATATGTATGCAGCGGGACCTACTTTTATGTAGGTGACCTTTTTCTTAGCTTCCAATTTCAGGTAAATTTAGGCAGGCTTGTACCATATAGCAGGCCTGTTTGTTTATTTGGGATCTGAGTGACAGGTAGTTTGTATGTGAGTTCTGGCCAATCATTAATTTGTTTGGCAGGAGGTGGGACTCTCATATAGCGGCCGGGTCACATGGTGAGTCAGGAGTTCGAGTTTGGAGAGAAGCCCAGCCTGGTTCCCGGAGGGGAGAGGTTCCCCCTCCAGGGAGCCGGCGGAGCCCCCCCTTGTGAGGAGGGTGGGGAAACGGCACCCGTAGAGGAGTAGATGACACCATACAGCATGTAGTCACTGGTGTCGTTGGCCGCCCCTGCAGGGAAGGGAGCGTGCCAGAAAGGAGGAGAGGGATGAAAGAATAATTGCGGAAGAAGTAGCAACTAAGCGGAAGGAAACTGGGCGATCGATCGTTTATGAGTGGCACATGGACTATTGATCATGTGAGTGAAAGCCCAAGGGAAAGGTACTGCCAGAGGATGAGTGATGTTGGTACGCAAGTCAGTGAGACAGGTGGTGATGGCCTGTGACTTTGGGTTCAACAATGCCCCGGGATTCCAATCAGTCAAGCGGGAGGAGTTATTCAGAGTGACTTTTCTTTAGCTCAACTTGGAAGTACCATGTAGATGGGAAGTAGTGGTAAAAAGGTGGCAGTAAAGCTACTAGTACACATATAGAGATACAGACTGTTCTTGAAAAGTTCTGCAGATGAAGAAGTTATTCAGAGTGACTCTTTATCAATTATTCTCTATCAAATCTACTTCCATCTTCCCTGATGAAGAAATTACATAGAGTGATTTCCTATTATTCGCAATGATTCTAGTTCTTTGCATGAGAGGCAAAGAAAAAATTACAAAGCAACAAAAGAGCATCTCAGAAAACCCTTCTTCTATCCCAGTTCATGTTACTTAAATAAAAGCAAGAGAAAAATGCAATATGGACTGTTTCTGAGTGTATGGGCTGCGATGGGTCAGGTGGTAAACGTGAATTATGGATATTTATAATAATTAATATATATAATAATTAATCAGCCACTCCTTCGGGGGTAAGCGCCACGTATATATATATTGTAAAGGATTAACATCAAATGTAGAGCTTGAAGGACACCGCCACTCACTGGTTCTTCTTTTTAAGGGCTTTGTTTGCCCATTTTTATTAAAAGAAAGTTCAACAAAGATATATTTCCCTCGCAGGGGCTTCAGCATTCCTTTTCATCAAAACTACATTCAGCCTAGTTGGCTCTCGCTTGTAGCACTGCAGCTCTGGCCTTACACTCCAGGCCCTTGTCTGTCTCATACAGCCTGTTTCACTGACCACCTTGGTGCACACAGCTTTGAAGCCCTTCAACGCACACAGCTTCTGGCTCCCTGGATGCACACAGCTAACAGCCTCTTGCTGCACTGGCTCCCGCGTGGAGCCCTCCTGACTCCTGGTACTCAGACTTCCTATCTGCCGGGTGGAGCCCAAAACCATGGCCAGGTTACTACTAAAAGCCCAGCACACACCTGACCAATCAGTATGCTGGCTGTTCTCAAAATCAGGACCCAGGAGTGGGGATTTCATCCCACCCGGATCTCTCAGAAATCCCCAAGCTCCAGGTCCCAAAGTGGACTTTACAAAACGCTAAGGAAACTGAAAGGCCAGCTTCCTCTTCATGGTACATGCTCCCTGGAGCCCCTCAACCCGTCTGGTTGAGAATTCTGGGTCACATCCTCCTTCTAGACCCTGGCAGGGCAACGCTCTGCCACATATCCTCCCTCCTGTTTCGACCCCGGAGGGGGCGTAACACACCAGCCAAACCTCTTCTAAACGGCACCTCTGTGCCAGTTACCATCAACAAGGGCCAAACCCAGTCTTATCAGGTGATATCAGGTGTCCCCCTGCTACACTAAAAAGCCCCCCCAGTGACTTTACGGGTGCGCTTCCAAAAACGCCATCTGCCCATTTTCCTTGGGTTCACACCTTCAAACACTTTAACACTAAGGAACTTACCAAGGACTTGGATATTGTTCCTCAACCTTTTTCTCTTTACTTCTAAAGTGGTCACATTTTTAAACACCTTTTTAGTCATAAGTGTGGGCACTTTTATTTGGGAATTAAACTCTTTTAATGACACCTTGTTAAGCTTTGGGCCAGTGTCCTCAGACCTTTTACTCTTGCAACTTGGGAGGGTCCTGGACCTCTGGAAATCCTTCCCAGAATTACACCCCTGAACCTGTAGGGGGCCCAATTCTACTGCACCTATTCCCTCTTCTGTGTCTGTCATACCATTCATCTTCCTGTATTTTTTAAGATCAAGAGCAACCATGTCACCTTGACCATCAGGTCTTCCCTTATTTTTGCTGTTACCCATGGTAACCAAAACATTTATCAATGTGTTGATTTTTCCTCATTGTCCAAAGTATCGCCACGTTTATCAGAACTCTTTTCACCAGTGTTCTGCAAGGCAGTGTCTGGAGGAGAATCGCACAAAGCGGAGTGGTTGTCTACCATGGCAACGTCACTAACCACCAACTCCACTGCCCCATGACGCTCCTCCAGTGACTGTCCTGAGACCTGATCCTCACTATCCAATTTCACCTTTGGATTGATGGCCCCAAACACATTACATGTACTTGTGCCCTCTGGCACTTCCGCCCAGATTTCTGTCCTGTCCAACAGTACCCCAGAGTGCATCTCATACACAACCTCTGTATGACGCCATCCAGCACACTGAGACAATTTTCCATAATAACAATTATTGCATTACATGCTTCCAAAATTGCAGAGATTGCGATGCAGCCAGTAATATCCAGCTCCATTTATGCATACCCCATGGTACAAGCTCTCTAAACGCAAGAGAGGATGACAGGATATACACCGACTGTACACTCCAGCATTCTTATATTTCTCTCAGCATATCTGTCATACAAAGGCAGTGTGATTCCACACCTAAGACCTTCCTGGGGTCCTTCATGTCTTTAGGGATGTGGAAAGACTCATTTACTGATGCTTTAGAGGTGGCGCTTCTTAAATGGGCTTCCTCTCCACTGGAGGTATCCAATGCAATAACCTGGTGCTCTCCTAGAGTGCAGCCAGGTGCGGGAGTCACCACAAAACTCTCAGGCTCAGTGTCAATGATCTGTTCCTTGTCTTCTCTATGGACAACATTAGTTTGGTATACCACACCAATAACACCTTTAAGGGTTGTGGACACAACCTCTGCTATGTGCTCAATCTCTTTTGGCCCTTCCATCTCCTGAGGAATATCCTCTGCAACAGCAGCAAGTGAGCCCTGGTCCAGAAGCTTCTCTGCAGTCCCTCCATTCTTACACATTGAGACTTCTTTCAATAAAGCCAACAGACTTGTTGCCCATCTGTCCCAGTCTATTTTCTCTGGGCTCCCATCAGAGCTACTACGCAGTACCGCTCCAACTGCCAAAGCAGACACAGGACAGAATGGCTCCACAGCAGGCACATTGCACATATCACTTTTGTTTAAACTAGCCTGTGGTAAAACATTTTTAAACACAGCAGGCTGCAATACCATAACTTCACCACCTTGCTCGGGTGGCACTTCATTAAACTCGCAAAGATTTTTGCTGTCAGCAGTGACAGATTGCAGTAAGCAATTATCACCACAAGTAATTTCAGACATTTTTGTTTTACTATTTGACACATTCTCATCACCAAGGTCAAGTACCCTCTTATCCATCAAAGCGGCACCACAGTTGTCCCAGGCAACCTCTGGCTCCAACACACAGAGCTCCCTTGAGGTTTCCAGGGACACCTCTGCAGCCTTATATACTGTTGCTAAGGAGAATAGCATATCCTGCTTAGCGATCACCTCTATCTCATTAAGCATCACATTATCAGCATTAGTTAACTCAATACCAGTATGAACATACTCCTCAGTAAGTTTCACATCATCACGTTCAATTTTAACACTTGCCTCCCCACTGGACAGGGCACTGCAGTGAGGCAAGTCCTTTTCTGCACCAATAGTGGATCTCCCCTCTGGGATCACTTCCACTTCAGTGTGAGCAATCCCACAGTCAGTCTTTCCCATGACTTCAACAGCAACAGTCTTACCCACTCGAGTAACTGGTCTTGCCATGTTCATTTGAGCACGTTGACTTTCTTGTACTGCACTTCTACTGGCTGACTCCCTCTGGTGGCCACGGGATGAAACTACAGCAGGCACAACAGGAATTTCCTCTCTGTTGCCAGGGGTGACTGCAAAAATTTTAACACAGGAATCCGGGCTTGCAGGCAAAGAGTTAAACCCAGCAACAATATCAGCAGCTGTATTCCACAAACTGGGACAAGAAAAAATCCCATGCCCCAGTTGACCACATTCCTGGCATGTTACTTGGCGACTTTCTCCTGTTGCTAAGGGAGATGGCACTTTCCCAATATGCAGAATCTTACTGGCATCCCTATGAGGATGGTGGGGCACCTCTTCCCTGTAGCTCCTCATTCCCATTGGCACATGTTCTCTAGTTACTAATGGAAATGGTGCTCTCCCAGCTGCACTTTTCTGGCTCTCCCAAACATGTAGACTTCTCTCTCTATGAAGCGGTGTCGCTTTAGACTTGCCACAATCCTCTATAGGCAATATCTTTGTCTTGCGGTCCTCCGACCTGACATCATAGGCATTACTATGGGCAACTGCACTCCTTTCAAACTTCTGGTAAGCCTGTTGCTCACTCCTGGCACTCAGAGCAGGCTTCCCAAACACAGATGCAGACCTTTGCTTTGCTAGGTAGCTTTGCACTGGAGCCTGGGACAAAGGACACTTGAAGACTGGATGCCCCCACTCACTGCACCGCAAACAGCGCACTTGGTTCCATGTCTTGTCAGGGCTTCCCACACTGCATCTCATTTCAAGCTTAGACCTCTGCACCTTGATAGCTGGCCTACTTGCACCAGCATTGCCAGGGGCAACAACACCCCTCCCCCAGGTATGAGCATCCAGCTGCTCTCTCCTTACACTAAGGGTTGGGTTGCTCTCCTCTTTAACTTGGTTCAGTGCTGCCAGGTGCCGCTTGCACCAATCCACTGCAGACTCAGACTTTGGTGGACTCTCCATACTTGCAGTCACCTGTGCACTCATTGCACCAGTGTTGCTAGGGACAACACCAGCCCTCTTTCTCCTTGGCAAACTCTGTTCAGGCATGTAAGGGGTTCTCTCAGGCGGTAACAACCCCTCCAGCCACAGAGCTCTATCATCTCAGCCATCCTTGCTTCTTTTAGGCGTTTTGATCGCCCCATACTCACAGTCACTCCAGAAAACTTTGCACAGTTCAGCAATAAATTGGAGCACTGTCTCTTTAAGGCTTAAGTCACCTTTCTTTTGCAGGTTCTCCTCAACTGCACACACAGATTATGCAGTCTCATGCATCAAAACACAGTTCATATAACAGATGAACTTACTTTATTGTAGGGATCTCAGATTGTGCCCCCATTCTCCACCACGTGTAAAGGATTTGCATCAAATGTAGAGCCTGAAGGACACCGCCACTCACTGGTTCTTCTTTTTAAGGGCTTTGTTTGCCTATTTTTATTAAAAGAAAGTTCAACAAAGATATGTTTCCCTTGCAGGGGTTTCAGCATTCCTTTTCATCAAAACTATATTCAGCCTAGTTGACTCTCACTTGTAGCACTGCAGCTCTGGCCTTACACTCCAGGCCCTTGTCTGTCTCATACAGACTGTTTCACCGACCACCTTGGTGCACACAGCTTCTGGCTCCCTGGACGCACACAGCTAACAGCCTCTTGCTGCACTGGCTCCCACGTGGAGCCCTCCTGACTCCTGGTACTCAGACTTCCTATCTGCCGGGCCCAGAACCATGGCCAGGTTACTACTAAAAGACCAGCACACACCTGACCAATCAGTATGCTGGCTGTTCTCAAAATCAGGACCCAGGACTCTGGGGATTTCATCCCACCCGGATCTCTCAGAAATCCCCAAGCTCCAGGTCCCAAAGTGGACTTTACAAAACACTGAGGAAACTGAAAGGCCAGTTTCCTCTTCATGTTACATGCTCCCTGGAGCCCCTCAACCCATCTGGTTGAAAATTCTGGGTCACATCCTCCTTCTAGACCCTGGCAGGGCAACGCTCTGCCACATAATATATATATATATATATATATATATATATATACACAGTGGGGACGGAAAGTATTCAGACCCCCTTAAATTTTTCACTCTTTGTTATATTGCAGCCATTTGCTAAAATCATTTAAGTTCATTTTTTCCCTCATAAATGTACACACAGCACCCCATATTGACAGAAAAACACAGAATTGTTGACATTTTTGCAGATTTATTAAAAAAGAAAACCTGAAATATCACGTGGTCCTAAGTATACAGACCCTTTGCTCAGTATTTAGTAGAAGCCCCTTTTGATCTAAAACAGCCATGAGTCTTTTTGGGAAAGATGCAACAAGTTTTTCCCAACCGGATTTGGGGATCCTCTGCCATTCCTCCTTGCAGATCCTCTCCAGTTCTGTCAGGTTGGATGGTAAACGTTGGTGGACAGCCATTTTTAGGTCTCTCCAGAGATGCTCAATTGGGTTTAAGTCAGGGCTCTGGCTGGGCCATTCAAGAACAGTCTCGGAGTTGTTGTGAAGCCACTTCTTTGTTATTTTAGCTGTGTGCTTAGGTTCATTGTCTTGTTGAGTCTGAGGTCCTGAGCACTCTGGAGAAGGTTTTCATCCAGGATATCCCTGTACTTGGCCGCATTCATCTTTCCCTCGATTGCAACCAGTCGTCCTGTCCCTGCAGCTGAAAAACACCCCCACAGCATGATGCTGCCACCACCATGTTTCACTGTTGGGACTGTATTGGACAGGTGATGAGCAGTGCCTGGTTTTCTCCACACATACCACTTAGAATTAAGGCCAAAAAGTTCTATCTTGGTCTCATCAGACCAAAGAATCTTATTTCTCACCATCTTGGAGTCCTTCAGGTGTTTTTTTTAGCAAACTCCATGCGGGCTTTCATGTGTCTTGCACTGAGGAGAGGCTTCCGTCGGGCCACTCTGCCATTAAGCCCCGACTGGTGGAGGGCTGCAGTGATGGTTGACTTTCTACAACTTTCTCCCAACTGCATCTCTGGAGCTCAGCCACAGTGATCTTTGGGTTCTTCTTCACCTCTCTCACCAAGGCTCTTCTCCCCCGATAGCTCAGTTTGGCAGGACGGCCAGCTCTAGGAAGGGTTCTGGTCATCCCAAACATCTTCCATTTAAAGGGGTTGTAAAGGTAATTTTATTTTTTTTAAAAATAACTAACATGTCATACTTACCTTCACTGTGCAGCTCGTTCTGCACAGAGTGGCCCCGAACCTGCTCTTCTGGGGTCCCTCGGCAGCTATTTCAGCTCCTCCCCGCAAGAAATAACCACCTTAATGCGAGCTCCCTCGCATGGTGGTTAGTTGTTGCAGGCGCGCTCCCATGATACAGCCGGCGGCTATAGCCGCTCGCTGTATCACTCGGCCCCGCCCCCCGGCGCGCCGCGTCATCGGATGTGATTGACAGCAGCGCGAGCCAATGGCTGTGCTGCTTTCAATCCATCCACTGCAGCCAATCAGCGACCAGGCTGAGCTGCAATAGAGATGACGAGAACGAGCAGCGGAGATTCGAGGTGTCAGGTAAGTAAAACGGGGGGGCTGGGGGCGGCGGTATTGTCAAAAGTTTTTTCACCTTAATGCATATAATGCATTAAGGTGAAAAATGTTTTACCTTTACAACCCCTTTAAGGATTATGGAGGCCACTGTGCTCTTAGGAACCTTAAGTGCAGCAGAATTTTTTTGTAACCTTGGCCAGATCTGTGCCTTGCCAAAATTCTGTCTCTGAGCTCTTCAGGCAGTTCCTTTGACCTCATGATTCTCATTTGCTCTGACATGCATGGTGAGCTGTAAGATGTTATATAGACAGGTGTGTGGCTTTCCTAATCAAGTCCAATCAGTATAATCAAACACAGCTGGACTCAAATGAAGGTGTAGAACCATCTCAAGGATGATCAGAAGAAATGGACAGCACCTGAGTTAAATATATGAATGTCATAGCAAATGGTCTGAACACTTAGGCCCATACCAGGCCCTTGGGTCTAGTATGGATTCGGAGGGGACCCCCATGCCAAAATGTAAAAAATAAATGGCGTGGGGGTCCCCCCAAAATCCATACCAGACCCTTATCCGAGCACGCAGCCAGGCAGGTCAGGAAAGGGAGGGGACGAGCGAGCACCCCCCCTCCTGAACCATACTGGGCCACATGCCCTGAACATGGGGGGGAGGGTACTTTGGGGCAGGGGGGGCTCTGCCCCCCCACCCCAAAGCACCTTGCCCCCATGTTGATGGGGACAAGGGCCTCTTCCAGACCACCCTTGCCCGGTGGTTGTCAGGGTCTGCGGGTGGGTGGCTTATCGGAATCTGAAAACCCCCTTTTAACAAGGGGGCCCCCAGAACCTGGCCCCCCACCCTATGTGAATGAGTATTGAGTACATAGTACCCCTACCCATTCACTTGGGGAAAAAAAGTAGTGTAGTGTTAAAAAAAGTCTTTTATTATGCAGCTCCGGGAGTCTCTTCCGACTTCTCCACTCTCTTCTCCGCGCTCTCCGGTTCTTCTCCCGTTGTCCTGTGCCTTCTGCCGGGTTCTTCTGCTCTTTTGCCTGCTCTTTTGCTAGCTCTTGCCAGGTCTTCGTCGTTTTCTCCCCTCTTCTCTTTTTCCAATGTTGACTCGTCGCTGTCTCTCGCTGTACCGTGTGCCGTGTGCGCCGTGCCCAATGACTTATATAGGCATGGGGCGGGGTCACTGGGTGATGTCATCCAGTGACCCCGCCCCCTTATGACCCTACAGCCCAGGGCATGATAGGTCTGTGATGTCACAAGGGGGCGTGGTATTCTGATGACATAATCCGATTGCCACGCCCCCATCATTATTTAAGAAATGCAGGACATCGGCCCCGACAGAATAGCTGGACGCAGCATCGGAGGAAGTTCGTCGGCGGAGCGGAGAAAGAAGAACACTGGACAAAGAAGACAGAAGAAGAGCGGAAGAAGAAGCAGGGGGAGAAGGAGAAGAGCGGAGGATGAAGATGCGGGAGAAGATGGAGGAAGTCTGGAGGAAGAAGCGGAGAAGAAGATTTGGAATAAAAGACTTGTCAAAAACTGTCTACTGTATTTTTTTTAACACTACACTACTTTTTGTACAGGTGAATGGGTAGGGGTACAATGTACCCCATACTCATTCACATGGGGGGGCCGGGATCTGGGGGCCCCCTTGTTAAAGGGGGCTTCCAGATTCTGATAAGCCCCTCACCTGCAGACCCCGACAACCACCGGGCAAGGGTTGTTGGGAAGAGGCCCTTGTCCCCATCAACATGGAGGCAAGGTGCTTTGGGGTGGGGGGCGTAGAGCCCCCCCCGCCCCAATGCACCCATCCCCCCATGTTGAGGGCATGTGGCCTGGTATGGTTCAGGAGGGGAGGCGCTCGCTCATCCCCTCCCTTTCCTGACCTGCCGGGCTGCATGCTCGGATAAGGGTCTGGTATGGATTTTGGGGGGACCCCCACGCCATTTTTTTTTTACATTTTGGCATGGGGGTCCCCTCCGAATCCATACTAGACCCAAGGGCCTGGCATGGACCTGGGGGGACCCCACGCTGTTTTTTTTCACAATTTTTTTTTTAGCCGGAATTTTTTTTTTTACATTGAGCAGCTGACAGCTGATAACTCATAGGTTGTTAAGGATGCGGCGGCCGGCTTCCCGGCCCCCTCCTTAGCAACCAGCTATATACAGTGTAAAAAGAATAAATAAAAAAATGCAAATTGCGGTAAAAACGCGGTACCTGCGTTTTGGATGCAGGTCCATTGAAATCTATTACAAGCAAAACGCTGCATTTTGCGGGAAAAAAAGTCCCCGACCCTTTCCAAAAACGCAGAGGCACAAAAATGCATTGATGTGAACATGTTCCATAGGAACCCATGTTAACCACTTCCCGACCGGCTCACGACGGCAGAATGGCACGGCTGGGCAAAAGGACGTACCTGTATGTCCTTTTGAATTCCCCGCCGTGCCATTGCGTGCGCGCCGCCGGCAGCGCGCGCGCACGCCGGCCGGGAGCTCCGTGAGTCGGGTCGCGGGTCTCGCGGACTCGATCGCCGCGGGGATACCCGCGATCGCCTCATGGAGAGGATGAATGGGGAGATGCTGATGTAAACAGCATCTCCCCGTTCTGCCTAGTGACAAGTGTCACTGATCTCTGCTCCCTGTCATCGGGAGCAGTGATCAGTCTAGTGACACATACAGCCCCTCCCCCCTACATTTAGAAAACACTCCCCTAGTACTGATTAACTCCTCCCCGCCCCCTAGTGTTAACCTCTTCACTGCCAGTGTCATTTACACAGTAATCAGTGCATTTTTAATTGCACTGATTGCTGTATAAATGACAATGGTCCCAAAAATGTGTCAAAAGTGTCTGATGTGTCCGCCATAACGTCACAGTCACAATAAAAATCACTGATCGCCGCCATTACTAGTAAAAAAAAAAATTATTAATAAAAATGCCATAAAACTATTCCCTATTTAGTAAACGCTATAACTTTTGCGCAAACCAATCAATAAACGCTTATTGCGATTTTTTTTTTACCAAAAATATGTAGAAGAATACATATCGGCCTAAACTGAGGAAAAAAATGTTTTTTTTATATATTTTTGGGGGATATTTATTATAGCAAAATGTAAAAAATTATGCGTTTTTTTCAAAATTGTCGCTCTTATTTTGTTTATAGCGCAAAAAATAAAAATCGCAGAGGTGATTAAATGCCACCAAAAGAAAGCTCTATTTGTGGGAAAAAAAGGACGTCAATTTTGTTTGGGAGCCACGTCGCACGACCGCGCAATTGTCAGTTAAAGCGACGCAGTGCGGAATCGCAAAAAGTGCTCTGGTCAGGAAGGGGGTAAATCCTTCCGGGGCTGAAGTGGTTAAAAAATTCCCATGCATTTCTGAAAAATGCATCAAAAAACGCATTAGTGTGAACAGAGCCTAAGGCCTTTTTCACACTGGGGCAAGGGGGCATCTGCGGTAAAGCGTCGCTATTTTTAGCACCGCTTTACTGTCATTTTAGCGGCGTTATTCGGCTGCTAGCGGGGCGGTTTTAACCCCTCTGCTAGCGACCTGAAAAGGGAGTAAATCCTCCTGCAAAACGCCGCTGGATCGGCATTTTGCCGGCGGTATCACAGCGCTGCCCCATTGATTTTAATGGGGAGGAGCAGTGAGTTCACTGCTCCAAAGAAGCTGCTGGCAGGACTTTTTGTGACGCCCTGCCAACGCACCGCTCCAGTGTGAAAGCCCTCACTGGAGTGAATGGAGCCACTTCTTTAGGGGTTTTTTCAGGCGCTATTTTTAGTGCTATTTTTAGCGCCAGTGTGAAAGAGGCCTAAAAAAAGTCCTGCTAGCAGCATCTTTGGAGCGGTGTATAAACCACTCCTGCCCATTGAAATCAATTGGACAGCGCGGCTATACCGCCGGCAAAGCGCCGATGCGGTGGCGTTTTGCGTGCGGATTTAACCCCTTTTCGACCGCTAGTGGGGGTTAAAACTGCTAGCGGCCGAATACCGCCGGTAAAGCAGCGCAAAAAATAGAGCCGTTTTACCGCTGCCACCCACACCGCCCCAATGTGAAAGGGGCCTAAGGCTCCCCTCACACGGACGGACCATTTAGGTCCGCCTCAGACCTGAATGGACACTCCATAGACCTCTATGGAGGGTGGGATATCAGTGGTGACATGTCCACTGACATCCGACCCACTCCAATCCTAAAAAGTGTAATGGAGGAAAAACCTATTTTTCCATCCATCTGTGGATCATATCGGGTGACGACGGACTCTACGGTCCGTCATCATCCCATCCCCCATAGAGGAGAGCGGCACTCTGACAGGTCTGTCCCTGCACAGTGTGCAGAGACAGACCTGTCATCTGCCTGCCCAACGAGGATCCATGAAGCCATCCCCCGCTGAGCAGAGCGGGCTCCGTACACGGGGTACAAAGTCCCATCCTGTGTATGAGGCTTAACCACTTCAATACAGGACTTTTATACACCCTTCCCTCCCAAACCAATTTTTAGTTTTCAGCGCTCTCACACTTTGAATGACAATTACTCAGTCATGCTACACTGTACCCAAACCAAATTTTTATCATTTTTTTCTCACATACATAGCTTTCTTTTGCTGGTATTTAATCACCACTGGTTTTTAAATTTTTTGCAATATAAGTGAAAAAAGAGAGACATTTTTGAAAAAAAAAACACTTTTTTTAGTTTCTATTGTAAAATTTTGCAAATAAGTAATTTTTCTTCATAAATTTGGGCCAAAATGTATACTGCTACATATCTTTAGTAAAAATAACCCAAATTAGTGTATATTATTTGATCTCTGTGAAAGTTATAGAGTCTACAAGCTATGGTGCAAATCATTGAAAAATGATCACATCTGATCACACCTGATGTACTGAAGGCCTATCTCATTTCTTGAGGCCCTAACAAGCCAGGAAAGTACAAATACCCCCCAAATTACCCCTTTTTGGAAATCAGACATTCCAAGGTATTTAGTAAGAGGCATGGTGAGTTTTTTGAAGTTGTAATTTTTTCCCACAATTCTTGGAAATTGTTTGTTTTTTTTTTTTTGCACAAAATTGTCATAATAACAAGTTATTTCTCTCACACATCACATGCATACTTGCAATGACACCCCAAAATACATTCTGCTACTCCTCCTGAGTATAGTGATACCACATGTGTGAGACTTTTACACAGCCTGGCCACATACAGAGGTCTAACATCCAACTAGCACCGTCAGGCGTTTTATGAGCATAAATTGCACATCTCATCATCACATGATGACAACCTATCACAATTTTGAAGGCCCTGGAGCACCAGGTCAATGGAAACGCCCACAAAATGACCCCATTTTGGAAAGCTAACACCCCAACGTATAATCTATGAGGCATAATGAGTCTTTTGAATGGTTCATTTTTTTCCAGTAGTTTTTGGAATATGTGGGAAAAAAATGAAAATGCATTTTTTTAATACAAAGTTGTCCATTTATAAGATATTTCCAACACATAGCATGTACATAGCAAAAATGACACCCCAAAATACATTCTGCTACTCCTCCTGAGTATGGTGATACTAAATGTGTGAGACTTTTACACACACAATTGTCCCAGACAGGAGGGGACTGAAAAGAAAAGTGGGGCTCAAGGAAGGACAATATGAGTGAACATATGAAAACCAATTATAAATTTATTGGGGTACAAGAACATACACGTGGAGATAAGATAGCATGCATCACAAGTAAACATAGCCTAAATAAAATAGATTGATCGAAGGTGGCTGATCGATCCACATACAGAGGCCCAACATTGAAATAGCAGCTTCAGGCATTCTAGGAGCATAAATTACACATCTCATTTCTCAACCACCTATTACAATTTTGAAGGCCCTGGAGCACCAGGACAATGGAAACGCCCAAAAAATGACCCCATTTTGGAAAGCTAACACCCCAACGTATAATCTATGAGGCATAATTAGTCTTTTGAATGGTTCATTTTTTTCGCAAAGTTTTTGAAATATGTGGAAAAAAAATGAAAACACATTTTTTTTTATACAAAGTTGTCTATTTATAAGATATTACCAACACATAGCATGTACATAGCAAAACTGACACCCCAAAATACATTCTGCTACTCCTACCGAGTATGGCGATACCACATGTGTGAGACTTTTACACAGCCTGGCCACATACAGAGGCCCAACATCCAAGTAGCACCGTCAGGCGTTCTACATGCATAAATTACACATCTCATTTCTCAACCACCTATTACAGTTTTGAAAACTCTGGAGCACCAGGACAATGGAAACGCCCACAAAATGACCCCATTTTGGAAATCTAACACCCCAACGTATAAGCTATGAGGCATAATGAGTCTTTTGAATGGTTCATTTTTTTACAGAAGTTTTTGGAAAATGTGGAGAAAAAATGAAAATGCATTTTTTTTACACAAAGTTGTCCATTTATAAGATATGTCCAACACACAGCATGTACATAGCAAAAAGGACACCCCAAAATACATTCTGCTACACCTCCTGAGTATGACGATACCACATGTGTGAGACTTTTACATAGCCTGGCCACATACAGAGGCCCAACATCCAAGTAGCACTGTCAGTTGTTCTAGGAGCATACATTACACACAAATTCCTGCCAACCTATCACATTGTTGAAGGCCCTTCATATTTCTAACACATAGCATGTATTGTACATACCAATTACAAACCAAAATACATTCTGCTGAGTAAAGGGTAGTTTTAGTAGTGCAGTGGTCCACAGAGAAGAGAATCGGTTCAGGCAGCAGGCAGGAACGTGGACAGCGACAGCAAAACAGGCAGCAGGCAGGAATAGTCAGTACAGGTAGAGATGTCAGCACAGCCAAAGCATTGGTCCAGATAGCAGGCAGGGATGTGGTCAACAGCAGCAAAAAGATCAAAGGATCGTCCATGCAGCAGGCAGGAATACTGTCCATAGTTAGTACATGCAGCAGGCAGAGGTATGGTCAGCACAGCCAGAGTATTTTTCCAGGGAGCAGGCAGTACCATCAAGCTTAGGGCATCGGTCAGGAAAGAATGGGGACAGGGGTAGAGGCTTCTCCCACCCAAATCGCTTTGAAGCCTCCGGGCAACCAGACCCTGTTCTGGGAACACAGAAAACCAAAAACTGTTTTTCTGAACTTTGAACACTATTCTGGAGCCCCTCACATATGTGAGACCCCTGTGTAGCAGGGTGAAAGATCAATCCAAGGGGCAGGCAAAAACATGGTCAACAGGCCGAGGTCAGTGCAGGTAAAAGGCAGAAAAAAACGGTAGGCAGAGGCATAGTCAATACAGTCCAGGGTCAGTTCACGTGAAAGGCAAAAACATGGCGGAAAAACAATGCAGACGGTAGGCAGAGGCATAGTCGAGAAACAGGCCAGGGTCATTTCACATGGAAGACAATGATATGGTTGGTTGAGGAAGGGAACTATTTAGGACAGAAATTGAAAACGGGGAAATGGCAGTATTAGAAATATGGACTAATAATTTTCCAGAGTGTGATATCGCTTGAAGCATTCTCTGATGCAAAGGCCAGGTTGGGAGGAACAGTCGGGACAATGAAAGCTGGTATCTTTCCTAATTCCTCTTTTGGTGCACAACTGACATTTTTTTGGCGTCGTCTTCCAGATCCTGTTGGTGGAATATGGTCCGGGAAATGGCGCTCATGTAGTCTGCTGACAGAATCGGAGCGAATGCTTTCTGGGGGGGTTACTTGCTGATAAATCAGGGCAGTGACAATATCTTCAATAAACTTTATGAAGGTGGTGGGGGTTTCTGTTGATTTTTGGTAGATGATGAAAGAATTTAAAAGAGCCAAATGAAAAAAGTAAATTGCGACTTTTTTGTACCAGAAGAGGGATTTTCTTGTTGAAAGATAGGGCTGCAACAATTGATCAGGGGCCCGCAGTAGCGGCGGAAAGCCGAGGCCGTCATATGACGTCCACCCAGGATGGGAGATCCCATCTGTGGCCGTCATTTGACTATGGCTGGGTATTGAAGTGGAATGAAACACCAGAAATTCAAGTTTTCATATCTTTAAAGGTCACCATACACTGGCCAATCAGTTAGATCTTCCATAAATTAGATTCAGTATAAGAGCCTGTTTGATTTTCTACAATTAGAAGTAATTCTTACAGTGCATCTTCCTATTACCGCTTTAGCCTAATGCTCTCTTTCCACTATTTCAACCCCAAAGTTGCGTGATTTACAATGTGCTTTTTCGGCTTGTTTTCCACTATTGCAACTTGCCATGCCACTAGGGACTGAAAAGTTGCATCACAAGTTCTACCCCATGATTTACAATGAGTACCGTTCATATGTGTGCGACCTCAAGTCGCAGGAACTTCAAAGTAGTCCCTGCACTACTTTGGTCCCGCTTTGATGCGTCTTGAGGTCCATAGACCTCAAAAACACACAGGCATTGCTTCAAGTTTTGGCAAAAAGTTGCGGGAAATTCGCGGCAAAAAACACACAACTTTGGGCTTGCAATAGTGGAAACCGAGCCTTAATGCAGTGTCATGCGACTAATTCAAAACATCTGAGAAAAAGTCGCACTGAAGTTGGAACAATGTAGTGCAAGAACTTTTTTTGGAGTTGCACCAATTAGAACGGGGGAACATTGAAATACATGTGTTTTGACTTATCCTGCGACTTCACATGTGTCAAGTCGCACAACAACTCGCTGTAGTGGAAAGAGAGCCTAAGGTCACTTGGGACTGAAAAGTTGCATCACAAGTTGTACCCCATGATTTACAATGGGTACCATTCATATGTGTGCGACTTGCTTACGCCCATGCCGTATACACAGCAGGCACACATCTTTCTTACAGAAACCCATATTTGGCATGGAAATTAACCACTTGCTTACTGGGCACTTAAACCCCCCTGCTATCCTGAACAATTTTCAGCGCTGATCCATTTTGAATGACAGCTGCGCGGTCATACTTAGCCAAATGTTTTGTTTTTTTTAAGTTCCCACAAATAGAGCATTCTTTTGGTGGCATTTGATCACCTGTGTGTTTTTTTCTTTTGTTCAAACAAAAGAAAAGACAGATTTTTAGAAATAATTTTGTATATTTTTGTATATTTTGATATTAAATTTTGCAAACAGGTAATTTTTCTCCTTCATTGATGTACGCTGATGAGGCGGCACTGATTGGTTACACTGACAGGCAGCACTGCTTGGGATCACTGGTGGGCATTGATAGGTGGCACTGGAAGGTGGTACTGGTGGGCACAGATGAGGCAGAATTGCCTCTTCGGGACCAATGTCCCTTGCACCTAAGCCGGTGATCAGCTTTTATTTTTATCCTCATGATGTCAGCGTGAGGAGAAAAAATAAACAGATCGGCCCTTACTTCGATCTGTGATCACCCGAGTCTCAGTGCGAGCGCAGCAGGGAGCATACGGGGAGCCCGTCCTATGACAGACTCCCAGAAATTCAGGTCTGTGCTGTGGCCGTCATTTGACTATAGCACAGACACCAAGTGGTTAATAGAAAAACAGATGCAGATTTCTAGGACTGGCCAAAAATAGTGTTTAGAGTCAAAGGCAACTGATGACTTTCTATTAAAGGTCTAAATGGGCCATTAACATGCACCACAATTGAACTTAGGAATGTGTCTTTGCAAAGTTAAACTCATTAAAATCCTTTCTTATTTTTGCTTGGGCATAGACTGCAGAGGGATTATAAATTTTGGGGGATGTCTACACCCCTGATAGGGTGAAGACACCTCCATAATTTTGCCAATTTCACATTCAAAATTATTCACTTCCTGTCACATAGCCAAAACCCTACCAATATATGTCCTTGGGGACACACAGGTCAATCTAAATAGTTTCCCCATTCGGGAAATTGCACCCTAACATTTTGCCATGTACATCCCAAATTATTATGTGTCTTGGGATTTATTTACTAAAAGGTAAATCCATTTTGCACTACAAGTGCACTTAGAAGTGCAGTTGCTGGAGATCCGAGGGGGACATGCAAGGAAAAGAAAAAAACAGCATCTTTGCCTCTACATGATTGGATGATAAAATCACCAATGCTTCCCCTCTGATTTTCATCAACTACACTTGTATTGCAGAGAGGATTTGCCTTTAATAAACCCCAATACCTAATAATTTGGGGTGTACACAACAAAGTGCTAGAGTGCAATTTGCTACTAGTGCCCCCAAGGAAAAATATTATTAGGATTTTACTCTCACTTCCTGTTTGGCTATGTGACAGGAAGTGAAGCCAATTTTAAGAAAAGGGACACAAAGCCCAACCTTTAAAAATTTTTTTTAAAAAAAATCTTTATTTCCCTCAAATGTCCACAATTAGAATAGGTTTGTCTTCAGCTTGATTTTAGTACAGTGCTCTAAATCAGTGCTTCTCAACCCTGTCCTCAAGTACCCCCCAACAGGCCATGTTTGCAGGTTTTCCTTCATCTTGCACAGGTGCTTTAAATCAAAGTCAATGGCTTTGTATTTTGGACAGCTATTTTAGGCCCCATTCACACTAGCGCGTTTTTTGATGCATTTTGCATTTTGCAGAAATGCACGGGAATTTTTTAACATGGGTTCCTATGGAACATGTTCACATCAATGCTTTTTTGTATCTCCGCGTTTTTGGAAAGGGTCGGGGACTTTTTCTCATGCAAAATGCAGCGTTTTGCATGTAATGGTTTTCAATGGACAAGCATCAAAAACGCAAGTGCACCTTTTTTGCAGCGTTTTTGATGCGTTTTTGATGCGTTTTTGGTGCGTTTTTGCCGGTTTTTTTTTTTTTTTTTTTTTTTTTTGTAATTTTTTTGTAAGACTGTAAAAAAAAATGAAAAAAAAAAAACGCAAAACGCAAATCGCGGCAAAATCGCGGCAAAATCGCGGCAAAAACGCGGCAAAAACGCGGCTCAAAAACGCGGCAAGCATGAAAAAAAACCTCCAAAAACGCCCAAAAGCAACATGCATAGGTGTGAATCGAGCCTCAGGCTAGGTTCACACTGCTGCGAATTCTATTGCGAATTTGAGCCGTTGCGATCGCTCAAATTCGCAAGTCATTTAAATTACATAGATTAACATTAGTGCCGTTCACATCGACGCGTTGCGAATATAACCTGCGTGAAAAAAAGGTCCTGTGCGAGTTTACTGCGTTGCGTTGCGAATTTAGTCTCCATAGACATCAATGTAAATCGTTCTTGAATCGCATTGATTGGTTCACATATGTGCGAATTCCACCACAGTACTCTCCACAAAAACCAGGAAGTACACAGGAAGTTAAGACCCTTTTTTTTTTTACATTATGATTCCATTGGCTAGACTATCAATCGCAGCTATATCCAACTCCTGAAATTCGCGGTAAAATCGCGGTAAATTCGCGGTAAAATCGCGGTAAATTCGCGGTAAAATCGCGGTAAATTCGCACTGCAGCAGTGTGAACCCAGCCTTAGGCCCCATTCACACTAGCGCGTTTTTTGATGCATTTTGCATTTTGCAGAAATGCACAGGAATTTTTTAACATGGGTTCCTATGGAACATGTTCACATCAATGCTTTTTTTGTATCTCAGCGTTTTTGGAAAGGGTCGGGGACTTTTTTGCATGCAAAAAGCAGCGTTTTGCATGTAATGGTTTTCAATGGACAAGCATCAAAAACGCAAGTGCTGCGTTTTTGCAGCGTTTTTGATGCGTTTTTGATGCGTTTTTGGTGCGTTTTTGCCGTTTTTTTTTTTTTTTTTTTGTAATTTTTTTTTAAGACTGTAAAAAAAAAAGAAAAAAAAAACAAAAAAAAAAAAAACGCAAAACGCAAATCGCGGCAAAAACGCGGCAAAAACGCCGCAAAAACGCGGCAAAAACGCGGCTCAAAAACGTGGCAAGCATGAAAAAAAAACCTCCAAAAACGCTCAAAAGCAACATGCATAGGTGTGAATCGAGCCTTACATGCAAAACGCTGCATTTTGCATGAAAAAAAGTCCCTGACCCTTTCCAAAAATGCAGAGAAACAAAAAGGCATTGATGTGAACATGTTCCATAGGAACCCATGTTAAAAAATTACCGTGCATTTCTGCAAAATGCAAAATGCATCAAAAAATGCGCTAGTGTGAATGGAGCCTTAGATAAGATACAATTTCCTAAACATGTCCTGTCGGGGGGGTACTTGAGGACTGAGGCTGAAAACCATTGCTCAAAAAGAAAATTGAATACTTACCACTCTGAAATGTTACTTTCCTTGTCACTATCCATGGCAGCATATGCACAATCCATGCATGTGCTACCATGAAGGCACCAGGAAAGTAACTTAAAACTAAAAAGAAAAAATGAAAAAGGGATTTGTCTAAGACATGCCAATCAGCCTAGTCAAGCTGGGAAATCCGTTGCATGAAAAGAACACGCATAAAACAAAGAATTTGAAACAATTTTATTGGTCAAAAAAAAAAAAACAGGACTTGGAAAAGAAGCAAGGAAAGCAAAATACACACATGTATGTTAATTTGAGACACTAACAGAAAAGGTTTGAGGTTTGACCCTTTTGCAGTGTAAATTAACAGGAGTTAAAAGGAGTGCACCCACAAATGGACATCTATTAAGGATTAAAACAACATTAGGCACAACATCTTGCGAAAGAAAGAATTTTAAAAATAAGGCAGCACAGACGTTTAAATCAAAGTGAACAACGTAAAAACAACAAAAGCTGCCAACATAAAAAAGATTTCATGGTAAAATAACCACCACCCAAAAAAAACAACAAACCAAAGTAACAAATAAATTGCATAAAAACACATCTGTTTTGCAACAACATAATAAACAAAATACAAATCAAAAATACATGTGTGAGAAACTCGATAAGGACACCCAAATGTAGTCTCTTGCCGGACTCACTGTCCAAAATTAAGCACATCATCCAGCATGCACCAAAATTACAGATGGAACAAAACACCCCCCAGTCCAGGGGGTCAAATAAAGAGCCTAACATGTGCAAAAGTTATACAACAAATACCATTGCAGTCTAATGCCCCGTACACACGGTCGGATTTTCCGATGGACATTGTCCGATCGGAGCGTGTTGTCGGAAATTCCGACCGTGTGTGGGCTCCATCACACATTTTCCATCGGATTTTCCGACACACAAAGTTGGACAGCAGGAGATAAAATTTTCCGACAACAAAATCCGATCGCGTCAATTCCGACCGTGTGTGGCCTGTTCCGACGCACAAAGTGCCACGCATGCTCAGAAGAAATTCCGACACGGGACAGCTCGTTCTGGTAAACTTAGTGTTCGCAATGGATACAGCACGTTCGTCACGCTGCAATGTTAAAAATGGTTTAATACAGCGCACTCTCTTCTTCTTTATAATGTGACAAGAATTAAGTCGTTTTGCTGCTCATATTCACACACACTTCTCACAAACTTTTATTTGTGTTTTTTTAGTGGGATTCCCTCAATATATTGTTATTAGTTGTCAAATCTGACAGTTTTATATTTTTTATGTTTTTTTTTTGTTTGTTTTTAAGCCTTTTTTTTTCTTTAATGTTTTGGATTTTTTCCAAGGCTGATCTTTGTTCAATGTTGTTTTTATTTTTACTCCAGAATATTTTTGTGTGTGTTTTGTGTGTCAAGTTACCCCAACACCATTGATATCTTTTATTATTTAATCTCCAGGAGATTTTTTGTTGTTGGTGTCCCTTGTTCATTTCACATTGTATATTTGAAATGTACCTGAATCCTCACAAACAAACTGTCCTTTTTGAAGTAAAACACATAGGAGAGTATAATTAAAAAAAAAATCTTTTATTAAGGGATCAGAACCAAACAAAGAGGAAGGCAACACTGGATCAACAGCAGAAATTAGTGAAGCCTGGGACCCCCACGGCAGACATCAATTCTTCAACATCAAAATTGGTGGCCTGAGGAGTCCATATGTAAGGGAGGGCAGTCTGGTCCGGGATTCACAGAGACTCGGATAGCAGCAGATGACATCAGTGTCCCCAGGCTGTGGTACCACAAGAGGCTGCATCTTTTGGCCGACCAGACTGGATCCAGGGCAATCACTCTCTGGTCTTCCTTTCACACTTCCTTCCGGGCTGTGGCTGTGCAGTTGGAGATGTGGCAGGAGGAGGAGTAGGACCTGGAGGAGGAGGAGGAGGAGGACTGGGAGGACCTGGAGGAGGACTGGGAGGACCTGGAGGAGAGGGAGGAGGAGGAGGAGGACCTGCAGGAGGAGGAGGTGGACCATCCCAAAGCTGTGTGTGAGGTGTAATTTGGCCCCTCATACCTTTCTCCAGAGCCTCTGATATGAGGGCCTGACACATGGCTTTTTGGCCCTCCTCCATCCTCTGCATTTTATATGCTATGAATGCAGCAATGTTCTCCTGCCTGGTGTGTGGTGCTCCCAGGACCTCTGTAGCCCTCCAAAAGAATCTGATAGCCGCCTCCTCTAGGGCACTCGTCCTACTGCCACTTTCTGTTTTCAGGGGGGGTGGAGGGACCTGCAGATCAGCCAGCCGGCTCGGCCCGGCCACCTCCTGGCTGAGACTTCCCTGTGTATGAAAAAGGGACATAGTTGTAATGTTTTGCATCATCAATCACAATCCTAAATTAGTACTCCCAACTAACATCTAGTTAACATCATTGATTGGACAAGCAGAAATATTTAGAGGAATGCTATACCTGGCTCAATCTGGGCTCCTCCACATATGGCCTGGAAGGCCCAGGTTGGGCGTCAGAAGCCTCAGCCGGGGGGGAAGGAAGCGTTGAAGGAAGACTGGAGAGGGATGGCCTGGGTTCAGTCTGGCCTGCCAGAAAGTGCAGCCTGTCGTAATACAACATCCTGGGGACATAGATGTCATCTGCTGCTCCGGATCTCTGTGAATCCAGGACTTTCTTGCGCTCCCTCAGATATGTGCTCCTCAGGCCACCAATTAATATCTTTAAATAAGTGATGTCTGCCGTGGGGATCACCTGCTTCACAATTTCACACAATTGCTCCAGTGCTGCCTTCCTCTTTGCTTGGTTCTTGAAATGGGGGTGGGTAATCTCCCACAGACATGGCAGCTCACTTAGCATATCAATGAATAGTGACATGAAGTCAGTATCTCTCATTAAGATATCCATGTTCACTGCAAGACACAACACAAGACAAAGCCTAATGTCAGACCAAACTCTCCTAATCTTGTTACAATATAGGCCTCAATCTAGAAGCAGTATAGGCCCAAGTTTGTCTCTTACCTTCGTTCTTACGATCGGCGCATCCAATGCTCCTTCCTCCGCTCACAGATCGTACGTAATACGCACGCGTGTTACGCTTTATACACACTGCGCATGCGTGTAACTCCGCCCGCCCCTGACGTTCTTTCTAGTCTTTTCCCGCCCCTTTTCGTTCGGCGCAGTGGGGGAAGAGCATGATGGCGGAGTTACAACAGGTGCGTGATAATTCTAACAACGAGGAGGAGGAGGAGGAAAGCCCGGATCCAGGCATGTCCCGATCCAGAAGGAGACATTTTAAGGCCACAAATATGTCGTTTGGGGAGATGTTGGAGATGGTAGACATCATGAGGAAGTCCGACTATGACGGAAAATATGGGCCTTACCCCCACCCCAACATCAGAAAGGCCAAAATCATTGGTAAAGTGGTCAGGAGTCTTGAGCGGAATTTCAGGGTACGAAGGTCTAAAGATCAGCTCAGGAAGCGGTGGTCGGACCTGAAGTTGAGAGAGCCAGAGCAGTACCGAAAGATCCGGAGAGTGCTGCAAAAAAGTAAGTAGTTGTGCTGTGTTCATATTCTTTCTGTCTTTATTCCGTTCGTTCTGCTCCATATGCTTTTAGTAATTGTAACGTTTAAAAAGGTCAACTTTAATGTTCATGGGCCCATTATTCGTTCGTATCAAACATTTTTCTTTCAGCCTCTAGAACACCATTGTTTAGGCCATATGCATTTTCACACATTTTTTTTGGGCCTACTTGGATGCCAAATATTTGTTTGTGTAGATGGGTTTGTTACTAGAATGAAATGCAAACTAGATTGTGTGTAAGGAGAGGACACTGAGCAGCTGTTTTCACATCTGGACACTGGAGCACTATTGTGGGACACAAGAACCCCATTTTTATTAGGGGGGGCACACAGGTGCTCCAGTGTATACTATAGGGGGTCTCCATCTGTGAAGCTTGTACCAAACAGGTAAAGTATTGCAGCTTGACAAAGGGCAATAAAAAAAAGACATCTTTGAACTCGGCTAAAATAGACAATTGTACCCCACTTCCGAGTAGGGATGAGCTTCGTGTTCGAGTCGAACCCATGTTCGACTCGAACATCGGCTGTTCGATCGTTCGCCGAATTGCGAACGTTATGGGCCGTTCGCGCTAAATTCGTGTGGCGCGTCACGGCCCATAATTCACTGCGGCATCGCAGTGCATTGCTGGCTGATGATTGGCCAAGCATGCACTATGACCCGCATGCTTGGCCAATCACAGCGCCGTCAGTAGAGAGAGCTGTAATTGGCCAAAGCCAGGGTGGCTTTGGCCAATTATGGCTCAGGGGATTTAGTACACACCCCACACTATATAAGGCCGCCTGCACGGCGGCCCTGTGTAGTGTGTGTTCCGGTGTGCTGAGAGATAGAGAGAGAGAGAGACAGTGTCATTTGATTTGAGTTAGATAGATTAGGCAGAACAGTCAGTCAGTTAGCTGCACTTACAGTGTATTGTGTATATATATGCATCCCAGGTGTTGCATATATATATATACACTGTATTCAGTTTAGCTAGATCCGTTCCTGTTATCTTCTATCTAGACTATTTACTTTTAATGCAGTGCGTCCTGCTCACAGTGTTCAGCTAGATCCGTTCCTGCTATTTACATTTAGTGCAGTGCGTCCTGCTCACAGTGTTCAGCTAGATCCGTTCCTGTTATCTTCTAGACTATTTACATTTAGTGCAGTGCGTCCTGCTCACAGTGTTCAGCTAGATCCGTTCCTGCAATTTACATTTAGTGCAGTGCGTCCTGCTCACAGTGTTCAGCTAGATCCGTTCCTGCTATTTACATTTAGTGCAGTGCGTCCTGCTCACAGTGTTCAGCTAGATCCGTTCCTGTTATTTACATTTAGTGCAGTGCGTCCTGCTCACAGTGTTCAGCTAGATCCGTTCCTGCTATTTACATTTAGTGCAGTGCGTCCTGCTCACAGTGTTCAGCTAGATCCGTTCCTGCTATTTACATTTAGTGCAGTGCGTCCTGCTCACAGTGTTCAGCTAGATCCGTTCCTGCTATTTACATTTAGTGCAGTGCGTCCTGCTCACAGTGTTCAGCTAGATCCGTTCCTGTTATCTTCTAGACTATTTACATTTAGTGCAGTGCGTCCTGCTCACAGTGTTCAGCTAGATCCGTTCCTGTTAAATTCCTACTGACAGGCAGGCTTGTCTGGTTACTAGGGATGAGCCGAACACCCCCCTGTTCGGTTCGCACCAGAACATGCGAACAGGAAAAAAATTCGTTCGAACACGCGAACGCCGTTAAAGTCTATGGGACACGAACATGAATAATCAAAAGTGCTAATTTTAAAGGCTAATATGCAAGTTATTGTCATAAAAAGTGTTTGGGGACCCGGGTCCTCCCCCAGGGGACATGAATCAATGCAAAAAAAAGTTTTAAAAACGGCCGTTTTTTCAGGAGCAGTGATTTTAATAATGCTTAAAGTCAAACAATAAAAGTGTAATATCCCTTTAAATTTCATACCTGGGGGGTGTCTATAGTATGCCTGTAAAGGGGCACATGTTTCCTGTGTTTAGAACAGTCTGACAGCAAAATGACATTTGGAAGGAAAAAACTCATTTAAAACTACCGCGGCTATTGCATTGCCGACAATACACATAGAAGTTCATTGATAAAAACGGCATGGGAATTCCCCACAGGGCAACCCCGAACCAAAATTAAAAAAAAAAAATGATGTGGGAGTCCCCCTAAATTCCATACAAGGCCCTTCAGGTCTGGTATGGATATTAAGGGGAACCCCAGCCAAAATTTTAAAAAAAAATTGACGTGGGGTTCCCCCTAAATTCCATACCAGACCCTTCAGGTCTGGTATGGATTTTAAGGGGAACCCCGCGCCAAAAAAAAAAAAAAAAAACGGCATGGGGTCCCCCTAAAAATCCATACCAGACCCTTATCCGAGCACGCAACCTGGCAGGCCGCAGGAAAAGAGGGGGGGACGAGAGTGCGGCCCCCCCCCCTCCTGAACCGTACCAGGCCACATGCCCTCAACATTGGGAGGGTGCTTTGGGGTAGCCCCCCAAAACACCTTGTCCCCATGTTGATGAAGACAAGGGCCTCATCCCCACAACCCTGGCCGGTGGTTGTGGGGGTCTGCGGGCGGGGGGCTTATCGGAATCTGGAAGCCCCCTTTAACAAGGGGACCCCCAGATCCCGGCCCCCCCCCTGTGTGAAATGGTAAGGGGGTACAAAAGTACCCCTACCATTTCACTAAAAAACTGTCAAAAATGTTAAAAATGACAAGAGACAGTTTTTGACAATTCCTTTATTTAAATGCTTCTTCTTTCTTCTTTCTTCCTTCATCTTCTTCTTCTTCTGGTTCTTCTGGCTCTTCTGGTTCTTCCTCCGGCGTTCTCGTCCAGCATCTTCTCCGCGGCGTCTTCTATCTTCTTCTCCTCGGGCCGCTCCGCACCCATGGCATGAGGGGGGAGGCTCCCGCTCTTCTCTTCATCTTCTTCTCATCTTCTTCTCTTCTTCATCTTCTTCTTCATCTTCTTCTTCTTCTTCCTTCTTCTCTTCTTCCTGTCTTCTCCGGGCCGCTCCGCAGCCATGCTGTGGCATGGAGGGAGGCTCCCGCTGTGTGACGGCGTCTCTTCGTCTGACGGTTCTTAAATAACGGGGGGCGGGGCCACCCGGTGACCCCGCCCCCCTCTGACGCACGGTGACATGACGGGACTTCCCTGTGGCATTCCCCGTGACGTCACAGGGAAGTCCCTCAAGTCACCGTGCGTCAGAGGGGGGCGGGGTCACCGGATGGCCCCGCCCCCCGTTATTTAAGAACCGTCAGACGAAGAGACGCCGTCACACAGCGGGAGCCTCCCTCCATGCCACAGCATGGCTGCGGAGCGGCCCGGAGAAGACAGGAAGAAGAGAAGAAGGAAGAAGAAGAAGAAGAAGATGAAGAAGAAGATGAAGAAGAAGATGAAGAAGAGAAGAAGATGAAGAGAAGAGCGGGAGCCTCCCCCCTCATGCCATGGGTGCGGAGCGGCCCGAGGAGAAGAAGATAGAAGACGCCGCGGAGAAGATGCTGGACGAGAACGCCGGAGGAAGAACCAGAAGAGCCAGAAGAACCAGAAGAAGAAGAAGAAGATGAAGGAAGAAAGAAGAAGCATTTAAATAAAGGAATTGTCAAAAACTGTCTCTTGTCATTTTTAACATTTTTGACAGTTTTTTAGTGAAATGGTAGGGGTAAGTACCCCCTTACCATTTCACACAGGGGGGGGGCCGGGATCTGGGGGTCCCCTTGTTAAAGGGGGCTTCCAGATTCCGATAAGCCCCCCGCCCGCAGACCCCCACAACCACCGGCCACGGTTGTGAGGATGAGGCCCTTGTCCTCATCAACATGGGGACAAGGTGTTTTGGGGGGCTACCCCAAAGCACCCTCCCAATGTTGAGGGCATGTGGCCTGGTACGGTTCAGGAGGGGGGGGGGGGCCGCACTCTCGTCCCCCCCTCTTTTCCTGCGGCCTGCCAGGTTGCGTGCTCGGATAAGGGTCTGGTATGGATTTTTAGGGGGACCCCATGCCGTTTTTTTTTTTTTTTTTTGGCGCGGGGTTCCCCTTAAAATCCATACCAGACCTGAAGGGTCTGGTATGGAATTTAGGGGGAACCCCACGTCAATTTTTTTTTTAAATTTTGGCTGGGGTTCCCCTTAATATCCATACCAGACCTGAAGGGCCTTGTATGGAATTTAGGGGGACCCCCACATCATTTTTTTTTTTTTATTTTGGTTCGGGGTTGCCCTGTGGGGAATTCCCATGCCGTTTTTATCAATGAACTTCTATGTGTATTGTCGGCAATGCAATAGCCGCGGTAGTTTTAAATGAGTTTTTTCCTTCCAAATGTCATTTTGCTGTCAGACTGTTCTAAACACAGGAAACATGCGCCCCTTTACAGGCATACTATAGACACCCCCCAGGTATGAAATTTAAAGGGATATTACACTTTTATTGTTTGACTTTAAGCATTAATAAAATCACTGCTCCTGAAAAAACGTCCGTTTTTAAAACTTTTTTTTGCATTGATCCATGTCCCCTGGGGCAGGACCCGGGTCCCCAAACACTTTTTATGACAATAACTTGCATATAAGCCTTTAAAATTAGCACTTTTGATTTCTCCCATAGACTTTTAAAGGGTGTTCCGCGGCATTCAAATTTGCCGCGAACACCCCAAATTGTTCGCTGTTCGGCGAACTTGCGAACAGCCAATGTTCGAGTAGAACATGAGTTCGACTCGAACTCGAAGCTCATCCCTACTGTTTACAGTATATAAAGCTACCTGAAGAAAATTACAGGTGTTCTATTTGATCCTATTAGTACCACGGTCAGGCAGCTAGACTATTTACATTTAGTACAGTGCGTCCTGCTCACAGTGTTCAGCTAGATCCGTTCCTGTTATCTTCCTACTGACAGGCAGGCTTGTCTGGTTACAGTATATAAAGCTACCTGAAGAAAATTACAGGTGTTCTATTTGATCCTATTAGTACCACGGTCAGGCAGCTAGACTATTTACATTTAGTACAGTGCGTCCTGCTCACAGTGTACAGCTAGATCCGTTCCTGTTATCTTCCTACTGACAGGCAGGCTTGTCTGGTTACAGTATATAAAGCTACCTGAAGAAAATTACAGGTGTTCTATTTGATCCTATTAGTACCACGGTCAGGCAGCTAGACTATTTACATTTAGTACAGTGCGTCCTGCTCACAGTGTTCAGCTAGATCCGTTCCTGTTATCTTCCTACTGACAGGCAGGCTTGTCTGGTTACAGTATATAAAGCTACTTGAAGAAAATTACAGGTGTTCTATCCCAGCTTAGTGCAGCTACAGGCCATTAGTATGTCTGGAAGGCCAAGAAGGAGAGGCAGACAGTCACAAGCCAATAAGAGAGGGCAAGCAGGCTCTGTGTCTAGTGCTGGTCGTGGAGACGGTGCATCCTCATCAGCACGTGGCCATGGGACACGCTTGGCCTTTTTTTCGGCAGCTGGCCGTGTTGAGCCGCAACATGCGGAAGTGCCTAAGGCCCAATTTTTCTGCCCCTGTCTAACAGGGGCGTGTAATTACAATTTTTGAAGCAATAATTTGCAGCAGGGCTCGTTCCTGCGTTCCAACTAGAGTGTCTGTGAGGGGTTGCAGTGTTGTGGCACCAGCACCAGTGCCTAAGGCCTAATTTTTCAGCTCCTGTTCAACAGGGGCATGTAATTACAATTCTTGATCTAATATTTCACAGCAGGGCCCTGTGAGGGCTTACAGTGTTGTGGCCACAGCAACACCTAAGGCCCAAATTTCTGCTGAGTATATAGGGCAGGACCCTACTTTCAAACATCTAACTTACAAACGACTCCTACTTGCAAACGGAAGGAGACAACAGGAAGTGAGATGAAATCTACCCCTAGGAAGGGAAATTCTCTCCTGTAAGAGTTAATATGGGAAAACAATTTCTCCTTTCCACTAATGCTTTCCAATCCTTGTTCCACAAAAAAACCCAAATTTTCAAAAAACATTTTTCATTGGGACAAAAAAGTGAGGTGAAATCTTCTGAAGAGGAGGAAAGACAGCAAAACAAATGTCACAGGGGTGATAACCCTTCCCTATGTTTTCCAAAAAGCTTAGAAAAGATTTTTTGGCTGGAGCTAAACACGTTAAAAATGTTCAAAATTACAAACAGATTCTACTTAACAACAAACCTACAGTCCCTGTCTTGTTTGCACTGCTGTTCAGAGTATATAGGGCCTGGTGGCCCCACACCTTTCCTTATTTTAATTTGGGTGCGGGGTTCCCCTTAATATCCATACAAGACCCAAAGGGCCTGGTAATGGACTGGGGGGTACCCATGCCGTTTGTCTCACTGATTTTCATCCATATTGCCATGACCCGACATGACATTAAACCCGCAAGCAGTTTTAAATGAGATTTTTTCCTTTAAAAATGACATTTGGTGCAGGGACTGTTCTAAACATGGGAAACACGCGTCACTTTACAGGCATACTATAGACACCCCCCAGGTACGATATTTAAAGGAATATTTCACTTTTTTTTTTTACTTTAAGCATCATTAAAATCACTGCTCCCGAAAAAACGGCCGTTTTTAAAAGTTTTTTTTGCATTGATACATGTCCCCTGGGGTAGGACCCGGGTCCCCAAACCCTTTTTAGGACAATACCATGCAAATTAGACTTTAAAATGAGCACTTTTGATTTCGAACGTTCGAGTCCCATAGACGTCAATGGGGTTCTAACGTTCGTGCGAACTTTCGGTCCGTTCGCGGGTTCTGGTGCGAACCGAACCGGGGGGTGTTCGGCTCATCCCTACTTCCGAGCAATGTTTCCTATTTCTAGTTCTGCCATCAAATATCTGTGTGCTAAGTATACCATTTTTGTTTTACATAGGGGAGAAAAGACTCGGAGGACACCCCTCATCCCAGGAGACCAGAGACCCCCCCCCTCTGGAAGAAGGGGAAATACCAACCCAAGAAGAAGAGCAGGAGGAAGAAGAAGATGTGGTGGAGATTGGCACCACAACAGGTGAGTGTCTGCGACCACAGGCTCAGGTAAAAGAGATGGATGTTGGCAGATTTTTGAGACCTGTTTTTTTGTTCTTTATGTCTTTTTAGGTGATCGTGATCCAGAATGCTTTACATCTGAAAGTGCCCAGATACTGATCGGGGAGATCATGGGGTGTAATCTCCAATTGCAAAACATCCAGCAACAAATCAGTGATGTTATTAAAAAAAATAATAACATCATTGATGTTTTGGGGCGAATTTAAACCCCACAAAATCACCTGTTTTATCTTACAAAAATGTTTACAATATTTAGAAAAGCCAAATTTGGAGGATGCACACAGTGTGCCAACATGTGCTATCTGCCATCACGGGAGATCAATGGACGCGTTTTGGGGGTGCAAACCCTTCCTCAATTATAAAGTAGCATTGAGGAAGGGCTTGCTCCCCCAAAACACGTCCCTTGATCCCCCCTGATGGCAGATAGCACATGTTGACATTGGGAAATTTGTGTGCATCTTCCAAATTTGGCTTTTCCAGGGGTGATTTCCCCCCATCTGAACGCTATATCAAACCCAGTTCCTAAATACTGATGTCTGATATAGCCTTCAGGTTTTACCTAATGTGAACTTTGTAAGTTCAAGTTTTTTGACTTTCTTGTTGGTTTTACACAGGCCTGTTTTATCTGAAATGGATATTTCGATTTTTGATAATGCCCCCCCAAAAATTGTTATACAACAAACATGTTGTTTTGTTTTAAAAACCTTTGGTAAATGCACATGTGATTGTGCAGGTATAAAAAAGTGCCTTACTCAAGAATGTGTGGATTATTGTCTCAACACTACAACACTTTTGGGGTGATGTAATAGCTGTTTTATGCAAAAATGGGGGTTATTTCCTAAGGGCAAATACACTTTGCACTACAAGTGCAGGTTCAGTGCAGTTGCAAGTGCACTTGTAGCGAAATGTGTTTTTGCATTTAGGAAGTACCAGCCAACACTATTCTTTATAAGGTTACCCAATCACGACATTTTCTGCACTCAACACATTTCTGTCAGGGTCAGCTCAAACAAACACAAGCAGTAAATGTCCACCAAGAATTGCTTTTGGTTGTTTTTTATTTGAAAAAGGTGTCACAGATTGTCTGGCATATTGATAGCCCCCCTACCCGCAAAGAACTCCAGGTATCGTAACCGGACATCACGGGCACTCAGGGAGGGCAAGCCAGGACGGCCGCTTTCAAGCGCCGTCATTGTTGATGTATTTGGTATTCCGGCCTCAGGCCCAACTGAGCCAGCATAGTTGGCTGAATGTTTTCTTAAAAAATTATGGAGAACACAGCACGCAAGTATAATATGGTTCAGTTTATACTCCGCCATATGGATGGGTGTCAGAAATAGTCAGAACCGGCTGGCCAGGATTCCAAATGTGTTCTCCACCACTCTTCGGGCTCTGGCCAGCCGGTAATTAAAAACCCTCTGTTCCGGGGTGAGGGTCCTCATCGGGAATGGCCGCATCAGGTGGTCCCCCAGTGCAAACGCTTCATCAGCAACGAACACAAATGGGAGACCTTCAACATTGTCCTCTGGAGGTGGCAAGTCCAAGCTGCCATTCTGGAGACGCCTGTAGAACTCCGTCTGGGCGATGACTCCACCATCGGACATCCGGCCATTCTTCCCCACATCCACATACAAGAAGTCGTAATTAGCCGACACCACCGCCAACATCACTATACTATTAAACCCCTTGTAATTATAATAGTACGACCCCGAGTTGGGTGGTGGGAAGATGTGGACGTGTTTCCCATCAATTGCCCCTCCGCAGTTAGGAAAGTCCCACCGCTGGGCAAAGTGGGAGGCCACAGTCTGCCATTCCTGTGGCGTGGAAGGAAACTGTTGAGGAAAAAACAATAAACATTACTATTTTTTCACAGAAACATGGCAAGCAGATTAGACACAAACATTATGGGTCAACCTCCAGATAGCATTTACTAAGGGGAATTTTACAACAACAAAGTATAAGGTACACCTATCATATTCCCCCTCCCCCCCTCTCATGGGCCATTTCTAACATTATAGGGGGGGGGAACTCTTGGACAGGTAACCCTCTCCACTTCATTGAGAGATGAATGCCTAAATAATGGGTATTACTTGGAACAGCCCCTCCTTAGTTACACTATTGGCAGACCACTGGAAAGGTAAGAAGTGTCATCGTACAAAGATATAAATACACACTGTACACATTTGAGGACATTTGAACATTCTGCTATTACCTATCAAGATAATAATAGGATACAAGAACTTTAAACAGTACCATTGGAAAGTATACAGGCCGGCCCTTGCACTACATGCTTTGGGGAATTCATCCATAAATCTGACCAGTAAAGAGGTGGGTATAGTGTGTATGGGTTTGGCAAAGTCAGCAGATAGATGATTGAGGATAATGAATTGGGATCAGCTGACTTAGCAGTTGGGGGGGAGGGTTACAAAAAATTTGGGGACACCACAAAAAAAAAAGCCTCTGGCCCTCTGCCTGAATTTAAATCAAAAATAACATTTCCAAACATTTTAGGGGGTGTTTGGGGTAAAGCACTACTATGGAGCTGATAAAATACATTGTTAAGTGACTACATGAGGTGAATATAGAGCAGGAGACACCATGCTGGGGAGGTTATTGAAGGGCAAATATGTATGAAGGACCTAAAATAATAATTACATAAAAATCCAGCATGCATGAGGACAAAGGGGACATTCACAGCATATTACAATCATGGTAATTAGGGAATGAGGAAAGAAATACAATATATTATCAAACATTAAATACAATAAAATGTGATATAAAAGGATAAAAATCTTACCTTCATATACTCCTTCTGTAGGACCTGGATGATGGCAGAACAGGTCTCTGGGATAATGTTCCCCAGAGCCTGGGGGGAGATGCCTGTCGAGAACTTCAAGTCCTGCAGACTTCTCCCTGTGGCCAAATACCGCAAGGTAGCGACCAACCTCTGCTCCGGAGTGATGGCTTGCCTCATGCAGGTATCCTGCCTGCTGATAAAAGGGGTCAGCAAAGCCAACAAACGGTGAAACACGGGGTCCGTCATCCTGAGAAAGTTCCTGAAATCATCAGGATTATTCTCATGGATCTCACGGAGCAAAGGCATATGAGAGAACTGGTCACGCTGAAGCAACCAATTCTTGGTCCATGAACTCCTCCCCACCCTGTTCATGGACTGGACTTGTGTCAAGGTCAGGACCCCAACACCAAGCCCCCGCACAGCACGAACTCTACGAGTAGTACGCATACGAAACATGGCTAGAAAACGGTCGGCTGCTCAGAACGAAATAACAGAACGCACTGAAGAACAGCAAGGCCTGTGAAGAGCGACCTGAAAAACAGCAACGAGCAGGCAAGATCGCACAGAAAACTCCAATACGAACTGACTGCACGCACTGAAGAGCAGATACAAACCCACAAGCACAAACTGAACGTCAGAAAACGATCTGAAAGCCACGAGTCTGAAAAAGCGCGAATCGTCTCTCACCAAACTTTTACTAACACGAGATTAGCAAAAGGAGCCCAAAAGGTGCCGCGCTTGGTTCTGAACCGGCCTTTTCTAGTCTCGTTGTACGTGGTGTACGTGACCGCGTGGTTGTCGATCGGAAATTCCGACAACTTTGTGCGACCGTGTGTAGGCAAAACAAGTTTGAGCCAACATCCGTCGGAAAAAATCCTAGAATTTTGTTGTCGGAATGTCCGAACAAAGTCCGACCGTGTGTACGCCCTATAAGGGAACTGATTTGGCAATTTTACTAGTCCCCACTTGGCTGGCTTATCTTCTAGTTATTGGCCTTCAAATGAGTATGGGGCCCAGGTCCCACCCTAAGGGACATATATCAATGTCACCAATTGGACAACCCCAAAAACTTAACAAGGAGAAATGCCTTTAAATATGCCAAATTGCTTAAGTGCCAGTTCACACCAATGCAGTCCAGTGCATATTTTATGCATCAAAAATGCATGGAAATTCGGTTATATGGTTTGCAATGGCAGAGTTCACACCAGTGCTTGCTGTTCCAGTGCATTCCAGTTCCAGAAAAAAAGTAGAACATGCTGCATTTTTTCTGCACTGGACTGTACTGGAAAGCTGCAAAATGCACCAAAAACGCGCTGGAACGCATCAAAAACGTGCATGCAGAAAAGCACCTGGAACGCGTCCGGACTGCATTTCTATGGTGTGAACTGTCCCTAAGGGCCAGATCACACCATAGAAACGCAGTCCGGATACGTTCCAGGTGCTTTTCTGCATGCACGTTTTATTTTTTTCCAGTGCATTTTTGGTACATTTTGAGGGGCACCCCACGCCATTTTTTTTTGGCGCGGGGTTCCCCTTAATATCCATACCAGACCTGAAGGGCCTGGTATTGAATTTCGGGGGAACCCCACGCATTTTTTTTTCTGAATTTTGTTTGTTTTCTTAATGCTGTTTTTATCAATGAACTTTTATGTGTTTTGCCAGACTGACATTTCATTAGAGCCGCACGAAGTGAACCAGCGTTAAAAAAAAAAAAAGTCTAGAGGTGCGCTGCCCGTTTAACCTATGCAAATGCTTTTACATTGCTTAACATTTACTAATATTTTGCCGGCGCAATGAACCAAAGTATTTGAACAAGCGCAAATGCCGTTTGAGCATGCGCAGTGCATAAATTCACCTGCCGCAGTTTAAATGTATTTGCCGGCGCTGCTGGCTTGTTCAGAGAAAGTCACTTTCTCATTCTATTTTGGCCATATTTCTGACTTGGGCAGTTAGTACTACACTTCCCCACATCACCCCCTTATTATTGGCACTTCCAGCTTGTTTAAATTTGAAGTTAAAGATGCCGTGCACCAGGTCTATAGTGGCGTACAGATCACCTCTTCCCAGGCTCCGGGAAGAGAATAGTAAATGGGGGATTGCGCTGTGTTACCGGCGCAAATGCTTTGTAAATACGAAAATGTAATTTGCGCACAGCAAGTCATGGCGCAAATGCTTTGTAAATCAGCCCCATACTTTCAAGCCACCATGACCAGATATTCTCAAATTTACTCATATGCCGCGTACACACGATCGGAATTTCCGACAACAAATGTTTGATGGGAGCTTGTTGTCGGAAATTCCGACTGTGTGTAGGCTCCATCGGACATTTTTTGTCGGAATTTCTGACAACAAAAGTTTGAGAGCTGGTTCTCAAATTTTCCGACAACAAAACCCGTGGTCAGAAATTCCGATCGTGTGTACACAATTCCGACGCACAAAATTCCACGCATGTTCGAAATCAAGCAGAAGAGCCACACTGGCTATTGAACATTTTTCTTGCCTCGTCGTATATCACCGCGTTCTTGATGTTCAGAATTTCCAACAACATTTGTGCGACCATGTGTATGCAAGTCAAGTTTGAGCCAACATCCATCGGAAATAAATCCCAGGATTTCGTTGTCGGAATGTCCGATTGTGTGTACGTGGCAATAGAGTTCCTTAAGAGATCCGTATGTCTTTCAAAAGAAATAATCCAATGTTAACCCCCCAAAAATGCTTTAAAGCATTTTATATGACACAGTGCTTGTCCTGTGTCATTTGGGCCCCTTTAACACCTAAAAAACCTGGCTGATCCTGCCAGTTTCTCCCCACCCTTCTGTAAACTGACCACGGTGTATCATGGCTGCTGATACCAGACACTGTGGTCAGTTTACGTGCCTCTGTCATCAGCAGCCTGCTATCTGCTCTCCTCTCTGCTCCTGTGTCCTCCTTCCCCCTCCCCTCTGTGTCTGTGTGTGAGCCACCCCTCCTGCTTCTCTCATAACACTGACCTGTATATACCATCAGCACTGTCCCCTATTGCAGTGCCCCCCTCTTTGAATGATTTATAAATATAAATGCAGTAAATACCTAATTTAAGAGCCGAGATTGTGATCACATGACTAGCAAGTTCTCTCCTCCTCTCCTCCTCCCCCCCAGACTAACATCAGCAGAGGAATCTCAGCCCCGCCCCTGGCATCTCTCAGAGGAGGAAAGGAGAAAGCTGGCCAGTCATGTGATCACAATCTTGGCAGTGAAATTAGGTATTTGCAGCATTTATTTTTATAAATCACACACAGAGGGGGATACTAGAATAGGAGGCAGTGCTGATGGTGTACACAGGTTAGAGTGGCTTAACAACCACTTTAAGTCTAAAATCCAATCAGATAAAGTCAGAGGATAAGGGGATTTCCCCTTGAGGGCAATCTGTCTAAGAGCCACAAAAAGAGCACGCCTAATAGTATTTACAATAGGAGGAGTATAAATATGAGGATCATGGTAACTTAGTAGGCACGAAAGTGGTTCAACCAAGATATTAACATCCAGTAACCCATTAAGAGTACCAACCACCTCTGCCCAATATCTCCAGAGTTTGGGGCATCGCCACAGGAGATGCATCAATGTACCTGTGTTGCTACACCTTGCACAGGTTGGAACAGATTGCAAACCAATATTATACAAAAATTCTATATACCCTATGAAGAATAAAAATCTGAGTTAGTCGATGTGATGGAGAAAGAGAAACGCGAGGCGAAGATCAAAGAAGTATCTTCAGGAATAGGGCCAAGATCCTGTTGTTCCCACCCATCCCTAGATCAAAATATTTTTATTATATTTGCTGATGATTTTGGCTGATGTGCCCAATCGAGCTAAACAATAATGTCAGCACTACTGTCGCTGGCGACAATTTAACACCAGATATACTGTGGGCAATCCAGCTTTATGCAACCACACAATGCTGTTTGATGTCTGTAGTTAATTACTGGCTTTTTTGGCGGGACTGATGACGTCATATCTACCCAGGGGTGGGTGGTGCTTTACTTTGTCTTTTTGATTGGTGGATGTCTTTAAACCCCTTCACGCCGACGTAACGCAAATATGTGGCCTTTGGCTTGAAGGGGTTGTACTGGGGTGTCTCCTGCAGCTGCACACATCACCACGATACCGTTTTTTTCAGAGCCGCTGGTCGGCTTTCTTGTAATAACAACCAATGCCTTCCATGGCTCGACCGGGTTCTCCCATCTCACAGGGAGGCCCGAGCGACCAGCCAGCACATCCACCGGCTGGCCGGAGACCCAATCGAAGCTGGACTTCGATCGGGTCTCAGATCTAGTAACGCGGAAGCCATGTCATGACTTTAACTTGTAAGCAACAAGTGTCAGAAAATTGCTTAGGCATGAGGTGGTTAATTATGTTGCACTGTTAATTTACACTTATCACATGCCTGACAAAGGGGTCCTACATGACTCCGAAACGTTGCACCTTCTTGTTTTTGATGTGATCGTGCTGAAATAAAAACCAGAATGCTAATTTGTAGTCCTTTGAGCCTCCAGGTAATTGACCAAATCTGGTCTCCAAAATAGTATATCTTTGCAAATGATCAGCTGCTAACATTACGCATGTCTCATAACCATGCAAAATAGTTCAACCAAATTGTACACACACTGCGCTTATCAAAATAAAAAATAAGAAATTTCCACTAAAATATTAATAAAGTGATATTGTGCTTAACATATACAAAATCTATTAATACTATACTATACATTAATGTGCAATAAATTTCAATGAATGAATGAATAGGTAAAAGTGCTCCAATAAGCCTGTGTATTGCAAATATTCTACAAAGCTTGTGCAATTTTCAAACATTAATAGATAATTCAACACAAAACATCCATGCGATTTAGTGTTGCATCCAAGCATATCAGTACTGCATCTATGCAATATGGTGTTAGTGCAATGTTCGAACAATAAAAAGTTAAAAAATACAAAAAACGCATCCATGCGATTTGGTGCTACATCCATGTGATTCTATGCAATTCAGTGCTGTGTTGCTGTGCAATGATTAAATTAACAGTCCGATTTAGTGTTGCATTAAAGCATTTCAGTGCTGCATCTATGCAATATGGTGTTAGTGCAATGTTCAAACAATAAAAAGTAAAAAAATACAAAAAAACGCATCCATGCGATTTGGTGTTGCATCCATGTGATTCTATGCAATTCAGTGCTGTGTTGCTGTGCAATGATCAAATTAACAGTCCACAGATCTTCCACAATCCATTCATGTGTTATGGTGAACACAAACTAAAGTGCTGTGCGCTCATACAAGTGCTCCTCCCCAAGTGATAGCCCCTCACCTTAGGGCGTGCAACCTTGCAATTAAGCTTGGTCAGAATGCGCCTTAGAACCTCTCTGGGTTCGATGTTATATGCAGGGTCCTGGATAGATTTGCACTGGTGCCTCTGTTCCTCACAGCAGTCCCGTTTGTACCTCAATATATCAACATAAAAAGGACTTCATGGTGCAGTATGTACAGTACCTGACCGCGAGATTGTGTTTCCAGCGCGATACCATCGCGCTGGTTCTCGGCGACAGGGTACTGTGCATGTCGCGCTGGCTCACTCATCGGGAAAGGAAAATTTTGTTTTCCTTCCGCGATGAGTGACAGGCAGTGCTGACAGCTGTCTGGTATGAATCCTGAGGTGGGAACACCGCGCCAAATTTTAAATGAAAAAAAAACGGCGTGGGTTCCCCCCCAGGGGCATACTAGGCCCTTAGGTCTGGCATGAATTGTAAGGGGAACCCCCTATGCCAAAAAATTGGCGTGGGGGTCCCCCCAATCCATACCAGACCCTTATCCGAGCATGCAGCCCGGCCGGCCAGGAAAGGGGGTGGGGACGAGCGAGCGCCCCCCCCTCCTGGGCCATACCAGGCCGCATGCCCTCAACATGCGGGGGTGGGTGCCTTGGGGGAGGGGGGTGCCCTGCGGGGGCCCCCCCACCCCAAAGCACCTTGTCCCCATGTTGATGAGGACAAGGGCCTCTTCCCGAGAACCCTGGCCGTTGGTTGTCGGGGTCTGCGGGCGGGGGGCTTATCGGAATCCGGGAGCCCCCTTTAATAAGGGGGTCCCCAGATCCCGGCCCCCCACCCTGTGTGAATGAGTTTGGTGTACATGGTACCCCTACCCATTCACCTAGGGAAAAGTGTCAATATAAAAAAAACACAGTACACAGGTTTTAAGAGTAATTTATTAGTCAGCTCCGGGATCTTCTTCCAAATTCGGGGGGTCTCCTTCCGACTTCTCCTGGTGTTCGGCCTCTTCTCCCGGTGTTCGGCCTCTTCTCCCGGGCCCCACCGCTATCTTCTTCTAGCTCTATTGCCAGCGAGGGGCCCGGTCTGCCGCTGCTGTCTTGTCGGAAGGAGACCCCCTGAAGTTGGAAGAAGATCCCGGAGCTGACTAATAAATTACTCTTAAAACCTGTGTACTGTGTTTTTTTTATATTGACACTTTTCCCTAGGTGAATGGGTAGGGGTACCATGTACCCCAAACTCATTCACACAGGGTGGGGGGCCGGGATCTGGGGGCCCCCTTATTAAAGGGGGCTCCCGGATTCCAATAAGCCCCCCGCCCGCAGACCCCGACAACCAACGGCCAGGGTTGTCGGGAAGAGGCCCTTGTCCTCATCAACATGGGGACAAGGTGCTTTGGGGTGGGGGGCCCAAGCAGGGCGCCCCCCTCCCCCAAGGCACCCACCCCCCAATGTTGAGGGCATGCGGCCTGGTACGGCTCAGGAGGGGGTATGTATAACGTTCCATCCTGTCCCCTTCGATACAAGGGGCATTCCGTATCTTCAATCACCCCCTGATGAAGATACGGAATGCCCCTTGTATACGTGTGTACAATTTGGTTGGGATAAAAAGCATTTGGAATGAAAATCCGAGTTGTGCTGTCAAATCTATTCCTAGATTTGAGGGGAAGACATGTTGGTGGCAAGCACTGGGGACATCTCACTGGAAAGGCTGCTGTAAGAATATGTCCAGGTGTCAGGCAGTCGGATGCTCGGACAGATGTAAAAACTAGACTATCTGGATGAATCCCGCACAGGTGGCAACCCCTCTGCACCACAGATCTTTCTAGGAAAATGGCAACAACTTGCTCTAATCACACATCATTTGCAGAGACCTTCTAACAAGCCAACCTGATGTATCTTGAGCTTCACATTAGCATATAAGCACCTAAAATTATCATTTAATCATCAGGAAAGCATCTTTTTTTTTTACCTGTGGTGGGTGCCTAAACTTTGCAGAAGTAATACAAAAAAGTGCACTTGGGGTGTGTCTCTGGACTATCTTCTGAAGAAGGACCCCTCCCTGAGGCCCTGAGCAACAAAGGGGTAAGGCACACTCAGGTTCACCTAGCCAAAAGGCCTGGTGGACCCCCCTTCCTCATGGTCAGCTGAAGCTGCCCACCAAGTACTAGGCAAGGGGCTCTCCCAAAGAGAGACCCAGAAGAAAGTAAGGAACCTGACTGCCACACATCCTCCCCCTAGACCTCAGGGTAGACCCAGCACCCTCGAGGGAACACAAAAGAAGTGCAAGTGACACGCACATGGATAGCAAATAAATATACAAAAATAAAGAAGAGCAGGTACATTGGCTAGGTCTTAAAGCCTAGTAACAAAAATGATTCAGTCTTGGCCAAAAGTCTTAGCCCAAGAGATGTAGTGCAGAAAAAAGCAACGAGGTGTCGTATTCTAGTGCTCATTCTCACAGTAGTGTCCCAAACCCATAGTGATACTTAAGAGCACCCCCAGAGTGCCACTCCCAGAGGGTGCTTGACATTTTGGGCTCTCTGCCTGCCAAGACTATGTAGCACCACTCAAATCAGGAGACACTGGGCCCCTCTATGCCAGGGAAGTACTCCCGACTAACAGCTGAGGTGGTGCATGCTCTGTTGGAATTTCTTGCCCATCTGGAAGTTTCCTCAGGACCCCAATTATACCAGCAGGAGCACTAAACAGACATCCTGGCCATAAAGCCATAATGACTGTAGAGCCTCCCTAAAGGACACTGATAAGAACAAATACTACACTTCATCTTAGCCAAAGGACCAGAAAACATCTAATTAATTTTCTTTATCACATTATGATCCATATTGTCTATCTATAACAGAGTTTCTCAATCAGGGTTCCTCCAGAGGTTGCTAGGGGTTCCTTGAGCAATTTCTGCCTCTTAGATAAGTTTCCACTGACATCATTGATCTCTTTAGCTATCCGTAAGGGAGTTACATAGTTATAGTTGGTAAAGTTGAAAAAATACAATAGTCCATCCAGTTCAACCTGTGCGGGTGTGTGTGAATGTGTTTATTTCAATAGTAAAATGTATATACCTTGAAACTATTGATGCTCCCTGCTGATACCACTGCTTGTGGAAAAAAATTCCACATCCTTACTGCTCTAACAGTAAAGAACCCTTTTCAGTGATTATGGTTAAACCGCTTCTCTTCCAATTTCAGTGAATTACCACGTGTCTTTTTAAACTCCCTTTCACTGAAAAGATTTTTCCATATGCTAGGGTCACGAGTAGGGATAAGCTTCGAGTTCAAGTCAAACATGAGTTCGACTCGAACATCGGCTGTTCGATTGTTCGACGAAGATCGAACATTATGGGGCGTTCGCACCAAATTTGAGCGGCCCGTCATGCCCCATAATGCACTGCGTCATTGCAGTGCATTGCTGGCTGATGATTGGCCAAGCATGCACTATGACCCACATGCTTTGGCCAATTACAGCTCCGTAAGTAAAGAGAGCCATAGTTATGGCTCAGGGGGTTAAGTCCATGCCTCACACTATATAATGCCCTGTACACACGGCCGGACTTTGATCGGACATTCCGACAACAAAATCCATGGATTTTTGGACAGATTTTGGCTCAAACTTGTCTTACATACACACGGTCACACAAAGTTGTCAGAAAATCCGCAGTGATGAACGCAGTGATGTAAAACACTTACATCAGAACTACGAACGGGGCAGTAGCCAATAGCTTTCGTCTCTTAATTTATTCTGAGCATGCGTGGCACTTTGTGCGTTGGATTTGTGTACACACGATCAGCATTTCCGACAATGGATTTTGTTGTCGGAAAATTTTATAGCAAGCTCTCAAACTTTGTGTGTCGGAAATTCCGATGGAAAATGTATGATGAAGCCCACACACGGTCGGAATTTCCGACAACAAGGTCCTATCACACATTTTCTGTCAGAAAATCAGACCGTGTGTACAGGACATAAGGCCGCCTGCACTTCGGCTTTATGTAGTGCGTTGCTGGTGGAGAGAGAGAGATAGAGGGAGAGAGAGCGTCATTTCATTTACTTTGAGCAGGCAGTTTATTCAGTTAGCTAGATCTCACTGCAGACCGTTCCTGCTCTACTGTTCCTAATCTACATCAGGCAGGCAGTTGATTCAGTTAGCTGCAGTGTATTTTGTATATATATATATATATATATATATATATATATATATATATATATATATACATCCCGGCTTTGTATATATATATATATATATATATATATATATATATATATATACACATTGTATCCAGTTTAGCTAGATCTCACTGCAGACCGTTCCTGCTGTACTATTTCTAATCTACTTCAGGCAGGCAGGTGATTCAGTTAGTTGCAGTGTATTTTGTATATATATATATATATATATATATATATATATACATCCCAGCTTTGTATATATATTGTGGGGAATTAGCTCGTGGGGATCACCTTTTTCTGAATGACAGTCAGCAAACGTGCACTTCCTTCAAAATCTGGCGGATGCCAGGTTTATTTGCAGGAGGTTTGCAAAATAAAAACAAACAAACAGTAAAATAAATCCTTGGCGTCCGGGGCTATATATATATATTTATATATATAAATATTCTCCTCTCTATACAGTGCAGGGCTGGTCCCTGTCACCCATAAAACATGCGGAAAAGCAAACGTTTTTACGGCTCCTCTCACTCAGGTTCCTTCCTGAGTCTCAAAACCAGAGAGCTCTGTTGTGCTCTCTTCCTGGTCATTTAAAGTCCAGCTGAGTGTGGGCTCAAGTGGACCAGAACATCCAGGCCAGAACCTAGCCTGCCACAAAGGCTGGAAAAACCCATGTCGGATTCCGATTCAATCCCTTACAGCAGAATGAAAGCGAGGTGAAATATAGAAATTATCCACTATATCACCTTGCATACTGTCACATATCCTCCCCCTCTGCTCAAGCCCCTGTGGCTGAGCAATTGACCCAAGCATACAGTGCATGCGGGAGAGGGCATCTGCATTGTTTTGGAGCTTGCCCGGCCTATGCTCTACTGTAAACTTAAAGGACTGTAGAGCCAGGAACCATCTTGTCACGCGGGCATTTTTCTCCCTGTTGTCACACATCCACTTTAGGGGAGCATGGTCGGGGACCAGCTTAAATGTCCTACCCAACAAGTAATACTTCAGGGACTCCAAGGCCCATTTAATAGCGAGAAACTCCACACTCTGGAACAAATTAAGAAGTTTTCTTTATTTGATTCGTATGAGGAGACAAGTTACAACAAAAGGACAGATATTTGCCTATTGGTTTTGACCTCTATGACGCGTGCAATAGGGCAGCATACACAGAGTTCAGCCTTATGAGCTTCTATCTGACTTGTCTGTCTAACAATTGTCTAACAATTGTAGAGCTTGCATTTATATACCCTTTTACAAGCCTATCTCAGCCATCTGTCCTAGATATGATTGGTCACTAAGATCTACGTCAATGTAACCATCCATAAATCTAACACCTGTTCTACAACCAGATTAAACTTAATTATTCCCAGAATTCCTATATGTTCATTAAAGTGATTTATAACTGTTTTTGTCCGATTGAAAACATCTGTGTAGAGACAGTATTGCACCCAGCTGTGATAAATCAAACCCTCCTCATCTAGATAAGATTAAACTAACTTCAAGAATTACAGATTTACGACTTTGAGAGCATTAACCTTCAATAACCCCACCAGATGTGTTATATGTGTTACTATATATGTGTAAAAGTACTGTATCACTTACTATATATATATACTATATATATATATATATATATATATATATATATAGCAGGGGGTACACATTTGCAACTTGGCTCTTTCCCAAAGTGGCGATTTCTACAAGTGAAATGCACTTCTGACTCTACACTTATCACTCATCATCTGACTGTCTGATCTGAAAATATCATCTTTGTCCTCCCACAGGTATGCTCCTACTGCTACAGCTCCAGCCAGAATCGCATTAGTGAAATCTGTCTCCTATGTCTCTTAACTCTGGTATGCTCCTACTGCTACAGTTCCAGCCAGAATCGCATTAGTGAAATCTGTCTCCTATGTCTCTTAACTCTGGTATGCTCCTACTGCTACAGCTCCAGCCAGAATCGCATTAGTGAAATCTGTCTCCTATGTCTCTTAACTCTGGTATGCTCCTACTGCTACAGCTCCAGCCAGAATCGCATTAGTGAAATCTGTCTCCTATGTCTCTTAACTCTGGTATGCTCCTACTGCTACAGCTCCAGCCAGAATCGCATTAGTGAAATCTGTCTCCTATGTCTCTTAACTCTGGTATGCTCCTACTGCTACAGCTCCAGCCAGAATCGCATTAGTGAAATCTGTCTCCTATGTCTCTTAACTCTGGTATGCTCCTACTGCTGCAGCTCCAGCCAGAATCACATTAGTGAAATCTGTCTCCTATGTCTCTTAACTCTGGTATGCTCCTACTGCTACAGCTCCAGCCAAAAACTGAAACACTGCTATCTTTTTTCTTATGTGTCTCTAATAATGCTGGTATGTTATTTTTACTTAACTGTCTGTAGACCTGTCCACATTACAATGCTTTATTATCTCCCTTGTCTTACCCAAAATTATGGCCCTCTGAACTTTAGTGCCCTCTTGCTAGTCTGTTTGTGACTTAAGAATTTTGCCCTAATAACCAGCCAAGCTTTATAACCTCTTGATTGCTAATTGAAATCCGCCCACACCCTACCCCTATCAGTATATATTTAAGCTTCTCTTGGGGGAAGCATTTGCAGGGGGTACACATTTGCAACTTGGCTCTTTCCCAAAGTGGCGATTTCTACAAGTGAAATGCACTTCTGACTCTGCACTTCAGCGAAGGCACAAAGCGAAAGGACACAACATAAACACTTTGAAAAACAGCACACAGACATCAGGTGAACTTCTTTAGCTCTTTTTCCTTGGAACATGCTTTCTCTACCACTGCTTTTGACAACTCTGTCCTCCATCCTAAAACTATCTCTCCTTCACCCCTCTTCTCCCCCCCACAGCATATATATATCACCCTCACTCCTGTCCTGTCCCTATTACTGCACCCACCAACTCCTGCTAATTCTAAATCCACATACACTAAAAATCTCCAAGACCCTGGGGCATGTCACTTCATATAAATCCCACTCCCATATTACCTCCCTCACCCTCTTGCTTCTCCTAACCTCTGGAGATATATCCCCAAACCCTGGGCCTCCATCATTTAACTGTACCCCATGCACCCATCACCCTGCACCCTCTGGCAGCAGCCGCCGCAATCAACACAATTTAATTCCCATTTCTATTCTTCCCAAATCCAGACTCCCTTTCTCTTGTGCCCTTTGGAACTCGCGCTCTGTCTGCAACAAGCTCACCTCTCTCCATGACCTCTTTATTGCCAACTCATTTAACCTACTCGCCATTACCGAAACCTGGCTCCACGAATCCGACACTGCATCTTCTGCTGCCCTATCCCATGGTGGTCTTCTCTGGACTCACTCCCCCAGATCCCGCGGACGTAAGGGAGGAGGTGTCGGAATCCTTCTAGCCCCACATAGCACCTTTCAGGTACTTCAGCCACCTCCCTCTCTGTCACTCTCCTCTTTCGAAGCACACTGTATTCGCCTTTTCACTCCAATTTCTCTAAGGATAGCTGTGATCTACAGGCCCCCTGGACCAGTATCAACCTTTCTTGAAGACTTCTCTGCCTGGCTACCCTACTTTCTTTCTTCTGAAATCCCCACTATCATTCTCGGGGACTTCAACATCCCTATTAATACTAACACTCCTTCCACTTCCAAACTTCTCAGCCTAACATCCTCCTTTGACCTGAAGCAGTGGATACATGCTCCAACTCACTCAGAAGGCAATATCCTTGACCTCGTGTTCTCTCACCTTTGCACTCCATGCAACCTCTCTAACTATCCATCCCCTCTCTCTGATCACCACCTTATTAGTTTCACTCTCTCCCTCTCCTTCACCTCCTCTCCCTCCAACCACCTTAAAGTTAGCCGCAGAAACCTACGTCATCTCAACCCTTCTCTTCTCTACTCTGCCATCAACAACCTCTACGACAAAATCTCTCCCCTATCCTGCACCAACCTAGCCACTTCTGTGTACAACGCTTCACTTCTAGCCTCACTGAACTCACTTGCCCCCCCTCACTACACACAGAATCAAGCCCAGACCCCTTCAACCTTGGCAAACAGATGATACTAGAAGTCTGAAAAAACGTAGTCGTGCTCTGGAGCGCCTGTGGCGTAAGACTAAGTCCCAGAGAGATTTCTACCAATATAAATCTGCCCTCCAAAAATACAACTCCAGCCTCCTCTCTGCCAAGCAGACCTATTTTACCACTCTCATTAGCAACTTATCATCCTGTCCCCGTCAACTCTTCTCCACCTTCAACTCTCTACTTCGTCCTCCACCGCCTCTACCTGCCTACTCACTCACTGCACAGGAGATTGCCAATCACTTCAAACAGAAGATTGATACTATTCGCACTGAGATCTCTACTGTGCCGACACCCTCCACGCTTTATACTTCATGCCCACAGGCACAATCATTATTTCCCTCTTTCAACCCCACCACTACAGACGAAGTTGCAAAGCTACTTGCTAATGTCCACCTTACCACCTGCCCTCTGGATCCTGTTCCCTCACAAATGCTACGTTCACCCTCTGGCCCTATACTACACTCTCTAACCCACATCTTCAATCTCTCCCTCTCTTCTGGCATCTTCCCTAACTCCCTAACTCCCTAAAACATGCACTTGTCAGACCCATACTTAAAAAGCCCTCACTGGATACATCAAATCTTAACAACCTACGCCCCATCTCCTTGCACCCCTTCTTATCCAAACTCCTCGAACGTCTGGTCTACAACCGACTGAGCGTCCACCTCACTGATAATGGCCTTCTCGATCCCCTTCAGTCTGGATTTCGTCCTCATCACTCCACAGAAACTGCTCTCCTAAAACTAACAAACGATCTACTAACGGCCAAAACCAATCGACACTATTCTGTACTCCTACTCCTGGACCTCTCTGCTGCCTTTGATACGGTTGACCACCCCCTCCTCCTCAAAAAACTACACGCCTTTGGTCTCCGTGACTGTACACTTCACTGGTTCTCTTCCTACTTATCCAACCGCACCTTTAGCGTTTCTTATAACTCTACTTCCTCCTCTCCTCTTCCTTTCTCTGTTGGGGTCCCTCAGGGTTCTGTTCTTGGACCTCTACTATTTTCAATCTACACTGCCTCCCTGGGTCAACTGATAGCCTCCCATGGCTTCCAATACCACCTCTACGCTGATGACACCCAAATCTATTTCTCTACCCCTCAGCTCACTCCCTCTGTCTCCTCACGTATCAGTAATTTACTCTCAGATATATCAGTCTGGATGTCTCACCACTTCCTTAAACTCAATCTAGCCAAAACCGAACTTCTAATTCCCCCCCCCATGCCTCTTCCCCTGATCTCTGTGTCAAAATCGATGGCACAACTATAAGCCCATCCCCACATGCCAAGGTTCTAGGTGTAGTCCTAGACTCTGAACTCTCCTTCAAGCAACACATCCAATCACTGTCCAAATCCTGCCGCCTCAACCTCCGCAACATCTCCAAAATACGCCCCTTTCTAACCAATGACACAACAAAGCTCTTAATTCACTCGCTGGTCATCTCTCGCCTTGACTACTGCAACTCCCTTCTCATTGGCTTACCTCTACATAGTCTGTCACCTCTTCAATCCATTATGAATGCCGCTGCCAGACTCATCCACCTTACCAATCGCTCTGTGTCTGCCATTCCTCTCTGTCAATCCCTCCACTGGCTTCCGCTCGGCCAAAGAATTAAATTCAAAATTCTAACAACTACGTACAAAGCCATACACAATTTCGCCCCCAGCTACATCACTTGCTTAGTCTCTAAATACCAACCTACTCGCTCTCTTCGTTCCTCTCAAGACCTCCTGCTCTCTAGCTCCCTCATCACCTCCTCCCATGCTCGCCTCCAGGCCTTTTCCAAAGCCTCTCCAATCCTATGGAACTCCTTACCCCAATCTGTCAGCTTATCTCCTACTTTATTAGCTTTCAGAAGATCCCTGAAAACCCTTCTCTTCAGAGAAACCTATCCTACCCACACCTAACAACTGTACTTTCTTTTTCTTTTTTTTTTTTTTCCATCAGCTCATCCCCCACAGTTATTACCTTTTGTCTCCACTTGACCCTCCCTTCTAGATTGTAAGCTCTAATGAGCAGGGCCCTCTGATCCCTCCTGTATTGATTTGTATTTTAAGTGTACTGTCTGCCCCATGTTGTAAAGCGCTGCGCAAACTGTTGGCGCTATATAAATCCTGTATAATAATAATAATAATATATACACAGTATATGCACATACACATACATATATATATACAAAGCCAAATACTTATTCAATATTGTCTAATTATTAATAATAATAATATATATATATATATATCTCCTTATTCAATGTATTTTAACAGTTTTAATGAGGGCACAAGCAGACCTTTGTTTGACCCTGTCAAACTTAATTAATGTACTGTACATAACTTTCCCGTATTCCACATAATTGTTTTAACCACCTGTTATAAGATGCTCTTATCTTATCAGGCTGTATTTCAGTGCTGTCAAAAGTTCTCTCATCTTCTAATTAGTAACTAAAAATGAACTATCCTATCTCTGTGTCAGGGCTGGCCTCAGCCCTTCCTTCTCTGAGCTGGTCGCTCAGCTGTCGGCTAATTGCCAGCTCCCATTTATCTCCACAGTTACCCAGCTGTTGTTGATTCTGCTCGTCAGTCCTGTCTACTTAAAGCCGTCCATCTCACTTGATCTCTGCCTTCGCCTTTGTCAACATCACAGAGACTTTCTCCTGCGTTCCTGTTGAAGACTTGCTCGGCTGACATTCCTTCTGGCTCCTGATCCTGCTTGCTGTAGTACTAAGTTTATCTCTGGCTCTCTGACATTTGCTTGGCTGACTACCTAATCCGGTTACTGAACTCTGGCTTGTTTTGACTACGCTTACTCTGTTTACCTTATTATTATTATTATTAAACAAGTGTGATTTAACTATACTTCTGTCTCGGTCTGATTCATGGTTCCTGATACTCTTTGATTTATATGCATTTCAAGGACTTGAGACAATTCTATATAACTTGAAACTATACTAATGAACTTTCATCCAGTAAACTATAAAAGTATGAGAAAGAAGCAGAAAGGTCATCTAAAGTTCAACATTTTCTATATCACGAAATAACATATATTGGTTAATATGAAATTTTACTAATTTTAAGCAATCTTTTGCAAACAAACATAAATGATTATAAAATAAGAATCTAAATTCTCTAATACTAAGGTACTTTACCACTGCTTGTACGCGAGGCAGGTGCGATTCCCAATCTGGGCGGTGGATGACCACGTCGTCCAAATAAGCAGCAGCATACGGGCGATGTGGTCTCAAAGTCTTGTCCATCATTCGCTGAAACGATGCAGGGGCCCCGTGCAGACCAAAAGGCATCCGCTTGTACTGAAACAAGCCCTCAGGAGTGGAAAAGGCAGTCTTCTCCTTGGCCGATTCAGTTAGCGGTATTTGCCAATAGCCTTTCGTTAGGTCTAGGGTTGTTATGTATTGAGCCTGTCCCAACCTGTCCACGAGTTCGTCGACCTGGGGCATCAGGTATGCATCGAACTTGGAGACAATGTTGAGTTTCCTAAAGTCATTACAAAACCTGATAATGCCATCAGCTTTTGGAACCAGCACTTTGGGGCTCGACCACTCAATGTGGGACCCCTCTATCACATCCAGCTCTATCATATTTTTTATTTCTTCCGCAACTGCCTCTCGTCTGGCCCCTGGGATGCTATATGGCTTTACATATACCTGAACCCCTGGTTCTGTCACTATGTCATGTTGGATTACCTTGGTCAGTCCCGGTAAGGGGGAGAAAAAGTCTCTATTTTTTGCACAAACGCTCTAACGTAACTTTGTTGTGCCACGGACAGGGAATCCATTATGGGAATGTCAGGTGTCACTGGTACCCGGTCTGTTGGAGGCGGGGAAGCCGCCAGTAAAGTCTCTCTGTCCTTCCAGGGCTTTAAGAGATTCACATGATAGATTTGGTGGGGTTTCCTTTTCCCTGGCTGGTAGACTTTGTAGTTTACCTCCCCCACCCTTTTGACAACCTCAAAAGGACCCTGTCACTTGGCTAGGAACTTACTTTCCACCGTGGGAACCAGTACCAACACTCTGTCCCCAGGGCCGAAAGTACGGACCTTGGCACCCGATCATAGACCCTCCTCAGGACCTCCTGGGCTTGCTCCATATGTTCTCGCACCAGGGGCAGGACAGCTGCGATTCGATCCAGCATCAAGGATACATGCTCTATGATGCTTCTATATGGGGTGGCCTCTCCTTCCCATGTTTCTTTGGCGACATCTAGCAGCCCCTTGGGATGTCTACCATACAAAAGCTCAAAGGGGGAATAGCCTGTGGATGCCTGTGAAACTTCACGTATGGCAAACATGAGATATGGTAGCAAAAAATCCCAATTTCTCCTATCTTTGTCGACCACCTTTTTTAGCATACTTTTCAAAGTTTTATTAAATCTTTCGACTAGACTATCCATTTGGGGGTGGTAGACAGAGGTACGGAGATGGGAGATTTTGTATAGTCTACACAGTTTCTTGGTAACCTTGGACATAAATGGGGTACCCTGATTGGTTAAGATCTCTTTAGAGATCCCCGCTCTACTAAACACCTGGACCAACTCCTTGGCAATAGCCTTGGCGGAGGTGTTGCGCAAGGCTATGGCCTTGGAATAACGCGTCGCATAGTCCAGGATCACCAGAATATGCTGGTGACCCCGGGCAGATTTTACAACCGGCCCCACCAGGTCCATGCCAATCCTCTCAAAGGGACCTCGATTATTGGCAGAGGGACAAGGGGGCTGTGAAAATAGGGCGACGGCGCCGACATTTGGCACTCGGGGCACGATTCGCAGTACTCCTTGACATCTGCATGCAACCCAGAAAAAACAGAAAAACCCCTGGGCAATTCTCTCCCTGGTTTTTCCAATACCGAGATGTCCCCCCATTACATGACCATGGGCCAGGTCTAGCACCACCCTGCGGAAGGGTTTGGGAACCAGTAGCTGTTCTATCTCGTCCTCTCCACGTTTTACCACTTGATACAATAAATTGTTTTTAATGGCTATGTAGGGGAAAGACACCCCCCAGTTGGGATCTATGGGTTCCCCATCCAACATCTTAACATTTTCCCTGGCTCTCACCAGGGTGGCTTCTCGAAGTTGCTCACCACAAAAACTACTCTTATTGTCAAGGTCAGCGGTGTTCTCCTGTTCATTACCCACAGGCTGGGAGCTAGCTTCCAGGCTCTCCGGCTCCTCAGCCATGACAGGGAAAAGAAGGAGATCTCCAGCTTTCTCGATCCCACCAACAGCACCCCCTTTCTTTTGGCAAAAATGGTCCGGTGAGAGTTCCCGTGCTTCCCCAGCAGAGGGAGCTCCATCTACCAGCCTCCCTTTGCTCTCCCATAACTTCCAAAAATGGGGAAAATCTCTCCCCACTAATGCCCCGTACACACGGTCGGACTTTGTTCGGACATTCCGACAACAAAATCCTAGGATTTTTTCCGACGGATGTTGTCTCAAACTTGTTTTGCATACACAGGGTCGCACAAAGTTGTCAGAATTTCCGATCGCCAAGAACGCGGTGACGTCAAGCACGTACGACGAGACTAGAAAATTTCATTTCAGAACCAAGCGCGGCACCCTTTGGGCTCCTTTTGCTAATCTCTAGGTTAGTAAAAGTTTGGTAAGAGACGATTCGCGCTTTTTCAGACTCGTGGTTTTCAGATCATTTTCTGCCATTCAGTTTGTGCTTGTGGGTTTGTATCTGCTCTTCAGTTCCACGTGACTTTAAGTAGTCATTGTGTTCTGGTGCGTGCGTTACTGTTTTTCAGGTCGCTCTTCACAGACCTTACTTTTCTTCAGTGCGTTCTGTTACTTCGTTCTGAGCAGCCGACCGTTTTCTAGCCATGTTGCGTATGCGTACTCCTCGTAGAGTTCATGCTGTGCGGGGGCTTGGTGTTGGGGTCCTGACCTTGACACAAGTCCAGTCCATGAACAGGGTGGGGAGGAGTTCATGGACCAAGAATTGGTTGCTCCAGCGTGACCAGTTCTCTCATATGCCTTTGCTCCGTGAGATCCGTGAGAATAATCCTGATGATTTCAGGAACTTTCTCAGGATGACGGACCCCGTATTTCACCGTCTGTTGGCTTCGCTGACCCCTTATATTAGTAGGCAGGATACCTGCATGAGGCAAGCCATCACTCCGGAGCAGAGGCTGGTCGCTACCCTGCAGTTCTTGGCGACAGGGAGAAGTCTGCAGGACTTGAAGTTCTCAACAGGCATCTCCCCCCAGGCTTTGGGGATCATCATCCCAGAGACCTGTTCTGCCATCATACAGGTCCTGCAGAAGGAGTATATGAAGGTAAGATTTTTATCATTTAATCTCACATTTTTTTGTATTTAATGATTGATAATATATTGTGTTTCTTTCCTCATTCCCTATTTACCATGATTGGAATATGCTGTGAATGTCCCCTTTGTCCTCATGCATGCTGGATTTGTATGTAATTAATTTTTTAGTCCTTAATACAGATTGTCCTTCAATAACCTCCCCGGCATGCTCTCCTGACCTATATTCACCTCATGTAGTCACTTAACAATGTATTTTATCATCTCCATATTAGTGCTTTACCCCAAACACTCCCTATAATGTATAGAAATGTGATTTGTGCTTTAAATTCAGGCAGAGTGAAAGCGACTTTTTTTGTTGTGTCCCCAAATCATTTTTCTTAACCCTCCCTCCCCCCAACTGGTAAGTCAGCTGATCCCAATTCTCTATCTATCCTCAATCATCTATCTGCTGACTTTGCCAAACCCATACACACTATACCCATCTCTTTTGTGCTCTGATTTATGGATGAATTCCACAAAGCATGTAGAGCAAGGGCCTGCCTGTATACTTTCAAATGGTACTGTTTGAATTTTTAAGATCCTTTTATTATCTTGAGACAGGTAATAGCAGAATGTTCAAATGTGCTCAAATGTGTACAGTGTGTATTTATATCTTTGTATTCGGACACTTCTTACCTGTCCAGTGGGCTGCCAATAGTGTAACTAAGGAGGGGCTGTTCCAAGTAATACCCTGTATTCAGGCATTCATCTCTCAATGAAGTGAAGAGGGTTACCTGTCCAAGATTTCCACACCCCCCATAATGTTAGAAATGGCCCATGAGAGGGGGGGAATATGATAGGTGTACCTTATACTTTGGTGTTGTTAAATTCCCCTTAATAAATGCTATCTGGAGGTTGCCCCAGAATGTTTGTGCCTAATCTGCTTGCCATGTTTCTGAGCAAAAATATCATTATTTTTTTTTCTCAACAGTTTCCTTCCACGCCACAGGAATGGCAGACTGTGGCCTCCCACTTTGCCCAGTGGTGGGACTTTCCTAACTGTGGAGGGGCAATTGATGGGAAACATGTCCACATCATCCCACCACCCAACTCGGGGTCGTACTATTTCAACTATAAGGGGTTCAATAGTATTGTGATGTTGGCGGTGGTGTCGGCTAATTACAACTTCTTGTATGTGGACGTGGGGAAGAATGGCTGGATGTCCGATGGTGGAGTCATCGCCCAGACGGAGTTCTACAGGCATCTCCAGAATGGCAGCTTGGACTTGCCAGCTCCAGAGGACAATGTGGAAGGACTCCCATTCATGTTCGTTGCTGATGAAGCCTTTGCGCTGGGGGACCACCTTATGCGGCCATTCCCTATGAGGACCCTCACCCCAGAACAGAGGGTTTTTAATTACCGGCTGGCCAGAGCCCGAAGAGTGATGGAGAACACATTTGGAATCCTGGCCAGCCGGTTCCACCTATTTCTGACACCTATCCATATGGCGGAGTATAAACTTAATCATATAATCATGGCGTGCTGTATTCTCCATAACTTTTTACGGAAACATTCGGCCAACTATGCTGGCTCAGTTGGGCCTGAGGCCGGAGTGATACCTGAAACAACACTGACGGCACTTGAAAGCAGCCGTCCTGGCTTGCCCTCCCTGAGTGCCCGTGATGTCCGGTTACAATACCTGGAGTTCTCTGCGGGTAGGGGGGCCATCAAAATGCCTTCAAATTTGTGAAGCCTTTTTCAAATAAAAAAGCAAAAAAAGAAATTCTTTGTGGACATTTACTGCTTGTGTTTGTTTTATCTGACCCTGACAGAAATGTGTTGAGTCCAGAAAATGGCGTGATTGTGTAACCTTATACAAAGCACTATTGGGTGTTATTTACTAAAGGCAAAGACACTTTTCACTACAAGTGCACTTGCAACTGCACTGAAACTGCACTTGTAGTGCAAAGAGGATTTGCCCTTAGGAAATAACCCCTATTTTCATAGAAAACACCAATTACATCACCAACAAAGTGTTTTATTAGCGTTGACACAATAATCCACACATTCTTGTTTAACAATCTCTTTAATACCTGCACAATCACATGTGCATTTCGAAAAGGTTTTTCTAACAAACCCACATGTTTGTTGTTTTTCAATTTTTGGGGTAGCATTATAAACCAGATAAAGGTCCATTTATTTAAGATAAAACAGGCATGTGTAAAACCAAGAAGAAAGACACAAATCTTGAACTTACAAAGTTCACATTTGGTAGAACTTGAAGGCAATATCAGACACGAGTCTTTAAAAACTGTGTTTGATATTGCGTGCAGATGGGGTGAAGTCACCCCAGGAAAAGGCAAATTTGGAAGATGCACACAAATTTACCAATGCCAACATGTGCGACCTGCCATCACGGGGGATCAAGGGACGTGTTTTGGGGGAGAAACCCCTTCCTCTCAGCTACTTTATTATTGAGGAAGGGGTTGCAACCCCAAAACGCGTCCATTGATCTCCCGTGATGGCAGATAGCACATGTTGGCACACTGTGTGCATCCTACAAATTAGGCTTTTCTACAAATCTTGCAAACATTTTGAACATTGGAGCACACCAAAAAACCAAGGGATTGGGAGGGGTTTTAAACTCGTCCCAAAACATCAATGATGTTCTTATTTTTTTGGATAACATCATTGATGTTTTTCTTTAGGTTTTCCAATTGTAAATTACACCCCATGATCTCCCCGATCAGGATCTGGGCACTTTCTGATGTGAAAGGATCTGGATCTCCAACATCACGATCACCTAAAAAGAGATAAACCAAACAAAAACAGGTATCAAAAATATGCCGGCATCCATCTCTTACCTGAGCCTGTGGTCGCAGACACTCACCTGTTGTGGTGACTGTAACGATATCACGTACATGAAAAGCTGTAGCTAGCTGCCATCTTGTGTGGAAGTAGCCATGACAGTTTGGCTAACCATGTAACCTCACAGAGAACTCTGAACTCCCTCCTTCCTTGTCTTAGGAATTCAAAGCTTTTTAAGTTCAACAGAAAAGGTTATCTCAACAGAGAAAACAGAACCAGGTTAGGTCAGTAGAAAACATTTGTTGTAAGGGCAGTGTTCAGGCCTGTCGTAAAACTGTCACCCTCCCCATTCAGAGACCTAACAGGCCTCGGTCGTAAAATGTCTGAATACACCTCAGTAGAATAAGTATGAAATTTCAGCATGTTTCATAACTTCTGACTTAGTAATAGCACAGCCATAATCTGGACATATTTAGTTTCCTCAGATAATATGGAACATTTCAAGTCCAGACAGCCCTATGTCAGGTCATATGGGAAACCCCTGGGACCACTTATTTCTCCAAAGCAGGCTATACGTTATAGAGATGGCATGTTTAGACTTGTTTTGAAGGAAATCTCAAGTTGAATAATAATATGGATATTTGGAGTCTGTAAACACTATAGATGCAGATATATGAATATGTATTACAAAATCTACCTGGGACGTGGTCATGAGTGTAGACACCTCCCAGCAACAAACCCCCAAACAGGATGACCAGATGATTGGTTACTGGTCGCTGTCAACACCCCCTTTGATTTGACAGAAAAGAGGAGATGCCAAGACAATGGGCAGTTCTCCTTTTACCATCCAAGAAGGAACATCTGTCAAGTCGAGAACCGATTACCCAGCTCATCGATCGAACTCTGATCAACCCTCGGACATTAATTGCAAGTATTCTTCCTTCCCAATTCTACCTTATCGCTTTGTGGCTGTATATTGTCTTTATCTTTTGAAACATCTTTTTTCTGTAAATATTTTATTTGCATCAACTTTGACCTTTTCATAATAAACCCTTATGTTGAAAAGTGTTAACCTTGTCTCTAAAGCTCTTAATGCAAGCTATAAACGAACCTGCCTCGTGAAGGGCGCTACTGTTGTAGAGTAAGACTCTGAGCAGACCTGTCTGTGGTGGCAGTGTGTGTGGCAGACGCTTATTCTAAAATTATAATTGGTATTGCTAAAATTACGAGTCTTCCCCGGCTCGGTCTTTTAAACGGGGGTGGTGGCAGTTAAAGGGTTAATTGTGTAATTAGCCCAGTGACAATCACTCTCAGGCTGCTCGCACCTAGATTGTGGTCCTGCAAGCTGGAAAATCTTTGTGCTGGGCGCAGCTTAGAGTGGCATTGTTACGTAAGTGACAGCGTGGTGTGAGGTTGGCCGGTCCTTCCTTGCAAGTTAGCGAGGAGGGCAGGGATCTGACACTCGCGTTCGTCACATATTGGCTGGCATCGTAGCGGGATAGTTTCGCATTAAGAGCATTCAGTGCATTGTTAGGAATTAGCTTTGCATTGAAGGATTGTAACCTTTGTGGAAACAGTCCTTAGAGACAAGCTGGTGCATATTTTTTTATTTTTATTTTTTCAAGAGAGACATACAGCAACAGCTCCTTCCTACACCTTCTTCCTATCTCTTCTTTCTGTTCTATCTCTTCTGCTTGCAAAATGTCTGGGTTATCAGCATATAAAAAGATGAGCAAGAATGAACTGACTGTTGAGTGCGCAGAAAGAGGAATTGACGTCGGTGGCAAAAATCGTGAAGGCTTGATACATGCCTTACAGGAGTTTGATATCCGTGCAGACCAGAACCTGGGGGAAACTGGACCAGAAAGGGTTTCCGCTACTCCAGAGCCCAGTGGTTCAGAGGCGGCCCCACCAGATGGGCAAGCAGAGACTGACACTGGAATATCACGGATTGTTACCTCCAAGCCACCACAAGAGCAAGCTAGACTCAGATTGCCTGAAACCATCATAGACTCTCTTCAAATGCAAGAAACTCTACAAAACCTCAGGGAGACGGATCCTGTGGTGTACTTGCAGTTTCTGGAACGCCAGTCCGAGCGAGAGGAACGCAGGGCTGAGAGGGAGGCTGATCGTCGGCACGGACTGGAGATGGCTAGGCTCCAGCAGCAGCGACAGGCTCAGAACCTCGGATCCCTAGAGCACAGGGATGCCTCTCTGCCAGTGACCCCGGCAGCCAAGTTTCCAGTTATGGAAAAGGACAGTGACATTGACGTGTATCTACTGTCGTTTGAAAAAACTTGCCGTCAGTACCATCTGCCCCCAGCACAATGGGCCCGGTACCTGACGCCTGGGCTACGAGGCAAGGCCCTGGATGCTTATGTCGAACTGTCTGAAGAGCAGTGCGACGATTATGAGGCCCTAAAGGCTGCAATCATCCAAAAGTTTCAGCTAACCCCGGAAGTGTACCGGAAGCGTTTTAGGTCCTTGCAAAAGGGGCCTGGGGACTCATACATGGATGTGGTAGGTCGCTTACGTACCACATTCCGGCAGTGGACTAAAGGCTTGAAAGCCGATTCTTTTGAATCCCTGGAAGATCTTATGATTGAAGATCAACTTTTGCACATCTGTCCTACAGACGTCAGACAGTTTGTGCTGGAGCGAAAGCCAACCTCTGCCAAAGCAGCAGCAGAACTGGCAGATACCTATATCCACTCTCGGGTATCTGACCATCGCAAGGCTCCTCCGAATGGCTGGAAAGGAGGGAAATCACACACGGCAACCCCTCCTCCGCCTACCAACCAAGTTCCTCAGCGGCCGGAACCTGCAGCTCCTGGAGCCAAGGCCTTCCTAACTGACAAACGCAAATGCTACAACTGTGGGGAAGCCGGACATCTCAGGACGCAGTGCCCTGAGCAGAAGAAGACGACATCACCTGGCCATCCGGCTAGCAACCCTTCCGCTGTGCTGCTCGTCAGTGGGAAACCTCCCGGAACCAATGCCAACTTGCAGCCAGTCATCGTAGGCCACCGGACTGTAACAGGCTTTCGTGACACCGGAGCCGAAGTCACATTGGTCAGACCAGAGGTTATAGAAGAAACAGACATCATCCCAGAGAAGTTCCTTACCCTCACTGGAGTTGGGGGGACCCGTTCCCGTGTACCCCGTGCCTATGTTTTCATTGATTGGGGTGCCGGAAGTGGGATGAGAGAGGTGGGTGTCTCGGAGGAGATCCCCACTGCGGTGTTGTTGGGTTCTGATTTAGGTACCCTTGTTTCATACTATGCCCCTGCTAAGAGCACCCAGGATGCTCCCACGGATCTCTCTGGACCTACCAAGGTACTGTTTACAGATGTTGGGGTAATATCTGGGCAACCTGTAGATGGACAGAGGGAGGGGGAGGGTGGAGTGGAAGTGCAAGGTCCTCCTTCTTCAGAGACAGGAGAGAAGGCCCCCTTGCTAGTGAAGGTAACTGATGTATGTTCCAATGATGCTGAACTGATAAAGGTTAAATGTGATGATAATGATGATGATGATGATGATGATGATGATGATAATGATGATGATGCATTGCCAGTATTGGTGGTCACTCGCAGTGCTGCAAAGGCAGCCGAGGTGCAGGCCCTGGTCGCAGAACAGCAGGAGGAGGTCTCTGGGCCCTCTCCCTGTTCTGACCCAGTGGACTCCACCTCTGTTGAGCCTCAGCAGCCGTCCATGTTTGCCACAGGACTGCTGGCTAGGACCTGTTGTTCCGCCTTTGAAACAGCACTGCAGACAGATCAAACACTAGCACAGCTCAGGAGTCTAGCTGATCGCCCCCCCTGCAGAGAATGACAAACAAAAGGTCTATTGGGACAAAGGTAAACTGTACAGAGAAAATATGCCTGCAGAGGGGAATGCGGCTGACCTAGGTAGCAGGCAGCTGGTTGTACCCAGTCAATTTAGGGGACAGCTGCTAAAAGTGGCTCATGAGATTCCCCTCGCAGGGCACTTGGGGATCACTAAGACCCGAGGGCGGATGATACATAACTTTTATTGGCCTACAATGCTCGCTGACATAGCTGACTACTGTCGGTCCTGTGTTACCTGCCAGCGAGTTGGCAAGGCAGGGGATGTACACAGGGCTCCGCTAAAACCTTTGCCTGTGATTGACGAACCTTTTAAGAGGGTGGCAGTGGATATCATTGGGCCTTTGGCCATCCCTAGCAGTTCAGGCAAATGTTATATCCTTACAGTTGTCGACTATGCCACGCGTTATCCAGAGGCGGTGGCTCTCTCCTGCGTCCGGGCAGACAAGGTCGCTGATGCTCTGCTGGGAATCTTCACAAGAGTGGGATTCCCGGCTGAGCTCATTAGCGATCAAGGCCCTCAGTTTGTGTCCGACTTGATGCAAGCTCTCTGTCGGAAAATACAGATGACGCATATCATGGCCAGTCCTTATCACCCACAAACGAACGGTTTGTGTGAGCGTTTCAATGGAACCTTGAAACAAATGTTGTGCACCTTTGTGCACTCCCAGGGTAAGGACTGGGAATGATATCTGCCTCATCTGCTGTTTGCTTACAGAGAGGTGCCTCAGGAGTCCACAGGCTTTTCGCCATTTGAACTTTTGTACGGACGGAGGGTAAGAGGACCCCTGGACCTAATCCGTGAGACCTGGGAGGGCAAGATTGCCGACTCAAAGGTCTCTGTTGTGGATTATGTCCTAAAATTCAGAGATAAAATGGAGACGCTGGTGGAAATTGTGCGGGAGAACATGACCCAGGCCCAGACTAGGCAGAAAGAGTGGTATGACCGTAATGCTAGGGAGCGGACCTATGACATTGGTCAGAAGGTGTATGTTCTGCTTCCCCTGCGGCAGAACAAACTCCAAGCAGCATGGGAAGGCCCGTACACCATCACCCAGTGTCTGAATGATGTCACCTACTTGGTCAGGTTGGGAGAAGAGCGTAGACGGCAGAAGGCCATTCATGTTAACATGATCAAAGCCCATCATGAGCGCACGGCCTATGTCATGCCGGTCTGCAGCAGGCCAGAGCCCGAGGAGGCTGATCCACTTCTAGACCTGCTAGCAGACACCAGGGAGGTAGACTCAGAACTCCTGATAAACTCCAATCTTACCCCCACCCAGGTACCTGGACTGAAGCGAGTGCTGGCAGTACATGGTAGCAGGTTTACGGGAAAACCTGGGAGGACACACCTCGCTGTCCACCAGGTGGACACCGGGGCACATCCCCCCCATTAAACAGTCGGCCTATCGCGTCTCCCTGGAGGTGCTGGCCGACATGAAAAGGGAGGTGGAGGAAATGCTGCAGCTGGGGGTGATTCAGAAGTCCCACAGTGCCTGGGCATCCCCAGTAGTCTTGGTCCCCAAAAAGGACCAGACGACCAGGTTCTGTGTGGACTACCGGAAGCTGAATGCCATCACTACAGCAGATGCCTACTCCATGCCCCGGATTGATGAGTTGTTAGATAGGCTGGCGGCCGCCCATTATATAACAATCATGGATCTGAGCAGGGGGTACTGGCAAATTCCTCTGGCCCCTGAGGCTCGGGAAAAGTCAGCCTTCATCACCCCATTCGGATTGTTCGAGTTTACCGTCATGCCGTTTGGGATAAAGAATGCCCCAGCTACCTTCCAGAGAGTCATGAATGACTTACTGGAGGGGCTGGAAACCTTTGCCGTAGCCTACATGGATGACATCGCCGTGTTCAGCCCTACCTGGGAAGAACACCTGGTGCACCTGTCACAGGTCCTAGACCAACTGACAGCTGCCAATCTGTCTGTCAAACCCAGTAAGTGTCAGATTGGCATGACTGATGTGCAGTACTTGGGACACCAGGTAGGAGGAGGTACCCTGAAACCCAAGACAGGGAAGGTTGAGGCCATCCTGGCCTGGCCTACCCCTCAAACCAAAAAGCAGGTTATGTCTTTCTTGGGGACCGCTGGCTACTATAGGAAATTTGTATGTAACTATAGTAGCCTGGCCAAACCTCTGACTGACCTAACCAAAAAGAAACTGCCCAAGGTGGTGTCTTGGACACCAGAATGTGAGCAGGCATTTCAGGCCTTGAAGGAGGCGCTGGCCAGCGCACCTGTGCTGCAGGCTCCAGACTTCACCCGCCATTTCCTTGTGCAGACGGATGCCTCTGCCTTTGGATTGGGTGCAGTCCTGAGCCAGGTGGACGAGGCCGGAGAGGAGCATCCCATCCTCTACCTGAGCAGGAAGCTGCTTCCCAGGGAAGTAGCATATGCCACGATCGAAAAGGAGTGTCTTGCGATCGTGTGGGCTCTCCAGAAGTTACAAACGTACCTTTATGGACGGCACTTCACTGTGATCACGGATCACAATCCCTTGAGCTGGCTAAATCGTGTTGCTGGGGAGAATGGCAAACTAATTCGGTGGAGCCTAATTCTTCAGCAATACGATTTCACCATCCAGCATAAGAAAGGCAGCGCCCATGGCAATGCTGATGGGCTGTCACGACAAGCCGAGTCCACAGGAGTCAGTTGCGTCAGGAGGGAAATTGTAGTTCCCTCCCATGCAACCACCTAAGGGGGGAGGTGTAACGATATCACGTACATGAAAAGCTGTAGCTAGCTGCCATCTTGTGTGGAAGTAGCCATGACAGTTTGGCTAACCATGTAACCTCACAGAGAACTCTGAACTCCCTCCTTCCTTGTCTTAGGAATTCAAAGCTTTTTAAGTTCAACAGAAAAGGTTATCTCAACAGAGAAAACAGAACCAGGTTAGGTCAGTAGAAAACATTTGTTGTAAGGGCAGTGTTCAGGCCTGTCGTAAAACTGTCACCCTCCCCATTCAGAGACCTAACAGGCCTCGGTCGTAAAATGTCTGAATACACCTCAGTAGAATAAGTATGAAATTTCAGCATGTTTCATAACTTCTGACTTAGTAATAGCACAGCCATAATCTGGACATATTTAGTTTCCTCAGATAATATGGAACGTTTCAAGTCCAGACATCCCTATGTCAGGTCATATGGGAAACCCCTGGGGCCACTTATTTCTCCAAAGCAGGCTATACGTTATAGAGATGGCATGTTTAGACTTGTTTTGAAGGAAATCTCAAGTTGAATAATAATATGGACATTTGGAGTCTGTAAACACTATAGATGCAGATATATGAATATGTATTACAAAATCTACCTGGGACGTGGTCATGAGTGTAGACACCTCCCAGCAACAAACCCCCAAACAGGATGACCAGATGATTGGTTACTGGTCGCTGTCAACACCCCCTTTGATTTGACAGAAAAGAGGAGATGCCAAGACAATGGGCAGTTCTCCTTTTACCATCCAAGAAGGAACATCTGTCAAGTCGAGAACCGATTACCCAGCTCATCGATCGAACTCTGATCAACCCTCGGACATTAATTGCAAGTATTCTTCCTTCCCAATTCTACCTTATCGCTTTGTGGCTGTATATTGTCTTTATCTTTTGAAACATCTTTTTTCTGTAAATATTTTATTTGCATCAACTTTGACCTTTTCATAATAAACCCTTATGTTGAAAAGTGTTAACCTTGTCTCTAAAGCTCTTAATGCAAGCTATAAACGAACCTGCCTCGTGAAGGGCGCTACTGTTGTAGAGTAAGACTCTGAGCAGACCTGTCTGTGGTGGCAGTGTCTGTGGCAGACGCTTATTCTAAAATTATAATTGGTATTGCTAAAATTACGAGTCTCCCCTGGCTCGGTCTTTTAAACGGGGGTGATGGCAGTTAAAGGGTTAATTGTGTAATTAGCCCAGTGACAATCACTCTCAGGCTGCTCGCACCTAGATTGTGGTCCTGCAAGCTGGAAAATCTTTGTGCTGGGCGCAGCTTAGAGTGGCATTGTTACGTAAGTGACAGCGTGGTGTGAGGTTGGCCGGTCCTTCCTTGCAAGTTAGCGAGGAGGGCAGGGATCTGACACCCGCGTTCGTCACAGTGACTAGTTCCACCACATCTTCTTCATCCTCCTGCACTTCTTGGTTTGGGGGAATTTCCCCTTCTTCCAGAGGTGGGGGGGTCTCTGGTCTCCTCGGATGAGGGGTGTCCTCCGAGTCTTTTTTCCCTATGTAAAACACAAATGCTATACTTAGCACACAGTGATTTGATGGCAGAACTATAAATAGGAAACATTGCTTGGAAGTGGGGTACAATTGTCTATTTTGGCCGAGTGCACAAATGTAGCGTTTTCAGTGTCCTTTGTCAAGTTTCAATACTTTAGAGTCCCAAAACGGGGTGATTGGCGCTGTTCCACTAAATATCGTCTAATGTGCAAAAGCTGATGTGGTGTATCACATAAAATAAAAAATGTGTAAATAATTAATTTAATTAATTAAATATGTAGGACTGATGAAATTACAGTCGTGTGGAAATTGCTGAAATGTATGCGACGAATGCCCTCCTATATATAAAGTGCAACGTGTACTATCTCCTTACCAAACAAAAGGTGATCAAAAAACACAACCTTATAAGTGAGTATAAAAAGGTGATATGAATTCCCAAAAAACTATCAGAAAATCCTTAAAACATAACATAAATGACATAAATATGTGCATAAATTGCTCAAATGGAAATAAAAATAAAAATAAAAATCTTATATTCATAAAAGTGCAAAAAAGAATTTGAAAATAAATCATGAAATCATCAGTCCACAAAATGTCCCAAAAAAGAAAAGGAAAAAATAAAAAGGAAAAAATCTTAAAAACGTTCTTCCTAAAGTGCAATTAGTGAGTCTCTTCAAACTTCTGGCAGTGCTCTTAGTGATGTAAACTCTTCCAGCCTTCCAAAAGCCCCCCAATGTGCCCTCACTCACCGGAAGAATTCACCCCTGCAGGGGTATCAAGCCTGTCAGCCGTATCCTGCAGCACTAGTCCCTGGTGAAAGTCCCTCAATCGGATCTCCACTCCTCGTATCCAGATCAGTTCCAGTCACTCCCCGCAGACACATCCATATAAAACAAAAACGAGCCCCATCGCGTGAATCCGTAAAAAATGTGTATTACTTTATTAAAAGTTAATAGAACAAGCAACAATGCTCCGCTGCCCGATTGGCAGCCAAACCAAGTGTGGTGAGAGCAGCGCGGTGCGGCGTGCGTTCCACCGCTCGCTCCACACCCGGAAGTAAAGCAAAAAGACAGGACGTATGCGTATCACGTGTCCACGCCTTACGCGTTTCGTCATCCAGACGTCATCTGAGGCGCGGCCATCTTGGTACTCCATACGTCTTTTATGTACGATGGAGGCGCCCGGAGGCCAATCATGGTGGACATCCCGCCCCTCACAAGGTAGAATATTATAGGCACAAGGAAAGTGTCCAAAGCACCATCTAGTGGGCCAAAAGAAATACAACTCATTCAATTATAATTGCATTCGGCGCCTCCATCATAAAAATGTGAAAATGTAAACAGAATAAGGAGGAAGAAGGGAATGTTAAAACCATGTAGGCACTCAAAAAGCACCAATACATCAATAAGCATTAAAAAACCTTTCAGAACAAGGATGATATATAAACATAAAAATAAAAATAAAAAATAAAAATTGTAAAAATTGTAAAAAATTATTCAAAAAGGTACTCTGCATGTAAGTGAGTTACTCAAAATTGGATCCAATAAACCATAATGCTGATGTATACGCTGGTGTAAACCATAGTGGGGGGTGATGATGAGCCTGCATATCCCAAATCTTGGGATTCTATTACCCCATATGAATCAGTACACCCATTGGCTTTCACTAGGGGAAGTGGACCCTATGCAAACCATATATTCAAACTCAATGAACCGCCCTATATATCCTCATAAATTACAATCGATGTGCACTATGGTGCTTGAAAGGAACTTATAGTGTAAAAAAGGGGCATACATAAATAAGTGATGCGATGTATACAAAACAATAAAATATATTATAGACTATAAAACAATTGCGTGGAAATAAAAAGAATCCAAAAGTTGAAAAAGTGGTGACCATTAATCTCTTACTTGAGGGTATGGGCCTCTGAGCTTCTAGGAGAAGCAACATGCAATTAAAAATCAAAAATTAGATAGGAAACAGTTCAAGTCTATTTCCACATTAAGTCCCCTAGGAACCAGACAGTCAAGACGATGTATCCATCTGGTTTCGTTTTGGGAGATTCATTTTTTCTTATTGCCCCACCTCCATTGTTCCTTGATCGTGTCAATGCCATAGAATATCAAACCAGATGGATCCCTACGGTGATATTCATCGAAGTGTCTAGAAAGATTGTGTTTAGGGAACCCCTTTTTTATATTATTAATATGTTCCCTAATACGTACACGTAGAGGTCTTGTGGTCCTGCCCACATATTGTAGTCGGCACGGACACTCGATAATATATGTTACATGAGTGGTGTCACAGGTGACCAGCTCCCTGATGTCATATTCTTTACCACTTCTTGACTTAAAAGAGGTCTTCTTCTTAGGTTGCCTCTTGCTAACCCTACAGGCCAGACACTTCTGGCACCTGTAAAAACCTTTCATGTCAGCAAACAGTTTCACACTCCTAGGGGGATCAATAACATTATGAACCAGATGGTTTCTAAGGGTTGGTGCTTTCCTGTAGATAAACCGAGGTTTCTTTGTGAGAATTTTCCCTAAGGTCCTGTCTGATCTTAGAATTGGCCAGTACTTCCTTACTATATACTCAATGGACCTATATTGATTGTTAAAACCTGTTACGAAGGCTATATCATCTGGAGAACTTTTTCTGTTATACTGTTCCTTTCCCAACAAGGAATCCCGATCCAGCTCTTGTATCTCATCCTTCAATTTAACTAAGGGGTCAATTTTGTAACCTTTGTCTACAAACTTCTTAATCAAGGCATCAGCTTGATCTCGATAGTCCCCAATGTTCCGGCAGTTTCTCCGTATTCTTAAAAGTTGCCCCTTGGGAATATTCTCTTTCCATTTCGGATGATGACAACTCGAAGTGGGTATATACCCATTGCGGTCCGTTACCTTAAAGAATGTTTTTGTAGATAATTCACCACCTTGTTTAAAAATTTGCAAATCCAAATAATCTATCACATCATAATTGGATTTGCCGGTAAAAGAGATACCATAATCATTCTGGTTAAATTCATCCAGGAAATCCTGAAACGACTCAGGACTTCCCTCCCACACAATGATTACATCGTCTATGTACCGACGGTAAAACTTTATTTCAGGCCTACTTCTACCATATATGTAACGTTCTTCCAACATGTCCATGAATAAGTTCGCCACGCTCGGTGCATACTTGGCACCCATGGCCACACCTTTTTTCTGAACATAAAAATCTTTCTGATACCAGAAGTAATTACTCTCCATTGCCAGTTGAAGTCCCTCCAATATAAATTGTATTTGTTGGTGTCTAAGACCTGATCTCTCATGCAAGGCCTTCTCAACCCCTTTTAACCCATCCTTCTGTGAGATGCTGGTGTACAGGGAGTTGACGTCTATTGTTGTCAATAAACAATGTTCAATCCCGGTAATATCCTTCATTTCATTAATAAGTTGGGTACTGTCCCTGAGATAGGATTTCCCCTACATGGGGTAATAGAATCCCAAGATTTGGGATATGCAGGCTCATCATCACCCCCCACTATGGTTTACACCAGCGTATACATCGGCATTATGGTTTATTGGATCCAATTTTGAGTAACTCACTTACATGCAGAGTACCTTTTTAAATAATTTTTTACAATTTTTACAATTTTTATTTTTTATTTTTATTTTTATGTTTATATAACATCCTTGTTCTGAAAGGTTTTTTAATGCTTATTGATGTATTGGTGCTTTTTGAGTGCCTACATGGTTTTAACATCCCCTTCTTCCTCCTTATTCTGTTTACATTTTCACATTTTTATGATGGAGGCGCCGAATCCAATTATAATTGAATGAGTTGTATTTCTTTCGGCCCACTAGATGGCGCTGTGGACACTTTCCTTGTGCCTATAATATTCTACCTTGTGAGGGGCGGGATGTCCACCATGATTGGCCTCCGGGCGCCTCCATCGTACATAAAAGACGTATGGAGTACCAAGATGGCCGCGCCTCAGATGACGTCTGGATGACGAAACGCGTAAGGCGTGGCCACGTGATACGCATACGTCCTGCCTTTTTGCTTTACTTCCGGGTGTGGAGCGAGCGGTGGAACGCATGCCGCACCGCGCTGCTCTCACCACACTTGGTTTGGCTGCCAATCGGGCAGCGGAGCATTGTTGCTTGTTCTATTAACTTTTAATAAAGTAATACACATTTTTTACGGATTCACGCGATGGGGCTCGTTTTTGTTTTATATGGATGTGTCTGCGGGGAGTGACTGGAACTGATCTGGATACGAGGAGTGGAGATCCGATTGAGGGACTTTCACCAGGGACTAGTGCTGCAGGATACGGCTGACAGGCTTGATACCCCTGCAGGGGTGAATTCTTCCGGTGAGTGAGGGCACATTGGGGGGCTTTTGGAAGGCTGGAAGAGTTTACATCACTAAGAGCACTGCCAGAAGTTTGAAGAGACTCACTAATTGCACTTTAGGAAGAACATTTTTAAGATTTTTTCCTTTTTATTTTTTCCTTTTCTTTTTTGGGACATTTTGTGGACTGATGATTTCATGATTTATTTTCAAATTCTTTTTTGCACTTTTATGAATATAAGATTTTTATTTTTATTTCCATTTGAGCAATTTATGCACATATTTGTGTTTTTATGCACATATTTATGTCATTTATGTTATGTTTTAAGGATTTTCTGATAGTTTTTTAGGAATTCATATCACCTTTTTATACTCACTTATAAGGTTGTGTTTTTTGATCACCTTTTGTTTGGTAAGGAGATAGTACACGTTGCACTTTATATATAGGAGGGCATTCGTCGCATACATTTCAGCAATTTCCACACGACTGTAATTTCATCAGTCCTACATATTTAATTAATTTAATTAATTATTTACACATTTTTTATTTTATGTGATACACCACATCAGCTTTTGCACATTAGACGATATTTAGTGGAACAGCGCCAATCACCCCGTTTTGGGACTCTACTTTACTTAGAATTTCACACTGGTGTTATTCTGTGCTGGGGGGGCTGCAGTTCCTTTTACTACCTAAGCGCGGAGCTATCTGTTTCTTATATCTTTCGGTCACCTTATAGGTGTACACGTCAAGTTCTGCTGCTATGGATATATTTGGCTACATGTCTAATCGTAATGTAGATCTTACTGGAATTTTTAGTCAGCAACAGGTTAATAACACACAAGACATGAATGGCCTGTTTAAACAGCTCAGACATTCTCTTGAAAAGAAACTCAGGGTCTGGTGGTATATTGCTACCCTCGAGACTTATATTGGGGAAAATATGACACCTAGAAGATTGAGGTGGGATCTGAACCCTAATGATAGCTTGAATGATGCCACCCTAATGGAGGAATGGTACTCCTTCTTCTCCAAGTGTGAGAAGGAGCTTCTGGGAAAGATTGTCAGAAGGAGACAATTTAAACTAAGGGGGATTGAGGATAGCATTAATGAGATAAAAACATTACTATTACCATACAGTAGCCAAAGTGAATATAAGACCAAGGAGAGGGAATTGCAAGAATTAATTAAAAAATATGATGCAGAAATCCAGGCCAAAAAACAGAAGAAGTTTAAAAGGGACGTTTTGGACTATAATAATAAAAAGGTCTATAAATGGCAACTGGACCTTGGGGAAGTGAACGAAGACCTGGGTGAAATTTCCATGGATGAGGATTCCCATGATGAATTGAATGGAAGGGATATCCCAGAATCTAGTATTATGCGACAAACTAGATTTGAACAGGGGACCCCAGTGAGAAGAGAAGCAAGTCCCAGGACCCCGAATCATTTACAGAGATATGCGGATAACAGGAGGGATGTGTACCATGGGCAAAATCCTGGTAGATCCCCACGGACTCCAAGGTATAATGTACCCACACATAATAGATTCTCCCCTTTGAGGGAAGGAAGACAACACATATCTCATAGGGGGTCCAGAAGCAGAAGGGACCACCCAGAGGAAAGGGATTTTCAGCAAGGAAGACCCCGAGACAGACCCCCTGGGAGATGGAATGCCAGAGTGCAATATCATCCACCAGGTTGGCGAGGGACACAGAGAGATTTTTACCATTCACCAAGAAGAGGCCCACCAATGGGTATGAACAGAACACAGAGGGCGAATGGATATCCAGGGTACCCGTCCCCACAACATCCACGTATGAACCCCTTGAATGGGAGGAACAGGATTACAGAGAGGGAACCGGATTACTTCCACAGAGGCAACGAAAGAAACAGACTAGAGGAAAACGAGGAGGGAAGCATAAAAAGAAGAAGGGAGCATTAGGCCAAGGGATTTTTAACTTAAGTGATGCGGTTTTTACAGAAGATGAATTGAAGATTTTAGACTTGGGACTGAAGTTTGCACCAGAGAAGGGTATTGATAAATTTGAAGTGTATATTGATTTGCAAAAATTTATTAGGAAACTGAAGATCAAGAAACACTATGCTCTGAATAAAGAAGCTATCCCTATGAGAGAAACTGATGGTTTTGTTCATACGAAGCTTAGGAACAACTCCATCTTCAATCCCAAGGTGCCAGGGGACCAGTGTATTGGTGCTTTTAGACGGATGGTGGAAAACGATTTGGCGAAAATGGAAAAGAAGAAGACGAAAAGTAAGCATATATGGAAAACAATTCAAGCACTTGGTAAAAGAAAGGAAGTGGTGATACGACCTGCCGATAAGGGGGGTGGGCTAGTGATATTAAAGAAGGAGGATTATGAGGAGGAGATGAATAACTTACTGAGGGTTGAGAATACATATAAAAAATTGAAAAGCAACCCCAAACCGCAATATGTCAAGAGTTTGAAAAGGTTAGTGAAAAAAGGGAGAGAAATAGGCATCTTGAATAAGAAGGAAACCAAGTACTTAGTTCCGGAATCAACAAAAACTCCTGTTATATATTACTTGCCCAAAATACATAAGAGGCTGAATAAACCACCGGGCAGACCAATTGTTAGTGGAGTGGATTCCCTATTCTCTAGGTTAGGGGAATACATTGACCAATTTCTAAAACCACTGGTAGTGAAGGGGAAATCCTATCTCAGGGACAGTACCCAACTTATTAATGAAATGAAGGAGATTACCGGGATTGAACATTGTTTATTGGCAACAATAGACGTCAACTCCCTGTACACCAGCATCTCACAGAAGGATGGGTTAAAAGGGGTTGAGAAGGCCTTGCATGAGAGATCAGGTCTTAGACACCAACAAATACAATTTATATTGGAGGGACTTCAACTGGCAATGGAGAGTAATTACTTCTGGTATCAGAAAGATTTTTATGTTCAGAAAAAAGGTGTGGTCATGGGTGCCAAGTATGCACCGAGCGTGGCGAACTTATTCATGGACATGTTGGAAGAACGTTACATATATGGTAGAAGTAGGCCTGAAATAAAGTTTTACCGTCGGTACATAGACGATGTAATCATTGTGTGGGAGGGAAGTCCTGAGTCGTTTCAGGATTTCCTGGATGAATTTAACCAGAATGATTACGGTATCTCTTTTACCGGCAAATCCAATTATGATGTGATAGATTATTTGGATTTGCAAATTTTTAAACAAGGTGGTGAATTATCTACAAAAACATTCTTTAAGGTAACGGACCGCAATGGGTATATACCCACTTCGAGTTGTCATCATCCGAAATGGAAAGAGAATATTCCCAAGGGGCAACTTTTAAGAATACGGAGAAACTGCCGGAACATTGGGGACTATCGAGATCAAGCTGATGCCTTGATTAAGAAGTTTGTAGACAAAGGTTACAAAATTGACCCCTTAGTTAAATTGAAGGATGAGATACAAGAGCTGGATCAGGATTCCTTGTTGGGAAAGGAACAGTATAACAGAAAAAGTTCTCCAGATGATATAGCCTTCGTAACAGGTTTTAACAATCAATATAGGTCCATTGAGTATATAGTAAGGAAGTACTGGCCAATTCTAAGATCAGACAGGACCTTAGGGAAAATTCTCACAAAGAAACCTCGGTTTATCTACAGGAAAGCACCAACCCTTAGAAACCATCTGGTTCATAATGTTATTGATCCCCCTAGGAGTGTGAAACTGTTTGCTGACATGAAAGGTTTTTACAGGTGCCAGAAGTGTCTGGCCTGTAGGGTTAGCAAGAGGCAACCTAAGAAGAAGACCTCTTTTAAGTCAAGGAGTGGTAAAGAATATGACATCAGGGAGCTGGTCACCTGTGACACCACTCATGTAACATATATTATCGAGTGTCCGTACCGACTACAATATGTGGGCAGGACCACAAGACCTCTACGTGTACGTATTAGGGAACATATTAATAATATAAAAAAGGGGTTCCCTAAACACAATCTTTCTAGACACTTCGATGAATATCACCGTAGGGATCCATCTGGTTTGATATTCTATGGCATTGACACGATCAAGGAACAATGGAGGGGGGGCAATAAGAAAAAATTAATCTCCCAAAACGAAACCAGATGGATACATCGTCTTGACTGTCTGGTTCCTAGGGGACTTAATGTGGAAATAGACTTGAACTGTTTCCTATCCAATTTTTGATTTTTAATTGCATGTTGCTTCTCCTAGAAGCTCAGAGGCCCATACCCTCAAGTAAGAGATTAATGGTCACCACTTTTTCAACTTTTGGATTCTTTTTATTTCCACGCAATTGTTTTATAGTCTATAATATATTTTATTGTTTTGTATACATCGCATCACTTATTTATGTATGCCCCTTTTTTACACTATAAGTTCCTTTCAAGCACCATAGTGCACATCGATTGTAATTTATGAGGAAATATAGGGCGGTTCATTGAGTTTGAATATATGGTTTGCATAGGGTCCACTTCCCCTAGTGAAAGCCAATGGGTGTACTGATTCATATGGGGTAATAGAATCCCAAGATTTGGGATATGCAGGCTCATCATCACCCCCCACTATGGTTTACACCAGCGTATACATCGGCATTATGGTTTATTGGATCCAATTTTGAGTAACTCACTTACATGCAGAGTACCTTTTTAAATAATTTTTTACAATTTTTACAATTTTTATTTTTTATTTTTATTTTTATGTTTATATATCATCCTTGTTCTGAAAGGTTTTTTAATGCTTATTGATGTATTGGTGCTTTTTGAGTGCCTACATGGTTTTAACATTCCCTTCTTCCTCCTTATTCTGTTTACATTTTCACATTTTTATGATGGAGGCGCCGAATGCAATTATAATTGAATGAGTTGTATTTCTTTCGGCCCACTAGATGGCGCTTTGGACACTTTCCTTGTGCCTATAATATTCTACCTTGTGAGGGGCGGGATGTCCACCATGATTGGCCTCCGGGCGCCTCCATCGTACATAAAAGACGTATGGAGTACCAAGATGGCCGCGCCTCAGATGACGTCTGGATGACGAAATGCGTAAGCCACGTGATAAGCATACGTCCTGTCTTTTTGCTTTACTTCCGGGTGTGGAGCGAGCGATGGAACGCACGCCGCACCGCGCTGCTCTCACCACACTTGGTTTGGCTGCCAATCGGGCAGCGGAGCATTGTTGCTTGTTCTATTAACTTTTAATAAAGTAATACACATTTTTTACGGATTCACGCGATGGGGCTCGTTTTTGTTTTATATGGATGTGTCTGCGGGGAGTGACTGGAACTGATCTGGATACGAGGAGTGGAGATCCGATTGAGGGACTTTCACCAGGGACTAGTGCTGCAGGATACGGCTGACAGGCTTGATACCCCTGCAGGGGTGAATTCTTCCGGTGAGTGAGGGCACATTGGGGGGCTTTTGGAAGGCTGGAAGAGTTTACATCACTAAGAGCACTGCCAGAAGTTTGAAGAGACTCACTAATTGCACTTTAGGAAGAACGTTTTTAAGATTTTTTCCTTTTTATTTTTTCCTTTTCTTTTTTGGGACATTTTATGGACTGATGATTTCATGATTTATTTTCAAATTCTTTTTTGCACTTTTATGAATATAAGATTTTTATTTTTATTTTTATTTCCATTTGAGCAATTTATGCACATATTTGTGTTTTTATGCACATATTTATGTCATTTATGTTATGTTTTAAGGATTTTCTGATAGTTTTTTGGGAATTCATATCACCTTTTTATACTCACTTATAAGGTTGTGTTTTTTGATCACCTTTTGTTTGGTAAGGAGATAGTACACGTTGCACTTTATATATAGGAGGGCATTCGTCACATACATTTCAGCAATTTCCACACGACTGTAATTTCATCAGTCCTACATATTTAATTAATTTAATTAATTATTTACACATTTTTTATTTTATGTGATACACCACATCAGCTTTTGCACATTAGACGATATTTAGTGGAACAGCGCCAATCACCCCGTTTTGGGACTCTACTTTACTTAGAATTTCACACTGGTGTTATTCTGTGCTGGGGGGGCTGCAGTTCCTTTTACTACCTAAGCGCGGAGCTATCTGTTTCTTATAAGTTTCAATACTTTACCTGTTTGGTACAAGCTTCACAGATGGAGACCCCCCATAGTATACACTGGAGCACCTGTGTGGCCCCCTAATAAAAATGGTGTTCTTGTGTTCCACACTAGTGCTCCAGTGTCCAGATGTGAAAGCAGCTGCTGAGTGTCCTCTCCTTACACAGAATCTAGTTTGCATTTCATTCTAGTAACAAAGCCATCTACACAACCAAAATAGTTTCTGACAAGTAGGGCGTAAAAAATGTGGCCAAATGCATATGGCCTAAACAATGGTGTTTTAGAGGCCGAAAGAAAAATCTTTGATATGAACGAATAATGTACTCATGAACATGAAAGTTGCCATTTAAAAATGTACACTTGTAAGAAAAGCACATGGAGCAGCACTAACGTAAGAAACATAAAGAATAAGAACACAGGACAACTACTTACTTTTTTGCAGCACTCTCCGGATCTTTCTGTACTATTCATGTTCTCGAAATTTCAGGTATGACCACCGCTTCCCGAGCTGATCTTTCGATCGTCGTACCCCGAATTTCCGGTGCAGACTTTTGACCACTTTCGCAATTATCTTGGCCTTTCTGACATTGGGGTTGGGGTAAGGTCCATACTTTCTGTCATAGTCAGCCTTCTTCAGGATGTCCACCATCTCCAACATCTCCCCAAAGGACATATTTGAGGCCTTAAATCTCCTTCTGGATCGGGACGTTTCCGGCTCCGGGCTTTCCTCCTCCTCGTTGCTATAATTAGCACGATCCTGCTGTGTATCTGCCATGTGCTCTTCCCCCACTGCGCAGAACGAAAAGGGGCGGGGAATAGACTAGAAAGAACATCAGGGGCGGGCAGAGTTACACGCATGCGCAGTGTGTATAAAGCGTAACACGCGTGCGTATTACGTACGATCTGTGAGCGGAGGAAGGAGCATCGAAAGCGTTGATCGTGATAACAAAGGTAAGATCTAAACTTGGGCCTATACTGCTTCGAAATTGAAGCCTAGATTTTAACAAGATTTTGAGAGTTTGGCCTGACCTTAGGGTTTGTCTTGTGTTGTGTCTTGCAGAGAAAATGGATGGCTTCAATGACCACAACTTCCTCCCCCTGTTCATAGACAAATACAGGGAGCTGCCCTGTCTGTGGCAGGTGAGACATCCTCATTATAATAATAAACAAAAGAGGCAGGCAGTGCTGGAGAAACTGCTGGAGTTGGTGAAGCCAGTGGTCCCCACAGCAACCATCCCCTATTTAAAAAACAAAATTTGGGCCTGAGAAGCATTTATCTAAGGGAGCGCAAGAAGGTCACAGATTCCCAGAGGTCCGGAGCTGCAGCAGATGACGTTTATGTCCCCAGGCTGTGGTACTATGAGAGACTGCGATTTCTGTCAGACCACACTGAAGTCAGGGAATCCCTCTCCACTCTTCCTTCCACTCTTCCTTCCACCCCAGCTGAGGCTTCCGATGTCCAACCTGGGCCTTTCGGCCAGGAAGAAGTGGAGGAGCCCAGCTGGAGCCAGGTATAGCATTCTTCTACAGATTTCTGGTCAATAAATAAATGATGTTTACTAGATGTTAGTATTGATCACTAATTGCTGATTGCAAAAAGTTTTTTACATATCAATAGACAGTAGTGGGCAAAAAAATTGGGACAAGAATGAAAAATGCTGGGCTCAGAATGCTAGTCTGTTATATTTGTGAACATTCAAGTTGCAACAGTCAGAAGGTGAAAATTGAGTGTGATTGATGAATAAAATACTAAAACTATGTCCCTTTTTCATACACAGGAAGACCTCAGCCAGGAGGAGGTTGTGGAATGTGGCAGTCAGGAGGAGGCAGGGATTAGTGGCAGCCAGGAGGAGGAGGGGCTAAGTGTCAGCCAAGAGAAGCCTGGGACCAGTCGCAGCCTGACCGAATTGCAGGTTCCTCCCCTCCGCCTTCCATATAAAAGAGCGAGGAAGATGACTCCCATGCAGGATTCTGCGCTCAGGCTCATTCAGGAGGCTTCTGCATCCCTCCGAGCCTTACCCACTCCTGAAGAGGCCTTTGCCTGCATGGCTGCCACAAAACTGCAGGGCATGCAGGAGGGTCAACGCAAGCTGTGTGAGGACCTGCTTTATAAAGTCCTAAGTAAGGGGGTGAGTGGGTAACTAACACCCAAGACTGACGTGATTGAGTTGGACCACCACAGCCACAGTGTGGAAGGAAGTGTGGAAAGAAGACCAGAGAGTGATTGCCCTGGGTTCAGTCTGGTGTGACAAAAGCTGCAGTCTCTTGTATGACCACAGCCTGGGGACATGTATGTCATCTGCTGCTTTCTGGATCTCTGGGACTTCTGGACCAGACTGCCCTCCCTTAGATAAGGACTCCTCAGGCCACCAATTTTGCGTGAAAATTATTGATGTCTGCCCTGGGGGTCCAAGGCTTTACCCATTTCTGCTGTTTCTCCAGCGTTGCCTCCCTCTTTGTTTAGTTGTGACCCCTTAATAAAAGTTTTTTATTTGGGAAATTATACTCTCCTGTGTGTTTTCATCCAAAAAGGACAGTTTATTGGTGACGATTCAGGTACATTTCTAACATAAAATGTGAAATTAACAAGGGACAACAACACCAAACAATCTCCTACAGATTAAATAGAACAACATATTAATGGTGTTGGGGTAACGACCCAATAAACACACACAAAACACAAACAAAAAAAGTACAAATAAAAATCCCAAAAACCAAAAATAAAAAATACACTTTGAAAAAAATACAAACCCTAAAAAAATTAATCGGCCTTAAAAACCAAAAAAAAAATAATGATGTCAGATGTGACAAATCAAAATTTATCAAAATATATTGAGGGAATCCCGAAAAATAGTAAAGAAATTAGTTTGTGAGACGTGTGTGTGAATATGAGCAACAAAACTACTTAATTCTTGTCCCATTATAAAGAAGAAGAAGAAGAGAGTGCGCTGTATTAAACCATTTTTAACATTGCAGCGTGACGAAAGTGCTGTATCCATTGCGGACGCTCATTTTACCCGTCCGAGCTGTTCCGTGTTGGAATTTCTTCTGAGCATGTGTGCCACTTTGTGCGTCGGAACAGGCCACACACGGTCGGAATTGACGCGATCGGATTTTGTTGTCGGAAAATTTTATCTTCTGCTCTCAAACTTTGTGTGTCAGAAAATCCGATGGAGCCCAAACACGGTCGGAATTTCTGACAACATGCTCTGATCGGACATTTTCCATCGGAAAATCCGACCGTGTGTACGGGGCATTAGGCTCGATTCACACCTATGCATGCTGCTTTTGAGCATTTCTGCAGTGTTTTTTGCGGTGCTTGCCGTGTTTTTAAACATGCGTTTTTGCCGCGTTTTGCGTTTTTCATTTTGCGTTTTAGAAAGAAACAATTGGAAAACATCACTGCTTATATCACAGAATGTCAGGTGACATTAGTACTTCCTGCTTCCTCCCTAGTCTTGCTGTCTTTTGGTGCTTAGATTATCCTGGCTTCAATTTCCTTTTTTCTAGCAGTAGCCACAGCTACTGCTGCAGTTTTGCTTGAAGAGGAAGCCGAAGAAGAATAAAGGAGAAAACGTAGATTTTGGGTGCATCCAGTGATTGCCAATAAGGAGCAGATAGGGCAATTCTGGATAATTTATAATGACCTCCGAGCCCATGAAGACAAGTTTTTGTATTACACACGGATGTCTATTAAAAGTTGGGTTAGGATTTAAAGTAGGGTTAGGGTTAGGATTTAAAGTAGGGTTAGGATTTAAAGTCGGGTTAGGGTTAGGATTTAAAGTAGGGTTAGGGTTAGGATTTAAAGTCAGGTTAGGGTTAGGATTTAAAGTAGGGTTAGAGTTAGAATTTAAAGTAGTGTTAGGGTTAGGATTTAAAGTAGTGTTAGGATTTAAAGTAGGGTTAGGGTTAGGATTTAAAGTCGGGTTAGGGTTAGGATTTAAAGTCGGGTTAGGATTTAAAGTAGGGTCAGGGTTAGAATTTAAAGTAGGGTTAGGATTTAAAGTAGGGTTAGGATTTAAAGTAGGGTTAGGATTAGAATTTAAAATAGGGTAAGGGTTAGGATTTAAAGTAGGGTTAGGATTTAAAGTAGGGTTAGGGTTAGGATTTAAAGTCAGGTTAGGATTCAAAGTCGGGTTAGGGTTAAGATTTAAAGTAGGGTTAGGGTTAGAATTTAAAGTAGGGTTAGGATTCAAAGTCGGGTTAGGGTTAAGATTTAAAGTAGGGTTAGGGTTAGGATTTAAAGTATGGTTAGGATTTAAAGTAGGGTTAGGGTTAGGATTTAAAGTAGGGTTAGGATTTAAAGTAGGGTTAGGGTTAGGATTTAAAGTAGGGTTAGGGTTAGGATTTAAAGTCGGGTTAGGATTTATAGTCGGGTTAGGGTTAGGATTTAAAGTAGGGTTAGGGTTAGAATTTAAAGTAGGGTTAGGGTTAGGATTTAAAGTAGGGTTAGGATTTAAAGTAGGGTTAGGGTTAGGATTTAAAGTAGGGTTAGGATTTAAAGTAGGGTTAGGGTTAGAATTTAAAGTAGGCTTAGGATTTAAAGTAGGGTTAGGGTTAGAATTTAAAATAGGGTTAGGGTTAGGATTTAAAGTAGGGTTAGGATTAAAAGTAGGGTTAGGGTTAGGATTTAAAGTCAGGTTAGGATTCAAAGTCGGGTTAAGGTTAAGATTTAAAGTAGGGTTAGGATTTAAAGTCGAGTTAGGATTTAAAGTAGGGTTAGGATTTAAAGTAGGGTTAGGGTTAGAATTTAAAGTAGAGTTAGGATTCAAAGTCGGGTTAGGGTTAAGATTTAAAGTCGGGTTAGGGTTAGAATTTAAATTAGGGTTAGGATTTATAGTAGGGTTAGGTTTAGGATTTAATGTAGGGTTAGGGTAAGGATTTAAAGTAGGGTTAGGGTTAGAATTTAAAGTAGGGTTAGGATTTAAACTAGGATTTAAAGTAGGGTTAGGGTTAGAATTTAAAATAGGGTTAAGGTTAGGATTTAATGTAGGGTTAAGATTTAAAGTCAGGTTAGGGTTAAGATTTAAAGTAGGGTTAGGGTTAGGATTTAAAGTCGGGTTAGGATTTAAAGTAGGGTTAGGATTTAAAGTCGGGTTAGGATTTAAAGTAGAGTTAGGATTTAAAGTCGGGTTAGGGTTAGGATTTAAAGTAGGGTTAGGATTTAAAGTCGGGTTAGGGTTAGGATTTAAAGTAGGTTTAGGATTAGGATTTAAAGTAGGGTTAGGATTTAAAGTAGGGTTAGGGTTAGGATTTAAAGTAGGGTTAGGATTTAAAGTAGGGTTAGGGTTAGGATTTAAAGTAGGGTTAGGATTTAAAGTAGGGTTAGGATTTAAAGTCGGGTCAGGGTTAGGATTTAAAGTAGGGTTAGGGTTAGGATTTAAAGTCGGGTTAGGATTTATAATCGGGTTAGGGTTAGGATTTAAAGTCGGGTTAGGGTTAGGATTTAAAGTCAGGTTAGGATTTATAGACAGGTTAGGGTTAGGATTTAAAGTAGGGTTAGAATTTAAAGTAGGGTTAGGGCTAGGATTTAAAGTAGGGTTAGGATTTAAAGTAGGGTTAGGATTTAAAGTCAGGTTAGAGTTAGGATTTAAAGTCAGGTTAGGATTTAAAGTCAGGTTAGGGTTAGGATTTAAAGTAGGGTTAAGGTTAGGAATTAAAATAGGGTTAGGATTTAAAATAGGGTTAGGATTTAAAGTAGGGTTAGGGTTAGGATTTAAAGTTGGGTTAGGATTTAAAGTCGGGTTAGGGTTAGAATTTAAAGTAGGGTTAGGGTTAGGATTTAAAGTAAGGTTAGGATTTAAAGTCGGGTTAGGGTTAGGATTTAAAGTAGGGTTAGGGTTAGGATTTAAAGTCAGGTTAGGATTTAAAGTAGGGTTAGGGTTAGGATTTAAAGTAGGGTTAGGATTTAAAGTAGGGTTAGGATTTAAAGTCAGGTTAGAGTTAGGATTTAAAGTCAGGTTAGGATTTAAAGTCGGGTTAGGGTTAGGATTTAAAGTAGGGTTAAGGTTAGGAATTAAAATAGGGTTAGGATTTAAAATAGGGTTAGGATTTAAAGTAGGGTTAGGGTTAGGATTTAAAGTTGGGTTAGGATTTAAAGTCGGGTTAGGGTTAGAATTTAAAGTAGGGTTAGGGTTAGGATTTAAAGTAAGGTTAGGATTTAAAGTCGGGTTAGGGTGAGGATTTAAAGTAGGGTTAGGGTTAGGATTTAAAGTCAGGTTAGGATTTAAAGTAGGGTTAGGGTTAGGATTTAAAGTAGGGTTAGGATTTAAAGTCGGGTTAGGGTTAGGATTTAAAGTAGGGTTATGATTTAAAATCGGGTTAGTGTTAGGATTTAAAGTAGGGTTAGGATTAGGATTTAAAGTAGGGTTAGGGTTAGGATTTAAAGTTGGGTTAGGATTTATAGTCGGGTTAGGGTTAGGATTTAAAGTCGGGTTAGGATTAGGATTTAAAGTCAGGTTAGGATTTATAGTCAGGTTAGGGTTAGGATTTAAAGTAGGGTTAGGATTTAAAGTAGGGTTAGGGTTAGGATTTAAAGTAGGGTTAGGATTTAAAGTAGGGTTAGGGTTAGGATTTAAAGTAGGGTTAGGGTTAGGATTTAAAGTAGGGTTAAGATTTAAAGTCGGGTTAGGGTTAGGATTTAAAGTAGGGTTATGATTTAAAATCGGGTTAGTGTTAGGATTTAAAGTAGGGTTAGGATTAGGATTTAAAGTAGGGTTAGGATTTAAAGTAGGGTTAGGGTTAAAATTTAAAGTAGGGTTAGGATTTAAAGTCGGGTTAGGGTTAGGATTTAAGGTAGGGTTAGGATTTAAAGTAGGGTTAGGGTTAGGATTTAAAGTAGGGTTAGGGTGTGGATTTAAAGTAGGGTTAGGATTTAAAGTAGGGTTAGGGTTAGGATTTAAAGTAGGGTTAGGGTTGGGATTTAAAGTAGGGTTAGGGTTAGGGTTAGAATTTAAAGTAGGGTTAGGGTTAGAATTTAAAGTAGGGTTAGGATTTAAAGTAGGGTTAGGGTTAGGATTTAAAGTCGGGTTAGGATTTAAAGTCGGGTTAGGGTTAGGATTTAAAGTAGGATTAGGGTTAGGATTTAAAGTAAGGTTAGGATTTAAAGTCGGGTTAGGATTTAAAGTAAAGTTAGGGTTAGGATTTAAAGTCGGGTAAGGATTTAAAGTCGGGTTAGGGTTAGGATTTCAGGTAGGGTTGGGGTTAGGATTTAAAGTAGGGTTAGGATTTAAAGTAGGGTTAGGGTTAGGATTTAAAGTAGGGTTAGGGTTAGTATTTAAAGTCGGGTTAGGATTTATGGTCGGGTTAGGGTTAGGATTTAAAGTCGGGTTAGGGTTATAATTTAAAGTAGGGTTAGGGTTAGGATTTAAAGTAGAGTTAGGATTTAAAGTAGGGTTAGGGTTAGGATTTAAAGTCGGGTTAGGGTTAGGATTTAAAGTAGGGTTAGGATTTAAAGTAGGGTTAGGGTTAGGATTTAAAGTAGGGTTAGGATTTAAAGTAGGGTTAGGGTTAGGATTTAAAGTCGGGTTAGGATTTAAAGTATGGTTAGGGTTAGGATTTTAAGTAGGGTTGGGGTTAGGATTTAAAGTAGGGTTAGGATTTAAAGTAGGGTTAGGATTTAAAGTAGGGTTAGGGTTAGGATTTAAAGTAGGGTTAGGGTTAGGATTTAAAGTCGGGTTAGGATTTATAGTCAGGTTAGGGTTAGGATTTAAAGTAGGGTTAGGGTTAGGATTTAAATAGGGTTAGGGTTAGGATTTAAAGTAGGGTTAGGGTTTGGATTTAAAGTAGGGTTAGGGTTAGGATTTAAAGTAGGGTTAGGGTTGGGATTTAAAGTAGGGTTTGAGTTAGGGTTAGAATTTAAAGTAGGGTTAGGATTTAAAGTAGGGTTAGGGTTAGAATTTAAAATAGGGTTAGGATTTAAATAGGGTTAGGATTTAAAGTCGGGTTAGGGTTAGGATTTAAAGTAGGGTTAGGGTTAGGATTTAAAGTCGGGTTAGGATTTATAGTCGGGTTAGGGTTAGGATTTAAAGTCGGGTTAGGATTTAAAGTCGGGTTAGGGTTAGGATTTAAAGTCGGGTTAGGTTTAGGATTTCAAGTAGGGTTGGGGTTAGAATTTAAAGTAGGGTTAGGGTTAGTATTTAAAGTCGGGTTAGGATTTATAGTCGGGTTAGGGTTAGGATTTAAAGTAGGGTTAGGGTTAGGATTTAAAGTAGGGTTAGGGTTAGGATTTAAAGTAGAGTTAGGATTTAAAGTAGGGTTAGGGTTAGGATTTAAAGTCGGGTTAGGGTTAGGATTTAAAGTAGGGTTAGGATTTAAAGTAGGGTTAGGGTTAGGATTTAAAGTAAGGTTAGGGTTAGGATTTAAAGTCAGGTTAGGATTTAAAGTAGGGTTAGGATTTAAAGTAGGGTTAGGGTTTGGATTTAAAGTAGGGTTAGAAGCGGTGCTCAGTTTGAAGCGGTGGAGCTTGGTGTAAGTGGAGCTGGATTAAGTGGGAGTTAAAAACAAGTGTTAGAGTATACAAGTCTTGCTGTCTGTTGGTGTTTGCTGTCAGTGTTTGCTGTCTGTTGGTGGGTGTTTGCAGCTGTCTGTGGTGTGTGTTTGCTGCTGTCTTTTGGTGTGTGTTTGCTGCTGTCTGTTGGTGTGTGTTTGCTGCTGTCTGTTGGTGTTTGCTGGGTTGCATTTTGGGGACTTTTCCTTTTAGTTTTTAATTTGCCTTTTGCTGTCACTTTTTAAATAGCTTTTTTTTTTTTTTCTTGTTTCATCAGTCTATCAATTAAGGGGTGTGGTTAATTGCTCACAGGTGCCTATATAACTTGTTGTAGGACTCAGTGTGAGCGTGCTCAGTTTGAAGCGGTGGAGCTTGGTGTAAGTGGAGCTGGATTAAGTGGGAGTTAAAAACAAGAGTTTAAAACAGGAGGTTATAACAGGGGTCATAGTACCTGTGTAGTGTGAGTATCTGAGTGTTGTCTGAGTAGTGTGTGTGGATCGTTAGTACTTGTGTATTGTGTACCTGTGTATTGTCTTGTCGTGTACCTGTGTATTGTCTTGAGTATTAGTGCCAGGAAGCTAGTTGTTAGGTAATTTGGACAGGGTAAAATCCCCAAATCCTCCCTAAATTTAATAGGTACGATGCCCGGCGTGTGTGGAGAGGCGACTCTTTGTACATCTTGCCGCATGTATGCGTTCCTTGATCAGCCGATCGAGGGCGAATACTGCTGTGCAAAATGTAAGCACATTGTTTCCCTGGAAGCCCAGGTTCTGAATCTGGGGAAGCAACTGTCAGCACTGAGAAGTCCCTCCATACTAAAGGTGAGCCAGGAACGTACACGGCAGGTGCCGGCAGGGACCAGCACAGAGGCGGGTGGAGACAAAGAGGTGCAGGCACTAGCAAAGAGTAGATGGGTGACAGTCAGGAGGGGTAGAGGGGGAAGTGCCAGGGAGGCCGATCCAGGACTGGAGCATCCCAATAAGTACGCTCCATTGAGTGACATTGGTGTAACCAGTCAGGGACCAGCACTGCTGGAGATGAGGGACTCTCCTAGCTGCCAGGGGAAGAACTCCTCCAGTGAGAGTGGGGGGCAGCAAAGGGAAAGGAAAGACAGATTCTGGTGGTAGGGGACTCAATTCTTAGAAGGACAGAGAGGGCAATCTGTAACCAAGACCTGAAGCGCCGAACAGTATGTTGTCTACCGGGCGCTCGGGTTCGGCACATCACGGATCTTGTGGACAGATTACTGGGAGGGGCTGGGGAAGACCCGGCTGTCATGGTGCACGTTGGCACCAATGACAAAGTCAGAGGCAGATGGAGTGTCCTAAAGAACGATTTTAGGGACTTAGGAGCTAAATTGAGGAAAAGGACCTCCAAGGTAGTGTTCTCAGGAATACTACCGGTACATCGAGCCACACCAGAGAGGCAGAGGGAGATTAGGGAAGTAAACAAGTGGCTGAAGAGCTGGTGTAGTAAGGAGGGGTTTGGGTTCCTGGAGGACTGGGCCGACTTCTCAGTCGGTAACCGGTACTATAGAAGGGACGGACTGCACCTAAATGAGGAGGGTGCAGATCTGCTGGGAATGAAGATGGCCAAAAAGTTAGAGGGGTTTTTAAACTAGGCGATGGGGGGGAGGGTCCAGAGACAGTGATAGCCAGCGCGGAAGATATTCCAGAGGGTAGTATTGGGGGCATTAGTGGTAGGTTAACCAAAGCACAAAAACACAAGGTGAGTATAGTAGCAAGTCCAAGTTGCAATCTTGAAACACCCAATACGAGGACAATATGCGACCGGTCTAAACTATGTGGCATGTTCACCAATGCCAGGAGCCTGGCGGACAAGATGGGTGAACTAGAGATACTGTTGTACAAGGAGGATTTGGATTTTGTGGGAATTTCAGAGACCTGGTTCAACAGCTCTCATGATTGGCTGGCAAACATTCAAGGGTATACCCTATACCGCAAGGATAGAGAGGGTAAAAAAGGGGGAGGGGTATGCCTATATATCAAGAATAATGTACAAGTGAATGTGAGAGATGACATCACTGAGGGGGCTAGGGAGGAGGTGGAATCTTTATGGGTAGAGCTCCAAAGGGATGAAGCTAAGGGGAAAATAATACTGGGAGTATGCTATAGGCCCCCTAACCTGAGGGAGGAAGTGGAGACGGATCTCCTATCACAAATTGGATTAGCAGCAAGGATGGGAAGTGTTATCATAATGGGGGATTTTAATTATCCAGACATAGACTGGGCGGAGGGAACCGCGCATTCATTTAAGGCTCGCCAGTTCCTTAGTGTCTTGCAGGACAATTTTATGGGTCAGATGGTAGACGCACCAACTAGAAATAAAGCATTACTAGATCTACTGATTACCAACAATACAGACCTGATAACAGATGTGGAAATACGGGGCAATTTAGGTAACAGCGATCACAGGTCAATTAGTTTCAGTATAAATCACACAAATAGGAAACATGAAGGGAACACAAAGACACTGAATTTCAAAAGAGCCAACTTCCCTAAACTACAAACCTTGCTAAAAGGCATAAATTGGGATAAAATATTAGGAACAAAGAATACGGAGGAGAGATGGGTTTGCTTTAAGAGCATATTAAATAAGGGCATTAGCTAATGTATCCCATTGGGTAATAAATTTAAAAGAGCGAACAAACATCCTGGATGGCTTAACTCCAATGTAAAAATGCATATAAAAGCAAAGGAGAGGGCCTTCAAAAAATACAAGGTTGAGGGATCATCCACAGCATTCAGAATTTATAAAGAATGCAATAAGAAATGTAAGGGTGCAATTAGGATGGCTAAGATAGAACATGAACAAGACACATAGCGGAGGAGAGCAAAAAAAATCCCAAGAAATTCTTTAAGTATGTAAATAGTAAAAAAGGGAGGACAGACCATATTGGCCCCATAAAGAATGAGGAAGGAAATCTGGTTACAAAGGATGGGGAGATGGCAGAGGTATTGAATTTATTCTTCTCCTCAGTCTTCACGAGTGAATCGGGGGGCTTCAGTAACCAAAACTGCAGTGTTTATCCTCATGACACAACACAGGAAGCACCTACATGGTTAACAGAGGACGGAATTAAAATTAGACTTGAGAAACTTAACATTAATAAATCACCGGGACCAGATGGCTTGCATCCGAGCGTACTTAGGGAACTCAGTCAGGTGATTGCCAGACCGTTGTTCCTAATTTTTACAGACAGTCTATTGACTGGAATGGTACCAGCTGATTGGAGAAAAGCCAATGTAGCACCAATATTTAAAAAGGGCCCAAAAAACATCCCTGGGAATTACAGACCAGTTAGCCTAACATCAATAGTATGTAAACTCTTGGAGAGGATGATAAGGGACTATATACAAGATTTTAGTAATAAGAATGATATCATTAGCAGTAATCAGCATGGATTCATGAAGAATCGTTCTTGCCAAACCAATCTATTAACCTTCTATGAGGAGGTGAGTTGCCATCTAGATAAAGGAAGGCCCGTAGACGTGGTGTATCTGGATTTTGCAAAAGCATTTGACACAGTTCCCCATAAACGTTTACTGTACAAAATAAGGTGCGTTGGCATGGACCATAGGGTGAGTACATGGATTGAAAACTGGCTACAAGGGCGTGTTCAGAGGGTGGTGATAAATGGGGAGTACTCAGAATGGTCAGGGGTGGGTAGTGGGGTCCCCCAGGGTTCTGTGCTGGGACCAATCCTATTTAATTTGTTCATAAACGACCTGGAGGATGGGATAAACAGTTCAATCTCTGTATTTGCAGATGATACTAAGCTAAGCAGGGCAATAACTTCTCCGCAGGATGTGGAAATCTTGCAAAAAGACCTGAACAAATTAATGGGGTGGGCGACTACATGGCAAATGAGGTTCAATGTAGAAAAATGTAAAATAATGCATTTGGGTGGCAAAAATATGAATGCAATCTATACACTGGGGGGAGAACCTCTGGGGGAATCTAGGATGGAAAAGGACCTGGGGGTCCTAGTGGATGATAGGCTCAGCAATGGCATGCAATGCCAAGCTGCTGCTAATAAAGCAAACAGAATATTGGCATGCATTAAAAGGGGATCAACTGCAGAGATAAAACGATAATTCTCCCGCTCTACAAGACTCTGGTCCGCCCGCACCTGGAGTATGCTGTCCAATTCTGGGCACCAGTCCTCAGGAGGGACGTACTGGAAATGGAGCGAGTACAAAGAAGGGCAACAAAGCTAATAAAGGGTCTGGAGGATCTTAGTTATGAGGAAAGGTTGCGAGCACTGAACTTATTCTCTCTGGAGAAGAGACGCTTGAGAGGGGATATGATTTCAATTTACAAATACTGTACAGGTGACCCCACAATAGGGATAAAACTTTTTCGCAGAAGAGAGTTTACTAAGACTCGTGGCCACTCATTACAATTAGAAGAAAAGAGGTTTAACCTTAAACTACGTAGAGGGTTCTTTACTGTAAGAGCGGCAAGGATGTGGAATTCCCTTCCACAGGCGGTGGTCTCAGCAGGGAGCATTGATAGCTTCAAGAAACTATTAGATAATCACCTGAATGACCGCAATATACAGGGATATGTAATGTAATACTGACACATAATCACACACATAGGTTGGACTTGATGGACTTGTGTCTTTTTTCAACCTCACCTACTATGTAACTATGTAACTATGATTTAAAGTAGGATTAGGGTTAGGATTTAAAGTAAGGTTAGGATTTAAAGTCAGGTTAGGGTTAGGATTTAAAGTAAGGTTAGGGTTAGGATTTAAAGTCGGGTTAGGATTTAAAGTAAAGTTAGGGTTAGGATTTAAAGTTGGGTTAGGATTTAAAGTCGGGCTAGGGTTAAGATTTCAAGTAGGGTTGGGGTTAGGATTTAAAGTAGGGTTAGGATTTAAAGTAGGGTTAGTGTTAGGATTTAAAGTAGGGTTAGGATTTAAAGTAGGGTTAGGGTTAGTATTTAAAGTAGGGTTAGGATTTATAGTCGGGTTAGGGTTAGGATTTAAGGTAGGGTTAGGGTTAGGATTTAAAGTAGAGTTAGGGTTAGGATTTAAGGTAGAGTTAGGATTTAAAGTAGGGTTAGGTTTAGGATTTAAAGTCGGGTTAGGGTTAGGATTTAAAGTAGGGTTAGGATTTAAAGTAGGGTTAGGGTTAGGATTTAAAGTAGGGTTAGGATTTAAAGTAGGGATAGGATTTAAAGTCGGGTTAGGATTTAAAGTCGGGTTAGGGTTAAGATTTTAAGTAGGGTTGGGGTTAGGATTTAAAGTACGGTTAGGATTTAAAGTAGGGTTAGGATTTAAAGTAGGGTTAGGGTTAGGATTTAAAATAGGGTTAAGGTTAGGATTTAAAGTCGGGTTAGGATTTATAGTCGGGTTAGGGTTAGGATTTAAAGTAGGGTTAGGGTTAGAATTTAAAGTAGGGTTAGGGTTAGGATTTAAAGTAGGGTTAGGGTTTGGATTTAAAGTAGGGATAGGATTTAAAGTAGGGTTAGGGTTAGGGTTAGGATTTAAAGTAGGGTTAGGGTTGGGATTTAAAGTAGGGTTAGAATTTAAAGCAGGGTTAGGATTTAAAGTAGGGTTAGGGTTAGAATTTAAAATAGGGTTAGGATTTAAAGTAGGGTTAGGATTTAAAGTAGGGTTAGGGTTAGGATTTAAAGTCGGGTTAGGGTTTGGATTCAAAGTAGGGTTAGGATTTAAAGTAGGGTTAGGATTTAAAGTCGGGTTAGGATTTAAAGAAGGGTTAGGATTTAAAGTAGGGTTACGATTTAAAGTAGGGTTAGAGTTAGGATTTAAGGTAGGGTTAGGGCTAGGATTTAAAGTAGGGTTAGGGTTTGGATTTAAAGTAGGGTTAGGGTTAGGATTTAAAGTAGGGTTAGGGTTGGGATTTAAAGTAGGGTTAGAGTTAGGGTTAGAATTTAAAGTAGGGTTAGGATTTAAAGTAGGGTTAGGGTTAGAATTTAAAATAGGGTTAGGATTTAAAGTAGGGTTAGGATTTAAAGTCGGGTTAGGGTTAGGATTTAAAGTAGGGTTAGGGTTAGGATTTAAAGTCGGGTTAGGATTTATAGTCGGGTTAGGGTTAGGATTTAAAGTAGGGTTAGGGTTAGGATTTAAAGTCGGGTTAGGATTTAAAGTAAAGTTAGGGTTAGGATTTAAAGTCGGGTTAGGATTTAAAGTCGGGTTAGGGTTAGGATTTCAAGTAGGGTTGGGGTTAGAATTTAAAGTAGGGTTAGGGTTAGTATTTAAAGTCGGGTTAGGATTTATAGTCGGGTTAGGGTTAGGATTTAAAGTAGGGTTAGGGTTAGGATTTAAAGTAGGGTTAGGGTTAGGATTTAAAGTAGAGTTAGGATTTATAGTAGGGTTAGGGTTAGGATTTAAAGTCGGGTTAGGGTTAGGATTTAAAGTAGGGTTAGGATTTAAAGTAGGGTTAGGATTTAAAGTAAGGTTAGGGTTAGGATTTAAAGTCAGGTTAGGATTTAAAGTAGGGTTAGGATTTAAAGTAGGGTTAGGGTTTGGATTTAAAGTAGGGTTAGGGTTAGGATTTAAAGTAGGGTTAGGGTTAGGATTTAAAGTAGGGTTAGGGTTAGGGTTAGAATTTAATGTAGGGTTAGGATTTAAAGTAGGGTTAGGGTTAGAATTTAAAATAGGGTTAGGATTTAAAGTAGGGTTAGGATTTAAAGTAGGGTTAGGGTTTGGATTTAAAATAGGGTTAGGATTTAAAGTAGGGTTAGGGTTAGGATTTAAAGTAGGGTTAGGGTTGGGATTTAAAGTAGGGTTAGGGTTAGGGTTAGAATTTAAAGTAGGGTTAGAATTTAAAGTAGGGTTAGCATTTAAAGTATAGTTAGGGTTAGGATTTAAAGTCAAGTTAGGATTTAAAGTGGGGTTAGGGTTAGGATTTAAAGTAGGATTAGGGTTAGAATTTTATGTAAGGTTAGGATTTAAAGTCAGGTTAGGGTTAGGATTTAAAGTACGGTTAGCCTTAGGATTTAAAGTCGGGTTAGGATTTAAAGTAAAGTTAGGGTTAGGATTTAAAGTTGGGTTAGGATTTAAAGTCGGGCTAGGGTTAAGATTTCAAGTAGGGTTGGGGTTTAAAGTAGGGTTAGGGTTAGTATTTAAAGTCAGGTTAGGGTTAGGATTTAAAGTACGGTTAGGGTTAGGATTTAAAGTCGGGTTAGGATTTAAAGTAAAGTTAGGGTTAGGATTTAAAGTAGGGTTAGGATTTAAAGTAGGGTTAGTGTTAGGATTTAAAGTAGGGTTAGGATTTAAAGTAGGGTTAGGGTTAGTATTTAAAGTCGGGTTAGGATTTATAGTCGGGTTAGGGTTAGGATTTAAGGTAGGGTTAGGGTTAGGATTTAAAGTAGGGTTAGGGTTATGATTTAAAGTGGAGTTAGGATTTAAAGTAGGGTTAGGTTTAGGATTTAAAGTCGGGTTAGGGTTAGGATTTAAAGTAGGGTTAGGATTTAAAGTAGGGTTAGGGTTAGGATTTAAAGTAGGGTTAAGATTTAAAGTAGGGTTAGGGTTAGGATTTAAAGTCGGGTTAGGATTTAAAGTCGGGTTAGGGTTAGGATTTTAAGTAGGGTTGGGGTTAGGATTTAAAGTACGGTTAGGATTTAAAGTAGGGTTAGGATTTAAAGTAGGGTTAGGATTTAAAATAGGGTTAAGGTTAGGATTTAAAGTCGGGTTAGGATTTATAGTCGGGTTAGGGTTAGGATTTAAAGTAGGGTTAGGGTTAGGATTTAAAGTAGGGTTAGGGTTAGGATTTAAAGTAGGGTTAGGGTTTGGATTTAAAGTAGGGTTAGGATTTAAAGTAGGGTTAGGGTTAGGATTTAAATTAGGGTTAGGGTTGGGATTTAAAGTAGGGTTAGAATTTAAAGCAGGGTTAGGATTTAAAGTAGGGTTAGGGTTAGAATTTAAAATAGGGTTAGGATTTAAAGTAGGGTTAGGATTTAAAGTAGGGTTAGGGTTAGGATTTAAAGTCGGGTTAGGGTTTGGATTTAAAGTAGGGTTAGGATTTAAAGTAGGGTTAGGATTTAAAGTCGGGTTAGGATTTAAAGAAGGGTTAGGGTTAGGATTTAAAGTAGGGTTACGATTTAAAGTAGGGTTAGAGTTAGTATTTAAGGTAGGGTTAGGGCTGGGATTTAAAGTAGGGTTAGGGTTAGGATTTAAATTAGGGTTAGGATTTAACCACTTGACAACTGGGCACTTAAACTCCCTTCCTAACCAGACCAATTTTCAGCTTTCGGTGCTCTCACATTTTGAATGACAATTACTCAGTCATGCAACACTGTACCCATATGAAATTTTTGTCCTTTTTTTCACACAAATAGAGCTTTCTTTTGGTTGTATTTAATCACCGCTGGGTTCTTTATTTTTTGTGCTATAAAAGAAAAAAGACTGAAAATTCTGTAAAAAAAATGACATTTTCTTTGTTTCTGTTATAAAATTTAGCAAATTAGTAATTTTTCTTCGTAAACTTTGGCCACAATTTATACTGCTACATATCTTTGGTAAAAATAAGTACAAATCGGTGTATATTATTTGGTCTTTGTGAAAGTTATAGAGTCCAAAAGCTATGGTGCCAATATCTGAAAATTGATCACATCTGAATTAGTGACAGCCTATCTATATTCTTGAGACCCTAACATGCCAGAAAAGTACAAATACCCCCCAAATGACCCCTTTTTGGAAAGAAGACATTCCAAGGTATTTAGTAAGAGGCATGGTGAGTTTTTTGAAGTTGTAATTTTTTCCCACCATTCTTTGCAAAATCAAGATTTAATTTTTCTTTTTTCCACACAAATGTCATATTAGCAGGTTATTTCTCACACACTGCATATGCATACCACAAATTACACCCCAAAACACATTCTGCTATTACTCCCGAGTACGGCGATACCACATGTGTGAGACTTTTGCACAGCGTGGCCACATTTTAAGGCCTAACATGCAGGGAGCACCTCCAGGCGTTCTGGAGCACCCAGGCCAATTCTGACATTTCTCTCCTACATGTAAAAATCATCATTTATTTTCTAGAAAATTAAATAGAACCCCAAAACATTATATATGTTTTTTTAGCAAAGACCCTAGAGAATACAATGGCGGTTATTGCAACTTTTTATCTCGCACGGTATTTGCACAGCAATTTTTGAACGCTTTTTTTGGGAAAAAAACAGTTTTGTGCTTTAAAAAAAAAACAGTAAAGTTGGCCCACTGTTTTTGCATAATATGAAAGATGAAGTTACACCGAGTAAATAGATACCTAACATGTCACCCTTCAAAATTGCACACGCTCATGGAATGGCACCAAACTTCGCTACTTAAAAATCCCCATAGACAATGCTTTAAAATTTTTTACTGGTTACATGTTTTCAGTTATAGAGGAGGTCTAGGGCCAAAATTATTGCTCTCACTCTAACGTTCACACTGATACCTCACATGTGTGGTTTGAATACCGTTTTCATATGTGGGCAGGACTTACATGTGCATTCACTTCTGCATGCGAGCACACGGACAGGGGCTCTTTAAAAATGTTTTTTTTCTTTTTATTGTTCATTTTACTTTATTTATTTTAGTTTGACACTTTTTTCCCCCCAAAAAATTTTTTGATCACTTTTATTCCTATTACAAGGAATGTAAACATCCCTTGCAATAGGAATATGGCATGACAGGTCCTCTTTACAGTGAGATATGGGGTCAATAAGACCCCACATCTCACCTCTAGGCTGGGAAGCCTGAAATAAAAAAAATAAAAAAAATATCCTGGCTAGAAGCACCGGAGGGCGGCAGGAAGGGGGGAGGTCCCCTCTTGCCTCCCATAAGAACGATCAAGCAGTGGAACAGCTGCTATAATCATTCCTATGGTGTAGGGAATCACTGGCTGAAAAAGCTGTTATCTGAATGATGCCTGTAGGTCATTCAGATATCCCCGCACAAATTCAAGGACATTGTATGACGGCCGGCGGGCAGGAAGTGGTTAAAACACATTTTTTTTTAACACAAAGTTGTCCATTTATACAATATTTCTAACACATAACATGTACATACCAAAAATGACACCCCAAAATAGGTTCTCCTCCTCCTCCTGAGTACAGCAATACCACATGTGTGAGACTTCCACAGCCTGGCCACATACAAAGGCGGAGTACAGGCGAGTATGGCAGAGTATAGCCGAGTACGGCTGAGCATGGCTGGGTATGGCTGTGTATGTCTGCGCATGGCTGGGTATGGCTGCACATGGCAGGGTATTGCCAAGTATGACTGGGTATGGCTGGGTATTGCAGAGTATGGCTGGGTATTGCAGAGTATGGCTGGGTATTGCAGAGTATTGCAGAGTAGTGCAGGGTATTGCGGAGTATTGCAGGGTATTGCGGAGTACTGCGGGGTGTTGCAGAGTATTGCGGGGTGTTGCAGAGTATTGCAGGGTGTTGCAGGGTGTTGCAGAGTAGTGCAGGGTATTGCGGGGTGTTGCGGAGTATTGTGGGGTGTTGCGGAGTATTGTGGAGTATTGCAGAGTATTGCGGAGTATTGCAGAGTATTGCAGGGTGTTACAGAGTATTGCGGGGTGTTGCAGAGTATTGCGGGGTGTTGCAGGGTGTTGCGGAGTAGTGCAGAGTATTGCGGGGTATTGCAGAGTATTGTGGGGTATTGCGGAGTATTGCGGGGTATTGCAGAGTATTGTGGGGTGTTGCGGAGTAGTGCAGGGTATTGTGGGGTATTGCAGGGTATTGCAGAGTATTGTGGAGTATTGCAGAGTTTTGTGGGGTGTTGCGGAGTAGTGCAGAGTATTGTAGGGTATTGCAGAGTATTGTGGAGTATTGCAGAGTATTGTGGGATATTACCAAGTATTGCAGGGTATTATAGTATGGAGGGATGGCTGAGCATGGATAGATGGATGGCTGGATGTGACTGTATTTGTCACAGAGCAGCGTTGTGAGCACTACAGATGCAGCCCACAATGCTGCTACCATCCGATCCCTCCCCCGCTCCTCCCCCTCTGTACCGATTGGTACACAGAGGGGAGGGAGGAACCAGCGTCATGACATGACGCCAGTAGAGATGAGCCGAACACCCCCCGATTCGGTACGCACCAGAACCTGCGAACGGACCGAAAATTTGCACGAACGTTAGAACCCCATTGACGTCTATGGGACTCGAACGTTCGAAATCAAAAGTGCTCATTTTAAAGGCTAATTTGCATGGTATTGTCCTAAAAAGGGTTTGGGGACCCCAAACGACCAAGTCGGTGGACAGACGCACCCTGTGATCGGTTACAAAGCCTCCAGCAGCACTGAATGTGCGTTCCGAAAGAATGCTGGATGCAGGACAGGCCAGTAGCTCAATTGCATACTGTGCAAGCTCTGGCCAGTGATCCATCCTCAAGACCCAGTAACCCAGAGGATTTTCGGTGGGAAAGGTGTCCAAGTCTGATCTTGCCCCTAGGTATTCCTGCACCATGTAAAACAGACGCTGGCGATGGTTGCTGGAACCGATCATACCTTGGGGCTGCGGACCAAAAAATTGTCTGAACGCATCGGTCAGACGGCCACCTTCTCCACCGCTCCTTCTTTGACTGACCGAAGCCTCAGCAACACGTTGTCCAGAAACAGGAGTTTGTAACCTCCCAGCCTCCCAGAGAACGCGTTGCACAGACCTTTCTGCAAGGCCTCCCGAAGATGTTTCATCCTCTGCTCCCTCTGCGATGGCAAGATAAGGTCCCTTAAAGACTGCTGCTGATGCTGAGTGCCAGGCTCCACCTCCATACTGACACAATCTTCCTCCTCCTCCTCCCCCTCCTCCTCCTCGTCCTCTTCCTGTGTGATCGGCGGGCATGCAGGAACACTGTCTGGATAAAGGGGGCCTTGAGAGCTAAGGAAGTCCTCCTCTTCCTGCCTCTGTTCTGCCTCAAGTGCCCTGTCCATTATTCCACCCAGCGTGTGCTCCAACAGGTGGACACGGGGGACAGTGTCACTGATGCATGCACTGTCACTGCTCACCATCCTCGTGGCCTCCTCAAATGGTGACAGGACAGTGCATGCATCCCTGATTATGGCCCACTGGCGTGGGGAAAAAAAACCAAGCTCCCCTGACCCTGTCCTGGTGCCATAGTCGCACAGGTACTCATTGATGGCCCTCTGCTGCGTGTGCAGCCGCTGCAGCATGGCCAACGTTGAGTTCCACCTGGTGGGCATGTCACAGGTTAGGCGGTTCTTGGGCAGGTTAAACTCCTTTTGGAGGTCCGTCAGCCGAGCACTGGCATTATATGACCGGCGGAAATGCACACAGACTTTCCTGGCCTGCCTCAAGACATCCTGTAAGCCCGGGTACCTGCCCAAGAACCGCTGCACCACCAAGTTAAGGACGTGAGCCAAACAGGGCACATGGGTCATTTGTCCCTGTCGGAGGGCAGAGAGGAGGTTGGTGCCATTGTCGCAAACCACCATTCCTGCCTTAAGTTGGCGTGGCGTCAACCACCTCTGAACCTGCCCCTGCAGAGCTGACAGAACCTCTGCCCCAGTGTGGCTCCTGTCCCCCAAGCACACCAGCTCAAGCACCGCATGGCATCTTTTGGCCTACGTACTTGCGTAGCCCCTTAAATGGCTACGGAGCACCACTGGTTCCGAGGACAAAGCACAGGAAGAGGCCATGGAGGAAGAAGAAGAGGAGGGGGTGGAGGAGAGAGGTGTGTCACAATCATTAGCATTTTGGAGGCGTGGTGGCGGAACAACCTCCAACACTACTGCACCTTGTCCTGCATCCTTCCCAGCTGCCAGCAGAGTCACCCAATGCGCTGTGAAACTTAAGTAATGTCCCTGTCCATGCCTGCTGGACCATGAGTCAGCGGTAATATGCACCTTACTGCTGACCGCCCTGTCCAGCGAGGCATGGACATTGCCTTCCACATGCCGGTAGAGAGCCGGAATCACCTTCCGTGAGAAAAAGTGGCGTTTAGGTACCTGCCACTGAGGAACCGCACATTTCACAAACTCACGGAAGGGGGCAGAGTCTACCAACTGAAAAGGCAGCAGTTGAAGTGCTAGCAATTTTACCAAGCTAGCATTCAACTGCTGGGCATGTGGATGGCTGGGAGCAAACTTCTTTCGGCGGTGCAGCAGCTGGGGCAGGGAAATTTGCCTGGTACAATCTGACGTCGGTGTACCAAAAGCAGACTGCCCACAAGTACTTGGCTGTGACACACCTAATTCTACACCTTCATTCCTCTCAGTGCAGGTCTCAGAGTGGACTGAAGGTATAGTGGGGTTGGAGATCTCAGCTGATGAGGAGCAAGGAGAGGTCCTCTTTGTTCTTTGGTGTGGGTCTTTTAGATACGCTTGCCAATGAACTGCATGACAGGTCAACATATGTCTGGTCAAGCATGTGGTACCCAAGTGGGAGATGTTTTGGCCACGCGAGATACGCTTGAGACATATGTTGCAAATAGCAGCGGTGCGATCTGATGCACTCGTCTCAAAAAAGGCCCACACCAAAGAACTTTTTGAATAACGCGCAGAGACTGCAGCGCCCTGCACATGTGGAGCTTTGGGGTGTAATGCAGTCAATGTGCTGCCCTTAGGCTGGCCCTTGGAGGGCATCCTGCTTCATTGGTGATGTGCTGCCTCCTCCTCCTCCTCTCTCCTATCAGGCACCCACGTTGAGTCAGTGACCTCATCATCCCCTCCCTCCTCATCACTGGAGCAAACCTGGCAGTATGCTGCAGCAGGGGGAGCATGACTGCCAGATTGCTGTCCTTCTTGGGCACCCCCTCTGTCCGTGCTCATGTTACTGCCTTCATCAAGCTCAGTATCATCATCAGAGCCTTCCAAATGCTGGGCATCCTCCTGGAGCATGTACCCAACACTGTGGTCAAACAGTTCGAGGGACTCCTCAGGAGAACATGGTGGGGCTAGGGAAGGAGTCACTGATGACATTGAGCCGAGGGAAGGGGCCACTGCTTTGCCAGACAAAGTACCCTGGGCATGGGTGAGAGAGGATGAGGAGGATGAGGACGGCTTGGTCATCCACTCGACCAAGTCTTCCGCATGTTGCGGCTCAACACGGCCAGCTGCCGAAAAAAAGGCCAAGCGTGTCCCACGGCCACGTGCTGATGAGGATGCACTGTCTCCACGACCAGAACTAGACACAGAGCCTGCTTGCCCTCTCTTATTGGCTTGTGACTGTCTGCCTCTCCTTCTTGGCCTTCCAGGCATACTAATGGCCTGTAGCTGCACTAAGCTGGGATATATATATATATATATATATATATATATATATATATATGTACTGATACTGCAGCTAGCAAAATCAACTGCCTGCCTGTAGTATGAGAACACCACCAACCTTCTACAGGTAGCTTTAGCTGAACACTGTGAGGTGGATGCACCCCACTAACTTGTAGGTTTAGCTGAACACTGTGAGCAGGACGCACCCCACTAACTTGTAGGTTTAGCTGAACACTGTGAGGTGGACGGACCACACTAACTTGTAGGTTTAGCTGAACACTGTGAGCAGGACGCACCCCACTAACTTGTAGGTTTAGCTGAACACTGTGAGGTGGACGCACCACACTAACTTGTAGGTTTAGCTGAACACTGTGAGCAGGACGCACCCCACTAACTTGTAGGTTTAGCTGAACACTGTGAGCAGGATGCACCCCACTAACTTGTAGGTTTAGCTGAACACTGTGAGCAGGACGCACTGCACTAACTGTAAATAGTCTAGCTGCCTGACTGTGGTACTAATAGGATCAAAAGAACACCAGTAATTTTCTTCAGGTAGCTGTATATACTGTAACAAGACAAGCCTGCCTGTCAGTAAGAAGATAACAGGAACGGATCTAGCTGAACACTGTGAGCAGGACGCACCCCACTAACTTGTAGGTTTAGCTGAACACTGTGAGGTGGACGCACCACACTAACTTGTAGGTTTAGCTGAACACTGTGAGCAGGACGCACCCCACTAACTTGTAGGTTTAGCTGAACACTGTGAGGTGGACGCACCACACTAACTTGTAGGTTTAGCTGAACACTGTGAGCAGGATGCACCCCACTAACTTGTAGGTTTAGCTGAACACTGTGAGCAGGACGCACCCCACTAACTTGTAGGTTTAGCTGAACACTGTGAGCAGGACGCACTGCACTAACTGTAAATAGTCTAGCTGCCTGACTGTGGTACTAATAGGATCAAAAGAACACCAGTAATTTTCTTCAGGTAGCTGTATATACTGTAACAAGACAAGCCTGCCTGTCAGTAAGAAGATAACAGGAACGGATCTAGCTCAACACTGTGAGCAGGACGCACTGCACTAACTGTAAATAGTCTAGCTGCCTGACTGTGGTACTAATAGGATCAAAGGAACACCAGTAATTTTCTTCAGGTAGCTATAAATACTGTAACAAGACAAGCCTGTCTGTCAGTAGGAAGATAACAAGAACGGATCTAGCTAAACTGAATACAGTGTATATATATATATATATGCAACACCTGGGATGCATATATATACACAATACAATGTAAGTGCAGCTAACTGACTGACTGTTCTGCTTAATCTATCTAACTCAAATCAAATGTCACTGTCTATCTCTCTCTCTCTCTCTCAATGAACGCCGGAACACACACTACACAGGGCCGCCGTGAAGGCGGCCTTATATAGTGTGGGGCGTGTACTAAACCCCCTGAGCCATAATTGGCCAAAGCCTCCTTGACTTTGGCCAATTACGGCTCTCTGTTCAGGCGGCGCTGTGATTGGCCAAGCTCGCGGGTCATAGTGCATGCTTGGCCAATCATCAGCCAGCAATGCACTGCGATGCCGCAGTGAATTATGGTCCGTGACGCCCCACACGAATTTGCCGCGAACGGCCCATATCGTTCGCAATTCGTCGAACGATCGAACAGCCGATGTTCGAGTCGAACATGGGATCGACTCGAACACGAAGCTCATCCCTAGACGCCAGTTTGTTTACATGTAATCGCTCCATCATTTGATGGAGCGATCACATGGTAAACGGTCGCCCCCCAGGGGGCGCGCAAGAGCAGTATTCTGGGAGGACGTCCATGGACGCCTTCCTAGGATAAGCCGACTGCGCTGTAGCCGTCTTTCGGCTATGGCCCGGTCAGCATGTGGTTAAAGCATGGTTAGGGTTAGAATTTAAAGTAGGGTTAGGATTTAAAGTCGGGTTAGGGTTAGAATTTAAAGTCGGGTTAGGATTTAAAGTCAGGTTAGGGTTAGGATTTAAAGTAGGGTTAGGGTTAGGATTTAAAGTAGGGTTAGGATTTAAAGTAGGGTTAGGGTTAGGATTTAAAGTCGGGTTAGGATTTAAAGTCAGGTTAGGATTTAAAGTAGGGTTAGGGTTAGGATTTAAAGTAGGGTTAGGGTTAGGATTTAAAGTAGGGTTAGGATTTAAAGTAGGGTTAGGGTTAGGATTTAAAGTCGGGTTAGGATTTAAAGTCAGGTTAGGATTTAAAGTAGGGTTAGGGTTAGGATTTAAAGTAGGGTTAGGGTTAGGATTTAAAGTAGGGTTAGAGTTAGGATTTAAAGTAGGGTTAGGATTTAAAGTAGGGTTAGGATTTAAAGTCAGGTTAGGGTTAGGATTTAAAGTCGGGTTAGGATTTATATTCGGGTTAGGGTTAGGATTTAAAGTAGGGTTAGGGTTAGGATTTAAAGTCGGGTTAGGATTTAAAGTAGGGCTAGGGTTAGGATTTAAAGTCGGGTTAGGATTTAACCACTTAAGGACCGGACCATTATGCTGCCTAAGGACCAGAGGACTTTTTCCTATTTGGCACTGCGTCGCTTTAACTGCTAATTGCGCGGTCATGCAATGCTGTACCCAAACGAAATTTGCGTCCTTTTCTTCCCACAAATAGAGCTTTCTTTTGATGGTATTTAATCACCTCTGCCGTTTTTATTTTTTGCGCTATAAACGGAAAAAGACCGAAAATTTTGAAAAAAAATGATATTTTCTACTTTTTGTTATAAAAAAATCCAATAAACTCAATTTTAGTCATACATTTAGGCCAAAATGTATTCGGCCACATGTCTTTAGTAAAAAAAAATGTCAATAAGCGTATATTTATTTGTTTGCGCAAAAGTTATAGAGTCTACAAACTAGGGTACATTTTCTGGAATTTACACAGCTTTTAGTTTATGACTGCCTATGTCATTTCTTGATGTGCTAAAATGGCAGGGCGGTACAAAACCCCCCCAAATGACCCCATTTTGGAAAGTAGACACCCCAAGGAAATTGCTGAGAGGCATGTTGAGCCCATTGAATATTAATTTTTTTTGTCCCAAGTGATTGAATAATGACAAAAAAAAAATTACAAAAAGTTGTCACTAAATGATATATTCGAAAACCAATCATCGCCTTCAGGATTTCTAAGGGCGTAAATTTTTGATTTTACTCCTCACTACTACTCCTCACTACCTATCACAGTTTTGAAGGCCATAAAATGCCCAGATGACACAAAACCCCCGCAAATGACACCATTTTGGAAAGTAGACACCACAAGCTATTTGCTTTGAGGCATGTTGAGTCCATGGAATTGTTATTTGTTAATATTTTGACACAAGTTGCGGGAAAGTGACAATTTTTTTTTTTTTTTTGCACAAAGTTGTCACTAAATGATATATTGCTCACACAGGCCATGGGCATATGTGGAATTGCACCCCAAAATACATTTAGCTGCTTCTCCTGAGTATGGGGATACCACATGTGTGGGACTTTTTGGGAGCCTAGCCGCGTACGGGGCCCCGAAAACCAATCACCGCCTTCAGGATTTCTAAGGGTGTAAATTTTTTATTTCACTCTTCACTGCCTATCACAGTTTCGGAGGCCATGGAATGCCCAGGTGGCACAAACCCCCCCAAATGACCCCATTTTGGAAAGTAGACACCCCAAGCTATTTGCTGAGAGGCAGGGTGAGTATTTTGCAGCTCTCATTTGTTTTTGAAAATGAAGAAAGACAAGAAAAAACTTTTTTTTTTCTTTTTTCAATTTTCAAAACTTTGTGACAAAAAGTGGGGTCTGCAAAATACTCACTATACCTCTCAGCAAATAGCTTGGGGTGTCTATTTTCCAAAATGCGGTCATTTGGGGGGTTTGTGCCACCTGGGCATTCCATGGCCTCTGAAACTGTGATAGGCAGTGAAGAGTGAAATCAAAAATTTACGCCCTTAGAAAGCCTGAAGGCGGTGCTTGGTTTTGGGGTCCCGTAAGCGGCTAGGCTCCCAAAAAGTCTCACACATGTGGTATCCCCGTACTCAGGAGAAGCAGCAGAATGTATTTTGGGGTGTAATTTCACATATTACCCATGGCATGTTTGAGCAATATAACATTTAGTGACAACTTTGTGCAAAAAAACCCAAATTATTTCCCGCAACTTCTGTCACAATATAAAATATTCCATGGACTGGACATGCCTCTCAGCAAATAGCTTGGGGTGTCTACTTTCCAAAATGGGGTCATTTGGGGGGGTTTGAACTGTCCTGGCATTTTATGCACAACATTTAGAAGCTTATGTCACACATCACCCACTCTTTCAAACACTTGAAGACAAAGCCCCTTCTGACACTTTTTGTTTACATGAAAAAATTATTTTTTTTGCAAGAAAATTACTTTGAACCCCCAAACATTATATATTTTTTTAAAGCAAATGCCCTACAGATTAAAATGGTGGGTGTTTCATTTTTTTTCACACAGTATTTTTCTATGTGAAAAAAAAATATTTTTTTTCAAACGCATTTTTTGGAGAAAAAACACACTTTTTTAAATTTTAATACACTAAAACACACTATATTGCCCAAATGTTTGATGAAATAAAAAAGATGATCTTAGGCCGAGTACATGGATACCAAACATGACATGCTTTAAAATTGCGCACAAACGTGCAGTGGCAACAAAATAAATACATTTTTAAAAGCCTTAAAAAGCCTTTACAGGTTACCACTTTAGATTTACAGAGGAGGTCTACTGCTAAACTTACTGCCCTCGATCTGACCTTTGCGGTGATACCTCACATGCATGGTGCAATTGCTGTTTACATTTGACGCCAGACCGACGCTTGCGTTCGCCTTAGCGCGAGAGCAGGGGGGGACAGGGGTGCTTTAATTTTTTTTCTTTATTATTTTTTTGCTTTTTTATCTTATTTTTAAACTGTTCCTTTCATTTTTTTTAATCATTTTTATTGTTATCTCAGGGAATGTAAATATCCCCTATGATAGCAATAGGTAGTGACAGGTACTCTTTTTTGGAAAAATTGGGGTCTATCAGACCCTAGATCTCTCCTCTGCCCTCAAAGCATCTGACCACACCAAGATCGGTGTGATAAAATGCTTTCCCAATTTCCCAATGGCGCTGTTTACATCCGGCAAAATCTAAATCATAAAATGCTCATAGCTTCCGGTTTCTTAGGCCATAGAGATGTTTGGAGCCACTCTGGTCTCTGATCAGCTCTATGGTCATCTGGCTGAATCACCGGCTGCATTCTCAGGTTCCCTGTTGAGACAGGAGAGTCAGAGAAAAACAAGGAAGACGGTGGGGGGGCATTCCCTCCCACTGCTTGTAAAAGCAGTCTAGAGGCTAATTAGCCGCTAAGATTGCTTTTACATGAAAGCCGACCGCTGGCTGAAAAGAATGATACCAAGATGATATCTAAACCTGCAGGGGGTAGGGGTAGTCGGGAGGACATAAAGAAAATGCCTCTCATGCAGCCGACTGCATTTGGTTGGGGATGTGAATGGGGGAAGTACGGACGCTGCAGAAGTGGTGGGTTCCCAATTAGGATTGGCGAATGCAGCAGGAAGGGCATTATGGGCACGACGGCCTGTGTTTGTCTTCTTGGTGGCAGCGGGACACTACTTGTGCTTGCCACCTCACCAGCTTGAACTGCATTTATGGGACTCGCCATGTCACCAAGTGTTACTGCAGTGCTGGTTTGACTACGACCGGGGTGTACTAGGCCGCTGGTGCTGGCCAGTTCACCAAAACGCTACCAAAAAAACTGTTTGCGATCGCAGGGATCAGGCCTGACTCTGCGAATGCTGCAGTTATGCGTTTAGTGTTTTGTAAGTGACAGTGATCGATCGATACTGCACTTGGGTGGGCTGGGCTGGGCCAGGCGAAGGGGCAAAACGCAGGTGCTAGCAGGTATCTGGTCTGATCCCGCTAACACTGCATTTTTGGAACCCTAAACTGCTGGGGACGCTAGTATAGATCTGATCGCATCAAATATTGATCCGTTCAGATACTATACCACTAAGGGAGGTGTACACTGCGTGCGTGGGTGTTAGCGGTACTGGCGCTAACCTGACGCTGCTTGGGGCTGGTGCTTACCAGTTCACCAAAATGCTACCAAAAAAACTGTTAGCGATCGCAGGGATCAGGCCTGACTCTGCGAACGCTGCAGTTATGCGTTTAGTGTTTTGTAAGTGACAGTGATCGATCGATACTGCACTTGGGTGGGCTGGGCTGGGCCGGGTGGAGGGGCAAAATGCAGGTGCTAGCATTTATCTGGGCTGATCCCCCTAACACTGCATTTTTGGGAACCCTAAACTGCTGGGGACGCTAGTATAGATCTGATCGGATCAGATATTGATCCGTTCAGATACTATACCACTAAGGGAGGTGTACGGTGCGTGCGTGGGTGTTAGCGGTACTGGCGCTAATCTGACGCTGCCTGGGGCTCAGGGACGATCCTGGCCGGGGTGCACGGGGTGCACCGCACCCCAGCGCTGTCATTTCTCTTTAGAAGAGGGGCGCCGAGCTAGAATCGCTGTGGAGCACAGTGACGTCACTCAGGGACACCACGGCCGCCCCAGCATTCAGAGCGCGCCGCGGCCGCCCCAGCATTCCTTGCATGCTGCCTCCGCGGCTAGTAAAGAAGCTCGGAGGTCCGCCCACCTCAGCCATCTTCAGACAGCGTGAGCGTGGCTAAGAAGAGGGAGCGGAGCCGGAGCAGCTGCAGTGGACTTGTGCTGGCTGGTCTGAAGAAGAGAAGAGGAACAGGAAGAAATCCTCCCGGAGAGAGCAGATCTGCGGCTGCCTGCCTCCCTGTCCCTGCACTGTCTGCACCAGGCGTCCAGGCTGGTCAAGGAAGTTGGAAGTAAGTAGTCTGTGCTGCCCATCAAACACAGCTACTGTTGTGCCCACAGCCCATCAAAAGCTGCCACTCTGCCCCATCAAAAGCTGCCACTCTGCCCATTAAAGCTGCCACTCTGCCCATCAAAGCTGCCACTCTGCCCATTAAAGCTGCCACTCTGCCCAATAAAGCTGCCACTCTGCCCATCAAAAGCTGCCACTCTGCCCATTAAAGCTGCCACTCTGCCCATCAAAAGCTGCCACTGTGCCCATCAAAAACTGCAACTGTGCCCATCAAAAACTGCCACTCTGCCCATCAAAAGCTGCCACTGTGCCCATCAAAAACTGCCACTGTGCCCATCAAAAACTCCCACTGTGCCCATCAAAAGCTGCCACTGTGCCCATCAAAAACTGCCACTGTGCCCATCAAACACAGTCACTGTGCCCATCAGACACAGCCACTGTTGTGCCCATCTGACGCTGCCACTGTGCCTATCAAATGCAGCCACTGTGCCCATCAAACGCTGCCACTGTGCCCATCAAACGCTGCCACTGTGCCATCAAACGCAGCCACTGTGCCTATTAAAAGCAGCTACTGTGCCCATCAAACGTAGCCACTGTGCCCCAACTAAAAGCAGCCACTGTGCCCATTAAAAGCAGCCACTGTGCCCATAAAACGCAGCCACTGTGCCCATCAAACGCAGTCACTGTGCCCATTAAAAGCAGCTACTGTGCCCATCAAACGTAGCTACTGTGCCCATCAAACGCAGACACTGTGCCCCGCCTAAAAGCAGACACTGTGCCCCACCTAAAAGCAGCCACTGTGCCCATCAAACACAGCCACTGTGCCCATTAAAAGCAGCTACTGTGCCCATTAAAAGCAGCTACTGTGCCCATCAAACACAGCCACTGTGCCCATCAAACGCAGCCAGACTCTGACCATCTCTTGTATCATATCTGCAGTCTTTGACTATCTCCTGTAGTATGTTTGCAGTGTCTGATCATCTCTTGTACTATGTATGCAGTCTCTGACCATCTCTTGTACAATGTATTCAGGCTCTAACCATTTCTTGTACAATGTATTCAGGCTCTGACCATCTCTTGTACAATGTATTCAGGCTCTAACCATCTCTTGTACAATGTATTCAGGCTCTGACCATCTCTTGTACAATGTATGCAGGCTCTGACCATCTTCTGTACTATGTATGGAGTCTTTGACCATCTCTTGTACTATGTATGCAGTCTCTGACCATCTCTTGTATCATAACTGCAGTCCCTAACCATCTTCTGTAGCATGTTTGCAGTCCCTGAGCATTTCTTGTATCATGTCTGCAGTCTCTGACCATCTTCTGTAATATGTCTGCAGTCTCTGACCATCTCTTGTATCATGTCTGCGGTCTCTGACCATCTCTTGTATCATGTCTGCAGTCTCTGACCATCTCTTGTATCATGTCTGCAGTCTTTGACCATCTTTTGTAGTATGTCTGCTGTCTCTGACCATCTCTTGTACTATTCATGCAGTCTCTGACCATCTCTTGTACTATGTCTGCAGTCTCTGACCATTTCTTGTATCATATCTGCAGCCTCTGACCATCTCTTGTATCATGTCTGCAGTCTATGACCATCTTCTGTAGTATGTCTGCAGTCTCTGACCAGCTCTTGTATCATGTCTGCAGTCTCTGACCAGCTCTTGTATCATGTCTGCAGTCTTTGACCATCTTCTGTAGTATGTCTGCAGTCTCTGACCATCTCTTGTACTATGTTTGCAGTCTCTGACCATCTCTTGCCCATCAAACGCAGCCACTGTGCCCATCAAATGCAGCCACTGTGCCCATCAAACGCAGCCAGTCTCTGACCATCTCTTATATCATATCTGCAGTCTTTGACCATCTCCTGTAGTATGTTTGCAGTCTCTGATCATCTCTTGTACTATGTATGCAGTCTCTGACCATCTCTTGTACAATGTATTCAGGCTCTAACCATTTCTTGTACAATGTATTCAGGCTCTAACCATCTCTTGTACAATGTATTCAGGCTCTGACCATCTCTTGTACAATGTATTCAGGCTCTGACCATCTCTTGTACAATGTATGCAGGCTCTGACCATCTTTTGTACTATGTATGGAGTCTTTGACCATCTCTTGTACTATGTATGCAGTCTCTGACCATCTCTTGTATCATAACTGCAGTCCCTAACCATCTTCTGTAGTATGTCTGCAGTCTCTGACTATCTCTTGTATCATGTCTGCAGTCTATGACATTCTCTTGTATCATGTCTGCAGTCTATGACCATCTTCTGTAGTATGTTTGCAGTCTCTGACCATCTCTTGTATCATAACTGCAGCCTCTGACCATCTTCTGTAGCATGTTTGCAGTCCCTGACTATTTTTTGTATCATGTTTGCAGTCTCTGACCATCTCTTGTATCATGTCTGCAGTCTCTGACCATCTCTTGTATCATGTCTGCAGTCTTTGACCATCTTCTGTAGTATGTCTGCAGTCTCTGACCATCTCTTGTACTATGTCTGCAGTCTTTCACCATCTTTTGTACTATGCCTGCAGTCTCTGACCATTTCTTGTATCATATCTGCAGCCTCTGACCATCTCTTGTATCATGTCTGCAGTCTATGACCATCTTCTGTAGTATGTCTGCAGTCTCTGATCATCTCCTGTATTATGTCTGCAGTCTCTGACCATCTCTTGTATCATGTCTGCAGTCTTTGACCATCTTCTGTATTATGTCTGCAGTCTCTGACCATCTCTTGTATCATGTCTGCAGTCTTTGACCATCTTCTGTATTATGTCTGCAGTCTCTGACCATCTCTTGTACTATGTTTGCAGTCTCTGACTATCTCTTATACTATGTCTGCAGTCTCTGACCATCTTTTGTATTATGTCTGCAGTCTCTGACCATCTTTTGCATTATGTCTGCAGTCTCTGACCATCTCTTGTATTATGTCTGCAGTCTCTGACCATCTCTTGTACTATGTCTGCAGTCTCTGACCATCTCTTGTACTATGTTTACAGTCTCTTACCATCTCTTGTATCATAACTGCAGCCTCTGACCATCTTCTGTAGCATGTTTGCAGTCCCTGACTATTTCTTGTATCATGTTTGCAGTTTCTGACCATCTTATGTATGATGTCTGCAGTCTCTGACCATCTCTTGTATCATGTCTGCAGTCTCTGACCATCTCTTGTACTATGTCTGCAGTCTCTGACCATCTCTTGTACTATGTCTGCAGTCTTTCACCATCTTTTGTACTATGCTTGCAGTCTCTGACCATTTCTTGTATCATATCTGCAGCCTCTGACCATCTCTTGTATCATGTCTGCAGTCTATGACCATCTTCTGTAGTATGTCTGCAGTCTCTGACCAACTCTTGTATCATGCCTGCAGTCTCCGACCATCTCTTTTATCATGTCTGCAGTCTCTGACCATCTCTTGTATCATGTCTGCAGTCTTTGACCATCTCTTGTATCATGTCTGCAGTCTTTGACCATCTTCTGTAGTATGTCTGCAGTCTCTGACCATCTCCTGTACTATGTTTGCTGTCGCTGACCATCTCTTGTACTATGTTTGCTGTCGCTGACCATCTCTTGTACTATGTCTGCAGTCTCTGACCATCTCTTGTATCATGTCTGCAGTCTCTGACCATCTCTTGCATTATGTCTGCAGTCTCTGACCATGTTTTGTATTATGTCTGCAGTCTCTGACCATCTTTTGTATTATGTCTGCAGTCTCTGACCATCTCTTGTATTATGTCTGCAGTCTCTGACCATCTTATGTATCATGTCTGCAGTCTCTGACCATCTCTTGTATCATAACTGCAGCCTCTGACCATCTTCTGTAGCATGTTTGCAGTCTCTGACCATTTCTTGTATCATATCTGCAGTCTCTGACCATCCCCTGTAGTATGTTTGCAGTCTCTGACTATCTTGTTCTCTTTATTGTTAAGAGATCATGGGAGGATCCCAGGTTAACAAAGACTCCTTAGGGGAGCATATCTGTGTTTGAGTCATTGCCATAGAAACATTTGCAAAGGGGAGGAGTTAGTAAGATGACCACGCCCCCGTGGGGGTGCCCAAAATATTTCTGCACCCAGGCGTCTGTGACCCTAGGATCAGCCCTGCTGGGGCTGGTGCTTACCAGTTCACCAAAATGCTACCAAAAAAACTGTTAGCAATCGCAGGGATCAGGCCTGACTCTGTGAACGCTGCAGTTATGCGTTTAGTGTTTTGTAAGTGACAGTGATCGATCGATACTGCACTTGGGTGGGCTGGGCTGGGCCGGGCGGAGGGGCAAAACGCAGGTGCTAGCAGGTATCTGGGCTGATCCCGCTAACACCGCGTTTTTGGGAACCCTAAACTTCTGGGGATGCTAGTATAGATCTGTTTGGATCAGATATCGATCCGTTCAGATACTATACCACTAAGGGAGGTGTACGGTGCGTGCGTGGGTGTAAGCGGTACTGGCGCTAATCTGACACTGCCTGGGGCTGGTGCTTACCAGTTCACCAAAATGCTACCAAAAAAACTGTTAGCGATCACAGGCATCAGGCCTGACTCTGCAAACGCTGCAGTTATGCGTTTAGTGTTTTGTAAGTGACAGTGATCGATCGATACTGCACTTGGGTGGGCTGGGCTGGGCCAGGCGGAGGGGCAAAACGCAGGTGCTAGCAGGTATCTGGGCTGATCCCACTAACACTGCGTTTTTGGGAACCCTAGGGAGGCGTATGCTGCGTGCATGGGTGTTAGCATTACTGGCACTAATCTGACGCTGCCTGGGGCGACACATATCACCGCCGGGCAATCAGGGAGCTAAACCTTTATTAGGTAATAAACGGCGGGTGCCCTGACACTATAAAAAATAAATGAACTAACCAGCATCACCCGTAACGGTTATACGGTGATCAATGGTGAAAGGGTTAACTAGGGGGCAATCAAGGGGTTAAAACATTTATTAGATAGTATATGGGGGTCCCTGTCACTATAAAACGCTGACGGCGAACCTAAATATTTACGTCCCTAACTAGCGTCACCAGCGACACTAATACAGCGATCAGAAAAATGATCGCTTAGTGACACTGGCGACAGGGGGTGATCAAGGGGTTAAAACTTTATTAGGGGGGGTTAGGGGGGTACCCTAAACCTACAGGGGGCTAATACTAACTGCCCTACCACAGTAACTGTCACAAACTGACACCATGCAGTAATCAGAAAAAAAAAACTGCTTGGTGTCAGTGTGACAGGGGGGGATGGGTGATTAGGGGGTGATCGGGGGGATCGGGGTGTAAAGCGGGGTGATATGTGTGCCTGGCATGTTGTACTGTGATGTGTGTGTTGTGCACTCACATTTCAGTCTTCTCTCATCATCGCTGGAACGGAAAATGCCGAGCCGAGGAGAGATGACATCACATCCCTTGCCTCTGTGTACTACACAGAGGCAGGGGAAGAATCTCATTGGCTGGGAGCGATCGCGAGGGGGGCCACGATCGGATGGCCTCCCCCTCATCTCTGATCACTGCCAGATCAAAGGCAACCGCCTCAGGCACCGGGGGGGGTCCAATCGGACCCCCCGCCCGCGGGAAGGCAATCACGTACCAGGTACGTGATTTTGCCTGCCCGTGCCATTCTGCAGATGTATACCTGCGTGATGCGGTCGTCAAGTGGTTAAAGTCAGGATAGGGTTAGGATTTAAAGTAGGATTAGGATTTAAAGTCGGGTTAGGGTTAGGATTTAAAGTAAGGTTAGGGTTAGGATTTAAAGTCGGGTTAGGATTTAAAGTCGGGTTAGGGTTAGGATTTAAAGTAAGGTTAGGGTTAGAATTTAAAGTCGGGTTAGGATTTAAAGTAGGGTTAGGGTTAGGATTTAAAGTCGGGTTAGGATTTAAAGTAGGGTTAGGGTTAGGATTTAAAGTAGGGTTAGGGTTAGGATTTAAAGTAGAGTTAGGATTTAAAGTAGGGTTAGGGTTAGGATTTAACCACTTGACAACTGGGCACTTAAACCCCCCTCCTGCCCAGACCAATTTTCAGCTTTCAGCACTCTCACACTTTGAATGACAATTACTCAGCCATGTAATACTGTACCCAAATGAATTTTTTGTCCTTTTTTTCATACAAATAGAGCTTTCTTTTGGTGGTATTTGATCACCTCTGGGTTTTTTATTTTTTGCGCTATAAATGAAAAAAGACCGAAAATTTTGCAAAAAAACATTTTTCTTAGTTTCTGTGATAAAATTTTGCAAATTATTAATTTTTCTTCATAAATTTTGGCCACAATTTATACTGCTACATATCTTTGGTAAAAATAACCCAAATTAGTGGATATTATTTGGTCTTTGTGAAAGTTAGAGAGTCTACAAACTATGGCGAAAATCATAAAAAATTGATCACACCCGATGTACTGGTGGCCTATCTCATTTCTTGCGACCCGAACAAGTCAGGAAAGTACAAATACCCCCCAAATGACCCCTTTTTTGAAAGTAGACATTCCAAGGTATTTAATAAGATGCATGGTGAGCTTTTTGATGTTGTCATTTTTTCCCACAATTCTTTGCAATATGAAGATTTTTTCCCCCCACAAAATTGTCATTGTAATAGTTTATTTCTCTCACATGGCATCTGTATACCACAAATAACACCCCAAAATACATTCTGCTACTCCTCCTGAGTATTACGATACCACATGTGTGGGACTTTTTCACAGCCTGGCCACATAGAGAGGCCCAACATGCAGGGAGCGCCATCACGTGTTCTAGGAGCATAAATGACACATCTAACTTGTTGACTACCTATTACACTTTTGAAGGCCCTGGAGCACCAGGACAATGACAAGTGACACTGACGTGGCACTGATGACAGATGGCACTGATACGTGGCACTGATGACAGATGCCACTGTTACGTGGCACTGATAACACTGATGTGGCACTGATGACAGATGGCACTAATACGTGGCACTGATGACAGATGGCACTAATACATGGCACTGACAGATGGCACTAATACGTGGCACTGATGACAGATGGCACTGATGACAGATGCACTAAAACGTGGCACTGATGACACGTGGCACTGATGACAGATGGCACTAATACATGGCACTGATGACAGATGGCACTAATACGTGGCACTGATGACAGATGGCACTAATACATGGCACTGATGACACGTGACACTGATGACAGATGGCACTGATACGTGGCACTGATGACACGTGACACTGATGACAGATGGCGTGTGACACTGACAGGTGGCACTGATGACAAATGGCACCAATATGTGGCACTGATGACAGAAAGCACTGAAGACAGATGGCACCAATATGTGGAACTGATGACAGATGGCACTGATGACAGATGGCAGAGACATGACAGTGGGGACAGATGGCAGGGACAGATGGCAGTGGGGACACTTTTTTCATTTTTTTTACACTTACCGCTGCAGCAGTTCGCACTCCCTCCTCACACGCTGTCTCTGTGTGAGGAGGGAGAGCCGGCGATGAGAAATGATCTCATATGTTTACATATGAGATCAACTCGCATTGGCACCGCCGATCACTAGCGGCCGTTTTCAGCGATCTGTGACTGGCTGTGTCCAAGGGACACAGCCAGCACATAACTTCCCCAATGCGCACCCGCGGGAGCGCACATCGCGGAAGTAAACAAGAAGACATCCAGGGACGGCCTCCCGGCAATTAGCGTCCACTTTGCAGCTGTCTTTCGGCTATAGCATGGGTGTGAAGAGGTTAAAGTAGGGTTAGGGTTAGTCTTAACCCAAACACAAATTTTAACCATAACCCTAAACAAATTTTTAAAGTGAAATCTACTGACTACATAGGCTCAATGTAGGTGCTTATATAGGTGACATTGTGCTTGTGGTTTTCTCAATGGCCTTTTTTGCCCACACAGTTTTGATTCTTTGCTTGGTTTACTCAGCAGCAAGCTGCAATGTCAGAACACATCCTTCAGGGACTGCATTACACCAGTTGAAAGGCTAATTATTACATTGAAGGTAATTTTTAACTTTTTGCTTTATACTTTAACCCACAAAGTGTTAATCAAATGAACAGGCACACAAATTTTATATTTCAGCAAAATAATGTAATTATGATTTTAATTTTGATTTTTGACACAAACATATAACGTGTAGAATTGCTTCATTCTTTCAAAAACAAAATTGTTCAGATAACAAAATAAGTAACGAAGTATTAGGCTCATCCCTATTTCAATATACAAATGAGTTAAGTTAGGTTTCCACCATATGTTTTTTCATAAATATACCAAAAACAGAACTAGGATTTATATTTATAAGGTATGATAAGTAAATGGGTCTTGGCAGTTGCTGGGAGGACAAACAAGGAGCACTTTCTCCATAGTGCTGGTCCTGAGCAAGACTTGGGGCATTTGTGAAACGGTAAGGTGGCCCCCTATTGCCCACATCTGGTGCTCCAAAACCTGATCCTGGTGGCCCAAGTGCAGATGGTAGAGGAGGTTGGTGGTGATCAAGCTGTTGAAGTGTTGGTCTAGATGGGTATTGATTTCCTGGTCTGTAACTTTGTTGCATAGGCATCTGGTAATATAAAGGGGGTTTGGGAAAGAAGCATAATTGGTTGTCTGCATTGGCTGCAGTGGAGGATTTCTGTCTGTCTGGAAAATATTTTGGGAACTGGGGATATGTGATTTGATGGTCCACATCACAGAAATTTGCATATCCATTTTCATGGCATCGGGCACCTGGTCAAAATAGGGCACAAGGGTATTGGCAAATTGTTGGGAGAGAGACAATTGCCCGGTAAAACGATCTGACAGATCCTTTAATAAAGTATATTTCTCTGACTCTTTCTCATTTGCCCGTTTGGTGGCACCCCCCTCTTAGTTGTGCGCACTGGTGCAGCAGCCCCCCCTCCTCCTGTTCCTCTTCTCCAGCTATCTCAGCCATTTCCTGATTTGGAGATCCTGGGTTTGTAGGCTCCTGTGTTTGCGCTGATGAGTCTTCTTCTGCAGGTTCATCGTCCCAGCAGGTGTCTGTGCTGCAAATCACAACAAAACAGACCATTGTTTTTAGGCAGTGCGGGTAATAATTGCACAGAAACACAGATTCATAATACCCTTTTTAGAAAAATTACCTTCGCATCTCCAGAATGGGTCTGAAAAAGTCAAGGTCTTTGACATACGAGTATGGTGTGAAGGACATTGCAGCCGAACCACTTCTCATACTCCGTTCCTTTTTTAAATGACTATTAAAGCTATCCTTGGCGCTACGCCATCTGGTTTGCAAAGCTTTTACTGCAAAACAATGAAAACATATTTTTGTTTTAATTTCAGATACCTGGCAACTGGACACTTCATTTCTAGTTTGCATTTTCAGTTCTTGATTGGAAAATCAACTGCTAGCTACCTAATCCGGGACACGTGCACCATCATTTGGTACGTTCTTAAAGAGGTGGTCTTCCCGAAACCTACAACTGATGAATGGCCAAAGATAGCAGATATCTTCTGGCAGCAGTGCAATTTCCCAAATTGCGTGGGTGCTATTGACGGAAAACATATACGCATCCAGAAGCCAGTAGGCAGTGGCAGCAGCTTTTATAACTATAAAAAATATTTTTCATTTGTGCTTTTTGCAATGGCAGATGCCAATTACCGTTTTATATATGTCGATATAGGGTCCTACGGCAGAAGCTCAGACTCTGAGATATTTTCCCACTCAACCTTAGGGCATCTTCTGCAAGAAAATAGGCTGGGACTACCAGCCAATAGACCACTCTCTGGAACTATTGTGCCTGCAATGCTGTATGTGTTTGTGGCTGATGAAGTTTTTGCGCTAGGGGAACACCTTCTCAGACCCAATTCAAGCCACTCTTTGAGCCCAGAAAAAAGATTGTTCAATTATAGACTCACTGGGGCCAGGAGAGTTGTTGAATGTGCTTTTGGCATACTGGCCAACAAATGGCGTTTGTTGCACACACCAATATATCTAAAGATGCAACATGCTATACAGGCTGTGAAAGCTACTTGTGCTCTCCATAATTTTATTCGAGAGTATGACGGGTTCCAAATTGAGGACACCCTTGCCAATCAGGCCATGACAAGAGCTGAAATAAGATCCACTCGGGGCAGCAGGAGTGGTGCTGCTTTACGAGAAAATTTCTGTTCATATTTCATGTCTCCAGAAGGTCAGCTGCCATGGCAGCTAGATGCAATAGCCTAGATAGACCAAATTTAACAGATCTTCTAAACACTGTGAATGTGTGTTTTTGTGAAGCTTTTGTTTGATCAATTTTTCCAGCTATGGTCTACTTCTTTTTTGCATTGAAAAATGTGTATCTGACATTATGATACTATTAAAAACAAATAGCCTAATTTGTCTATTTTTTTGTGTAATAATGTTTTTAAATGAACATTAGGCCTCATGCACATGAGACGCTGTTAAACGCGCATTCAGAGGCAGTTGGACACTTTTTACAACTGCCCCTGAACTAATTCAATGTTATCCTATGTGTCCATTAGGGATGAGCTTCGTGTTCGAGTCGAACTCATGTTCGACTCGAACATTGGCTGTTCGGTCGTTCGCCGAATTCCGAACGTTATGGGCCATCGCAGTGCATTGCTGGCTGATGATTGGCCAAGCATGCACTATGACCCGTATGCTTGGCCAATCACAGCGCCATCGGTAGAGAGAGCTGTAATTGGCCAAACCAGGGTGGCTTTGGCCAATTATGGCTCAGGGGGTTTAGAACACGCCCCACACTATATAAGGCCGCCTGCACGGTGGCCTTGTGTAGTGTGTTCCGGTGTGCTGAGAGATAGAGAGAGAGACAGTGTCATTTCATTTGAGTTAGCTAGATTAGTCAGTGAGTGATTTATCTGCACTTACAGTGTATTGTGTATATATATGCATCCCTGGTGTTGCATATATATATAAATAAATATATATATATATATATATATATATATATATACACTGTATTCAGTTTAGCTAGATCCGTTCCTGTTATCTTCCTACTGACAGGCATGCTTGTCTTGTTACAGTATTTACAGCTACCTGAAGAAAATTGCTGGTGTTCTTTTGATCCTATTAGTACCACAGTCAGGCAGCTAGACTATTTACAGTTAGTGTAGTGCGTCCTGCTCACAGTGTTCAACTAAAACTACAAGTTAGTGTAGTGAGACCTCTGCACAGTGTTCATCTAAAGCTACAAGTTAGTGTAGTGCGTCCTGCTCACAGTGTTCGGCTAAAACTACAAGTTAGTGTAGTGAGACCTCTGCACAGTGTTCATCTAAAGCTACAAGTTAGTGTAGTGCATCCTGCTCACAGTGTTCAGCTAAAACTATAAGTTAGTGTAGTGAGACCTCTGCACAGTGTTCATCTAAAGCTACAAGTTAGTGTAGTGCGTCCTGTTCACAGTGTTCAGCTAAAACTACAAGTTAGTGTAGTGAGACCTCTGCACAGTGTTCATCTAAAGCTACAAGTTAGTGTAGTGCGTCCTGCTCACAGTGTTCAGCTAAAACTACAAGTTAGTGTAGTGAGACCTCTGCACAGTGTTCATCTAAAGCTACAATTTAGTGTAGTGCGTCCTGCTCACAGTGTTCAGCTAAACCTACAAGTTATTTTTTTGTGAGCTCTGCACAGTGTTCATCTAAAGCTACAAGTTAGTGTAGTGCGTCCTGCTCACAGTGTTCGGCTAAAACTACAAGTTAGTGTAGTGAGACCTCTGCACAGTGTTCAGCTAAAGCTACAAGTTAGTGTAGTGCGTCCTGCTCACAGTGTTCAGCTAAAACTACAAGTTAGTGTAGTGAGACCTCTGCACAGTGTTCAGCTAAAGCTACACGTTAGTGTAGTGCGTCCTGCTCACAGTGTTCAGCTAAATCTACAAGTTAGTGTAGTGAGACCTCTGCACAGTGTTCATCTAAAGCTACTAGTTAGTGTAGTGAGTCCTGCTCACAGTGTTCAGCTAAAACTACAAGTTAGTGTAGTGAGACCTCTGCACAGTGTTCATCTAAAGCTACAAGTTAGTGTAGTGCGTCCTGCTCACAGTGTTCAGCTAAAACTACAAGTTAGTGTAGTGAGACCTCTGCACAATGTTCATCTAAAGCTACAAGTTAGTGTAGTGCGTCCTGCTCACAGTGTTCAGCTAAAACTACAAGTTAGTGTAGTGAGACCTCTGCACAGTGTTCATCTAAAGCTACAAGTTAGTGTAGTGCGTCCTGCTCACAGTGTTCAGCTAAAACTACAAGTTAGTGTAGTGAGACCTCTGCACAGTGTTCATCTAAAGCTACAAGTTAGTGTAGTGCATCCTGCTCACAGTGTTCAGCTAAAACTACAAGTTAGTGTAGTGAGACCTCTGCACAGTGTTCATCTAAAGCTACAAGTTAGTGTAGTGCGTCCTGCTCACAGTGTTCAGCTAAATCTACAAGTTAGTGTAGTGAGACCTCTGCACAGTGTTCATCTAAAGCTACAAGTTAGTGTAGTGCGTCCTGCTCACAGTGTTCGGCTAAAACTACAAGTTAGTGTAGTGAGACCTCTGCACAGTGTTCATCTAAAGCTACAAGTTAGTGTAGTGCGTCCTGCTCACAGTGTTCAGCTAAAACTACAAGTTAGTGTAGTGAGACCTCTGCACAGTGTTCATCTAAAGCTTCAAGTTAGTGTAGTGAGTCCTGCTCACAGTGTTCAGCTAAAACTACAAGTTAGTGTAGTGAGACCTCTGCACAGTGTTCATCTAAAGCTACAAGTTAGTGTAGTGAGTCCTGCTCACAGTGTTCAGCTAAAACTACAAGTTAGTGTAGTGAGACCTCTGCACAGTGTTCATCTAAAGCTACAAGTTAGTGTAGTGAGTCCTGCTCACAGTGTTCAGCTAAAACTACAAGTTAGTGTAGTGAGACCTCTGCACAGTGTTCATCTAAAGCTACAAGTTAGTGTAGTGCGTCCTGCTCACAGTGTTCAGCTAAAACTACAAGTTAGTGTAGTGAGACCTCTGCACAATGTTCATCTAAAGCTACAAGTTAGTGTAGTGCGTCCTGCTCACAGTGTTCAGCTAAAACTACAAGTTAGTGTAGTGAGACCTCTGCACAGTGTTCATCTAAAGCTACAAGTTAGTGTAGTGCGTCCTGCTCACAGTGTTCAGCTAAAACTACAAGTTAGTGTAGTGAGACCTCTGCACAGTGTTCATCTAAAGCTACAAGTTAGTGTAGTGCATCCTGCTCACAGTGTTCAGCTAAAACTACAAGTTAGTGTAGTGAGACCTCTGCACAGTGTTCATCTAAAGCTACAAGTTAGTGTAGTGCGTCCTGCTCACAGTGTTCAGCTAAATCTACAAGTTAGTGTAGTGAGACCTCTGCACAGTGTTCATCTAAAGCTACAAGTTAGTGTAGTGCGTCCTGCTCACAGTGTTCGGCTAAAACTACAAGTTAGTGTAGTGAGACCTCTGCACAGTGTTCATCTAAAGCTACAAGTTAGTGTAGTGCGTCCTGCTCACAGTGTTCAGCTAAAACTACAAGTTAGTGTAGTGAGACCTCTGCACAGTGTTCATCTAAAGCTACAAGTTAGTGTAGTGAGTCCTGCTCACAGTGTTCAGCTAAAACTACAAGTTAGTGTAGTGAGACCTCTGCACAGTGTTCATCTAAAGCTACAAGTTAGTGTAGTGAGTCCTGCTCACAGTGTTCAGCTAAAACTACAAGTTAGTGTAGTGAGACCTCTGCACAGTGTTCATCTAAAGCTACAAGTTAGTGTAGTGAGTCCTGCTCACAGTGTTCAGCTAAAACTACAAGTTAGTGTAGTGAGACCTCTGCACAGTGTTCATCTAAAGCTACAAGTTAGTGTAGTGCGTCCTGCTCACAGTGTTCAGCTAAAACTACAAGTTAGTGTAGTGAGACCTCTGCACAATGTTCATCTAAAGCTACAAGTTAGTGTAGTGCGTCCTGCTCACAGTGTTCAGCTAAAACTACAAGTTAGTGTAGTGAGACCTCTGCACAGTGTTCATCTAAAGCTACAAGTTAGTGTAGTGCGTCCTGCTCACAGTGTTCAGCTAAAACTACAAGTTAGTGTAGTGAGACTTCTGCACAGTGTTCATCTAAAGCTACAAGTTAGTGTAGTGCATCCTGCTCACAGTGTTCAGCTAAAACTACAAGTTAGTGTAGTGAGACCTCTGCACAGTGTTCATCTAAAGCTACAAGTTAGTGTAGTGCGTCCTGCTCACAGTGTTCAGCTAAATCTACAAGTTAGTGTAGTGAGACCTCTGCACAGTGTTCATCTAAAGCTACAAGTTAGTGTAGTGCGTCCTGCTCACAGTGTTCGGCTAAAACTACAAGTTAGTGTAGTGAGACCTCTGCACAGTGTTCATCTAAAGCTACAAGTTAGTGTAGTGCGTCCTGCTCACAGTGTTCAGCTAAAACTACAAGTTAGTGTAGTGAGACCTCTGCACAGTGTTCATCTAAAGCTACAAGTTAGTGTAGTGAGTCCTGCTCACAGTGTTCAGCTAAAACTACAAGTTAGTGTAGTGAGACCTCTGCACAGTGTTCATCTAAAGCTACAAGTTAGTGTAGTGAGTCCTGCTCACAGTGTTCAGCTAAAACTACAAGTTAGTGTAGTGAGACCTCTGCACAGTGTTCATCTAAAGCTACAAGTTAGTGTAGTGCGTCCTGCTCACAGTGTTCAGCTAAAACTACAAGTTAGTGTAGTGAGACCTCTGCACAATGTTCATCTAAAGCTACAAGTTAGTGTAGTGCGTCCTGCTCACAGTGTTCAGCTAAAACTACAAGTTAGTGTAGTGAGACCTCTGCACAGTGTTCATCTAAAGCTACAAGTTAGTGTAGTGCGTCCTGCTCACAGTGTTCAGCTAAAACTACAAGTTAGTGTAGTGAGACCTCTGCACAATGTTCATCTAAAGCTACAAGTTAGTGTAGTGCGTCCTGCTCACAGTGTTCAGCTAAAACTACAAGTTAGTGTAGTGAGACCTCTGCACAGTGTTCATCTAAAGCTACAAGTTAGTGTAGTGCATCCTGCTCACAGTGTTCAGCTAAAACTACAAGTTAGTGTAGTGAGACCTCTGCACAGTGTTCATCTAAAGCTACAAGTTAGTGTAGTGCGTCCTGCTCACAGTGTTCAGCTAAACCTACAAGTTATTTTTTTGTGAGCTCTGCACAGTGTTCATCTAAAGCTACAAGTTAGTGTAGTGCGTCCTGCTCACAGTGTTCAGCTAAAACTACGAGTTAGTGTAGTGAGACCTCTGCACAGTGTTCATCTAAAGCTACAAGTTAGTGTAGTGCGTCCTGCTCACAGTGTTCAGCTAAAACTACAAGTTAGTGTAGTGAGACCTCTGCACAGTGTTCATCTAAAGCTACAAGTTAGTGTAGTGAGTCCTGCTCACAGTGTTCAGCTAAAACTACAAGTTAGTGTAGTGAGACCTCTGCACAGTGTTCATCTAAAGCTACAAGTTAGTGTAGTGCGTCCTGCTCACAGTGTTCAGCTAAAACTACAAGTTAGTGTAATGAGACCTCTGCACAATGTTCATCTAAAGCTACAAGTTAGTGTAGTGCGTCCTGCTCACAGTGTTCAGCTAAAACTACAAGTTAGTGTAGTGAGACCTCTGCACAGTGTTCATCTAAAGCTACAAGTTAGTGTAGTGCGTCCTGCTCACAGTGTTCAGCTAAACCTACAAGTTATTTTTTTGCGAGCTCTGCAGTGTTCAGCTAAAGCTACAAGTTAGTGTAGTGCGTCCTGCTCACAGTGTTCAGCTAAAACTACAAGTTAGTGTAGTGAGACCTCTGCACAGTGTTCATCTAAAGCTACAAGTTAGTGTAGTGCGTCCTGCTCACAGTGTTCAGCTAAAACTACAAGTTAGTGTAGTGAGACCTCTGCACAGTGTTCATCTAAAGCTACAAGTTAGTGTAGTGCGTCCTGCTCACAGTGTTTAGCTAAAACTACACGTTAGTGTAGTGAGAACTCTGCACAGTGTTCATCTAAAGCTACAAGTTAGTGTAGTGCTTCCTGCTCACAGTGTTCAGCTAAAACTACAAGTAAAAGTTATTTTTTTGCGAGCTCTGCACAGTGTTCAGCTAAAGCTACCTGTAGAAGGTTGGTGGTGTTGTCCTGATCCTATCACTACCGCAGGGAGCTAAATAAGATGCAAGTTAGTGTAGTGAGACCTCTGCACAGTGTTCATCTAAAGCTACAAGTTCGTGTAGTGCGTCCTGCTCACAGTGTTCAGCTAAACCTACAAGTTATTTTTTTGTGAGCTCTGCACAGTGTTCATCTAAAGCTACAAGTTAGTGTAGTGCGTCCTGCTCACAGTGTTCAGCTAAAACTAAACCTACAAGTTATTTTTTTGCGAGCTCTGCACAGTGTTCAGCTAAAGCTACAAGTTAGTGTAGTGCGTCCTGCTCACAGTGTTCAGCTAAAACTACAAGTTAGTGTAGTGAGACCTCTGCACAGTGTTCATCTAAAGCTACAAGTTAGTGTAGTGCGTTCTGCTCACAGTGTTCAGCTAAAACTACAAGTTAGTGTAGTGAGACCTCTGCACAGTGTTCATCTAAAGCTACAAGTTAGTGTAGTGCTTCCTGCTCACAGTGTTTAGCTAAAACTACACGTTAGTGTAGTGAGAACTCTGCACAGTGTTCATCTAAAGCTACAAGTTAGTGTAGTGCGTCCTGCTCACAGTGTTCAGCTAAAACTACAAGTAAAAGTTATTTTTTTGCGAGCTCTGCACAGTGTTCAGCTAAAGCTACCTGTAGAAGGTTGGTGGTGTTGTCCTGATCCTATCACTACCGCAGGCAGCTAAATAAGATGCAAGTTAGTGTAGTGAGACCTCTGCACAGTGTTCATCTAAAGCTACAAGTTCGTGTAGTGCGTCCTGCTCACAGTGTTCAGCTAAACCTACAAGTTATTTTTTTGTGAGCTCTGCACAGTGTTCATCTAAAGCTACAAGTTAGTGTAGTGCGTCCTGCTCACAGTGTTCAGCTAAAACTACAAGTTAGTGTAGTGAGACCTCTGCACAGTGTTCATCTAAAGCTACAAGTTAGTGTAGTGAGTCCTGCTCACAGTGTTCAGCTAAAACTACAAGTTAGTGTAGTGAGACCTCTGCACAGTGTTCATCTAAAGCTACAAGTTAGTGTAGTGCGTCCTGCTCACAGTGTTCAGCTAAAACTACAAGTTAGTGTAGTGAGACCTCTGCACAGTGTTCATCTAAAGCTACAAGTTAGTGTAGTGCGTCCTGCTCACAGTGTTCAGCTAAAACTACAAGTTAGTGTAGTGAGACCTCTGCACAGTGTTCATCTAAAGCTACAAGTTAGTGTAGTGCGTCCTGCTCACAGTGTTCAGCTAAAACTACAAGTTAGTGTAGTGAGACCTCTGCACAGTGTTCATCTAAAGCTACAAGTTAGTGTAGTGCATCCTGCTCACAGTGTTCAGCTAAAACTACAAGTTAGTGTAGTGAGACCTCTGCACAGTGTTCATCTAAATCTACAAGTTAGTGTAGTGCGTCCTGCTCACAGTGTTCAGCTAAATCTACAAGTTAGTGTAGTGAGACCTCTGCACAGTGTTCATCTAAAGCTACAAGTTAGTGTAGTGAGTCCTGCTCACAGTGTTCAGCTAAAACTACAAGTTAGTGTAGTGAGACCTCTGCACAGTGTTCATCTAAAGCTACAAGTTAGTGTAGTGCGTCCTGCTCACAGTGTTCAGCTAAAACTACAAGTTAGTGTAGTGAGACCTCTGCACAATGTTCATCTAAAGCTACAAGTTAGTGTAGTGCGTCCTGCTCACAGTGTTCAGCTAAAACTACAAGTTAGTGTAGTGAGACCTCTGCACAGTGTTCATCTAAAGCTACAAGTTAGTGTAGTGCATCCTGCTCACAGTGTTCAGCTAAAACTACAAGTTAGTGTAGTGAGACCTCTGCACAGTGTTCATCTAAAGCTACAAGTTAGTGTAGTGCGTCCTGCTCACAGTGTTCAGCTAAACCTACAAGTTATTTTTTTGTGAGCTCTGCACAGTGTTCATCTAAAGCTACAAGTTAGTGTAGTGTGTCCTGCTCACAGTGTTCAACTAAAACTACAAGTTAGTGTAGTGAGACCTCTGCACAGTGTTCATCTAAAGCTACAAGTTAGTGTAGTGCGTCCTGCTCACAGTGTTCAGCCAAAAATATAAGTTAGTGTAGTGAGACCTCTGCACAGTGTTCATCTAAAGCTACAAGTTAGTGTAGTGTGTCCTGCTCACAGTGTTCAGCTAAAACTACAAGTTAGTGTAGTGAGACCTCTGCACAGTGTTCATCTAAAGCTACAAGTTAGTGTAGTGCGTCCTGCTCACAGTGTTCAGCCAAAACTACAAGTTAGTGTAGTGAGACCTCTGCACAGTGTTCATCTAAAGCTACAAGTTAGTGTAGTGTGTCCTGCTCACAGTGTTCAGCTAACACTACAAGTTAGTGTAGTGCGACCTCTGCACAGTGTTCACCTAAAGCTACCTGTAGAAGGTTGGTGGTGTTTTCCTGATCCTATCACTACCGCAGGCAGCTAAATAAGCTACAAGTTTGTTTTTTGCGAGCTCTGCACAGTGTTCAGCTAAAGCTACCTGTAGAAGGTTGGTGGTGTTCTCATACTACAGGCAGGCAGTTGATTTTGCTAGCTGCAGTATCAGTACATATGTATATTTATATATATCCCAGCTTAGTGCAGCCATTAGCCATTAGTATATCTGGAAGGCCAACAAGGACAGACAGACACAAGCCAATAAAAGAGGGCAAGCAGGCTCTGTGTCTATTGCTGGTCGTGGAGATGGTGCATCCTCATCAGCACGTGGCTGTGGGACACGCTTGGCCTTTTTTTCGGCAGCTGGCCGTGTTGAGCCGCAACATGCGGAAGACTTGGTCGACTGGATGACCAAGCTGTCCTCATCCTCCTCATCCTCTCTCACCCATGCTCAGAGTACTTTGTCTGGCAAAGCAGCGGCCTCTTCCCTCGGCTCAATGTCATCAGTGACTCCTTCCCTAGCCCCACCATGTCCTCCTGAGGAGTCCCTCGAACTGTTTGACCACAGTGTTGGGTACATGCTCCAGGAGGATGCCCAGCGTTTGGAAGGCTCTGATGATGATACTGAGCTCGATGAAGGCAGTAACGTGAGCACGGACAGAGGGGGTGCCCAAGAAGGACAGAAATCTGGCAGTCATGCTCCCCCTGCTGCAGCATACTGCCAGGTTTGCTCCAGTGATGAGGAGGGAGGGGATGATGAGGTCACTGACTCAACATAGGTGCCTGATAGGAGAGAGGAGGAGGAGGAGGCACATCACCAATGAAGCAGGATGACCTCCAGGGGCCAGCCTAAGGGCAGCGCACTGACTGCATATACACCCCAAAGCTCCACATGTGTAGGGCGCTGCAGTCTCAAAAAGTTCTTTGGTGTGGGCATTTTTTGAGACAAGTGCATCAGATCGCACCGCTGCTATTTGCAACATATGTCTCAAGCGTATCTCGCGTGGCCAAAACATCTCCCGCTTAGGTACCACATGCTTGACCAGACATATGTTGACCTGCCATGCAGTTTGTTGGCAAGCGTATCTAAAAGACCCACACCAAAGAACAAAGAGGACCTCTCCTTGCTCCTCATCAGCTGAGATCTCCAACCCCACTTTACCTTCAGTCCTCTCTGAGACCTGCACTGAGAGGAATGAAGGTGTAGAATTAGGTGTGTCACAGCCAAGTACTTTAGGGAAATCTGCTTTTGGTACACCGACGTCAGATTGTACCAGGCAAATTTCCCTGCCCCAGCTGCTGCACCGCAGAAAGAAGTTTGCTCCCAGCCATCCACATGCCCAGTGGTTTAATGCTAGCTTGGCAAAATTGCTAGCACTTCAACTGCTGCCTTTTCAGTTGGTAGACTCTGCCCCCTTCTGAGAGTTTGTGGAATGTGCGGTTCCTCAGTGGCAGGTACCCAAACACCACTTTTTCTCACGGAAGGCGATTCCGGCTCTCTACCGGCATGTGGAAGGCAATGTCCATGCCTCGCTGGACAGGGCGGTCAGCGGTAAGGTGCATATTACCGCTGACTCATGGTCCAGCAGGCATGGACAGGGACGTTACCTAAGTTTCACAGCACATTGGGTGACTCTGCTGGCAGCTGGGAAGGATGCAGGACAGGTGCAGTAGTGTTGGAGGTTGTTCCGCCACCACGCCTCCAAAATGCTACTACTAATGATTGTGACACACCTCTCTCCTCCACCCCCTCCTCTTCTTCTTCCTCCATGGTATCTTCCTGTGCTTTGTCCTCGGAACCAGCGGTGCTCCGTAGGCGTTCAAGGGGCTATGCATGTACGCAGGCCAAAAGATGCCATGCGTTGCTTGAGCTGGTGTGCTTGGGGGACAGGAGCCACACTGGGGCAGAGGTTCTGTCAGCTCTGCAGGGGCAGGTTCAGAGGTGGTTGACGCCACGCCAACTTAAGGCAGGAATGGTGGTTTGTGACAATGGCACCAACCTCCTCTCTGCCCTCCGACAGGGACAAATGACCCATGTGCCCTGGTTGGCTCACGTCCTTAACTTGGTGGTGCAGCGGTTCTTTGGCAGCTACCCAGGCTTACAGGATGTCCTGAGGCAGGCCAGGAAAGTCTGTGTGCATTTCCGCCGGTCATATAATGCCAGTGCTCGGCTGGCGGACCTTCAAAAGGAGTTTAACCTGCCCAAGAACTGCCTAATCTGTGACATGCCCACCAGGTGGAACTCAACGTTGGCCATGCTGCATCGGCTGCACACGCAGCAGAGGGCCATCAATGAGTACCTGTGTGACTATGGCACCAGGACAGGGTCAGGGGAGCTTGTTTTTTTTCCCCACGCCAGTGGGCCATGATCAGGGATGCATGCACTGTCCTGTCACCATTTGAGGAGGCCACCAGGATGGTGAGCAGTGACAGTGCATGCATCAGTGACACTGTCCCCCTTGTCCACCTGTTGGAGCACACGCTGCATGGAATAATGGACAGGGCACTTGAGGCAGAACAGAGGCAGGAAGAGGAGGACTTCCTTAGCTCTCAAGGCCCCCTTTATCCAGACAGTGTTCCTGCATGCCCGCCGATCACACAGGAAGAGGATGAGGAGGAGGAGGAGGAGGAGGAGGAGGAAGATTGTGTCAGTATGGAGGTGGAGCCTGGCACTCAGCATCAGCAGCAGTCTTTAAGGGATCAGTCCCAAGAAACACATGGACTTGTACGTGGCTGGGAGGAGGTGGCTGCGGACCATGTCGTCCTTAGTGACCCAGAGGACTCCAGACCGAATGCCTCAGCAAACCTAGGCTGCATGGCCTCCCTGATCCTGCAAAGCCTGCGTAAGGATCCTCGTATTCGTGGTATCAAGGAGAAGGACCAATATTGGCTGGCAACCCTCCTTGATCCACGTTACAAGGGTAAGGTTGCGGACCTTATCTTGCCATCGCAGAGGGAGCAGAGGATGAAACATCTTTGGGAGGCCTTGCAGAAAGGTCTGTGCAACGCGTTCCCAGAGACTGGGAGGTTACAAACTCCTGTTTCTGGACAACGTGTTGCTGAGGCTTCGGTCAGTCAAAGAAGGAGCGGTGGAGAAGGTGGCCGTCTGACCGATGCGTTCAGACAATTTTTTGGTCCGCAGCCCCAAGGTATGATCGGTTCCAGCAACCATCACCAGCGTCTGTTTTACATGGTGCAGGAACACCTAGGGGCAAGATCAGACTTGGACACCTTTCCCACTGAAAATCCTCTGGGTTACTGGGTCTTGAGGATGGATCAGTGGCCAGAGCTTGCACAGTATGCAATTGAGCTACTGGCCTGTCCTGCATCCAGCGTTCTTTCGGAACGCACATTCAGTGCTGCTGGAGGTCTGGAAACCGATCACAGGGTGTGTCTGTCCACCGAATCGGTCGATCGACTGACCTTCATAAAAATGAATCAGTCTTGGATCACCACCAGCTACCAAGCACCTGATGCTGATGTAACCGAATAATTTTTTTTGAAATCTCAGATCCCTTCAAAGACTGCCTATGCTGATGCTGAGTGACTATCCCTGAGTAATTATCCTCTTCCTCCTCAATCATCACGCTGATAGCTTGTAAGAACATTTTTGGTTCTGGGCGCCACCACCAGTGCCTAAGGCCCAATTTTTCAGCCCCTGTTTAACAGGGGCGTGTAATTACAATTTTTGATGCAATACTTTGCAGCAGGGCTCGTTCCTGCGTTCCAACTAGAGTGTCTGTGAGGGGTTGCAGTGTTGTGGCACCAGCACCACCACCACCACCAAAGGCCCAATTTTTCTGCCCCTGTTCAACAGGGGCATGTAATTACAATTCTTGATCTAATATTTCACAGCAGGGCCCATTTCTGCATCCACCAAGAGCGAGTGAGGACTTACAGTGTTGTGGCACCAGCACCACCACCACCACCAAAGGCCCAGTTTTCCTGCCCCTGTTCAACAGGGGCATGTAATTACAATTCTTGATCTAATATTTCATAGCAGGGCCCTGTGAGGGCTTACGTTGTGGCCACAACACCTAAGGCCCAAATTTCTGCTGAGTATATAGGGCAGGCCCCTACTTTCAAACAGCTAACTTACAAACAACTCCTACTTGCAAATGGAAGGAGACAACAGAAAGTGAGATGAAATCTACCCCTAGGAAGGGAAATTTTCTCCTGTAAGAGTTAATATGGGAAAAACTGATGCTGAGTGACTATCCCTGAGTAATTATCCTCTTCCTCCTCAATCATCACGCTGATAGCTTGTAAGAACATTTTTGGTTCTGGGCGCCACCACCAGTGCCTAAGGCCCAATTTTTCAGCCCCTGTTTAACAGGGGCGTGTAATTACAATTTTTGATGCAATACTTTGCAGCAGGGCTCGTTCCTGCGTTCCAACTAGAGTGTCTGTGAGGGGTTGCAGTGTTGTGGCACCAGCAGTATAGGAATTATAACACAGAGTCAGATATCCGTGCATCAGTTCCGAGCATAAAGGACCCGTACTGAACTGACCTGCTTTATTAGTTTCAAAAGCCTTTTATAGGCGATTATACAAACAATAGCATCAACACCACCCCCACACAGGGCAAGGGTCAACCACAACAAGAGTCACCTAGGCCACAAGCACAAGCTCCAACACCATGGCAATACAGATACAAAGCAACAAAAGCAGCTTCAATCGAGCTCAGCAGCTAAAGGTTACATTTCATAGCAGATTTAAACGTAGGCATTATATTAAGTGAGAACTCTAAATTAAATCCCTGACCTTATCAATTTCCCCCTTTGACATCATCCTCTCCCTTCCCCTGGGTCCTCATGAATAAGTTCTAGTCAGTTTTTCCCCAGAGTACTTTCCCTGACCGCGAGTTGTCAGAGGGGTAGAACCCATCCCCCTAGGTATTACCAACATCTTAAAATTCAAGAAGAGGAGTTTTGTGGGAGAAGGGTGATGTCAATTCACATTTATCAGTATGCCCTATCTATTCTCCTAATTTTCCTATTTATTTTCCTGTATACACATATATTTGTGATTGTAAGTGATATTAATATTAGAATAATAATTATCATTGGACTTAACAACCAGTGAAAGGTATTGGTTGCTGTAGAAGACATTCCACTGAATATATCCCACCAATGTGGTGCAGTATCCTGTCGTATCTGTGAGGAAAGATGCACTAGTCTACCTTTGTCAATTATTGCGGATACGAGGTTATTCTGTAGGGTATGTTCTAGCGTTTCTATGTGTTGTCTTAACAACTCTGATTGTTCCAAAACCTGTTTTAGTGGGTCTAAAGAAATTATAAAGGGTGTAGTGTCAGTGAGATTATGTACCTCATAGACTGAAGAGAATATCTTATCGGCGTCTGGTTCAAAAAGATAGGTGTCGTTACCCCATTGTAATATTTTAATCCCGCAAACGGCGCCGATTTATTTAATGCTGACATGGTGCGGTTATCATTAGTAATGATACAAATATGCTGGGGTCCTATTTCAATGAATCTATTTCCTATATTTATCGGGGTTCTTTGCATTTTGCATATGCTAGTTTGGTATTTTAACAAGCAAGGCTCATATACTGGAGAACTTCTACCACATACCATTCCCTTATTAGTTTCCTCGCACAGACTAAGATCATGCGTTCTGTTTCCTTTATCTACATATTTCCCATACATTTCTGGATACCAAAACTCGTCTTTTACAACTAGTGGCATGACCACTAACTTACACATTTCCATTACATCCTCTACTCGATATGCTTCAAACTTCCCTGTACACCATTTATCTTCACATTCTATTCTATCCCCTTGTACCTGAAACCATACTCCTTCGTCAGTTAAACCCTTAAAATATTTCATCCAAGTATGGTAGTTGCCCAGCTGTAATTCAGTCCTAGCCCTGTTTATTTGTATATGATAAGATAAAAGGTCAAAAGAACATTGGGCAAAACTTACAAATTGCTGGCTTTGATTCTACAGCCGCAGCTCTGCTTCTATCGTGTGATTTATTAACCCTCCCAAAAATTGTAATAAGGGGTATTTCTTGCAGTTGGGTCTCGAAAGCCGTAGGTAACCATTTACTCGTGATAGTCAAGCTGTCAGCTATGTGTCCCCCTGCATGCTTCCATCTGTTGTTCATTTCTTCTATCTCGACCGAGTTTAAAATTCCCATTCCTGTACCTGTTAATCCTAATAGAGTATCATACCATTCTCGCTTATATCTACACTCCGGTACTGAGGGAAAGGTGATATTGTTTTCTATTTTTGTTTTCTGTTGTGATGTTGATACATTTATGCAAGTGTTTGGTACGGGTGTTAATATGGAAGATTCAATTGTTGGCGTTACTTCATCCTCCATTTGTATGTGAAACCCATAGGACTGTGCATACCAGTACCACCCATCAACTCTCTCTTCCCTCCACCAAGATGCACAGAGGAAAGTACTGGATTGATTAATGGTAATATCTGTCAGATTAAACATCCCTTCTGATATATTTTCTCCCCCTGCTATTGCGGTTAATATTTGGTACATTTGTCCTACCACCCGTTCCCGGGCTTGTTTCCACGTCTGTGAAAGGGATATTTTATGGCACCTATGATTTTTATTGTTATTGAAAGGAAAGCTCATATTGTCATTCCACTGGAAGGTTATAGTTACTTCTGAGAATGGGTCCGCCTGTATCCATGCAATACCTACATCTATATGAAATGGTCGCCTGTGTCCTTTAACTGTGTAATTACCTACATCATAATACTTATTCATCTCATATCCTGAATCATTTGCTACTTTAGGATCATCTATAACCCATTGAAAATCGGCTGTTTCCTCTACCTTAATTACATTAATACCAGGAGTCCAGGCATACACTTGTAGAAAGGCAAGTTTAAACAAACTATAGAAAAGTAGAGATTTCATGATGACGTTTTCTCAGGTTGTTTCTTGCAGTGTGATGCGTGTATCCAGGTTGGCTTTCCCTCCAGCTTTACTGAAGTGGCTGTGGTCAAGAGTACTTGATAAGGACCTTCAAACCTGGGTTCCAATGTCTTTCTGGTGTGTTTCTTTACATATACATAATCCCCTTGTATGTGTACCTGTTATTGAATTAGGGTCTGGAAGAGAAGAATACACACTTTTGTGGATCTTAGTTAGACGTTGTTGTAATTGTATCACATATGCAGTCAAACTATCACATTGCAATTGCATACTCTGTGGAAAGTATAAACCTAATCTAGGTGCATTCCCAAAAAGTATTTCATATGGGGATAATCCTGTTTTTCCTGTTGGAGTGTACCTTATAGAGAATAAAGCCAAAGGCAGGCATTCTGGCCAAGGCTTGTTTAACTCTTGCATGGCTTTTTGTATTTTTAACTTTATTGTCCCATTTACTCTCTCCGCTGATCCTGAACTCTGTGGGTGGTAAGGGGTGTGAAAACTTTGTTGAACCCCTAACATGGTCATCACATTCTGCATGATTTCTCCTGTAAAGTGTGTCCCCGTATCTGATTCTATGGTTTCAGGAAGACCAAACCTAAGTATTAACTCAGTGATCAGTTTCTTAGCTGTGGCTTTTGCTATAGCTGATTTTACTGGATAGCTTTCAAGCCAACCTGAGAATAAATCGATACACATGAGGACAAATTCAAAGGGGCCGCTCTTAGGCATTTGTATGTAGTCAATTTGCAGTCTCTGGAAGGGGTATTGGGCCCGGACCTGGTGTTTCCGTGGGGTTTTTACTTTCTGTCCTGGGTTATTCAGGAGACAGATTTGGCAGGCTGCACAGTAGTTTCTCGCAGTATTACTGAATCCAGGGGCGAGCCATCCTTGGTTCACAATCCTATACATGGAATGGGAACTGACGTGTGTGGGTAGGTGAACTGCCGCTGCCATTGCTGGGTACAGAGAGGCAGGTAGGCATATTTTGCCTCCTTCCCTCCATACATTGTCAAGGTCTGGTGCTCCTCCCATCCTGACCCACTTATCTTTCTCGCTCTCCCTTGCTTGCTCCTGTAATTTACTCAGCTGCTGCCATGTTGGTTCTGGGATACTCACCTCTACCGCTGCTAAGGTGTCAGGGCTTCCTTCCCCTAGAGCTGCCTGTTTTGCAGTCAAATCTGCAAATGCATTTCCTTTTGCCTCAATTGTTTTTGCGCTCGTGTGTGCCGCTATCTTCATAATGGCTACTCGTTTAACCTTTTGAAGATTGTTCAGGACTCTCTTAATCCCTTCTCCATGTTTTACAGGTGTACCTGCTGCTGTCAGATAACCTCTAGCCCTCCATATATGGCCATAATCGTGCGCTACACCATAAGCGTAGGCGGAGTCAGTGTAAATATTCCCTTCTCGTCCTTTTAAGTATTCTAGGGCTTGTTCTAAAGCTTTTAATTCTGCTTCCTGTGCTGACATGTGGGCTGGTAAGGGCTGTGCTTCAATCACCTGTGTATCAGTTACTACAGCATACCCTGTGTGATATTTACCCTTGTCATCAGCAAACCTACTGCCATCTATGTACAAAGTGTGCTCAGCATTTAAAATCGGTGTATCTGTAACATGTGGGAATCCCATTGTCTCCTGTTCCATGAGCTGAAAACAATCGTGTTCATCTACCTCTTTAAACAAAAGAGTGTCAGTGTCCTCATTTCTTTTCTCACTAGTACTATTAGTACTATCATTCCCCCTTGCCAAATCTGGTGACTGAAGAGGCAAAAAGGTGGCCAAATTTAAGGTTGTACAGCGCTGAAAAGTGAAATTTGGAGGTAAGAGTAAAGTACACTGTAACCTTAATTGCCTAGCCATTGAAATGTGTTTGGGCTGTACCTGAGACAAGATTGCATGTATGTCATGTGTGGTATGCACTACGACTGGATTATCTAGAACAATTTCTGATGATTTATCTATGATAATTGACACTGCTGCTACCGCCCGTACACAAGACGGTGAACCTCTGGACACTGGATCTAACGCCGCAGAAAAGTAAGCGACTGGTCTTTGTTTTACATGTGCCTGTGTCAGAACACCTGTGGCGTGTCCAGTGATCTCAGCAACGTACAGGTTAAATATCTTGGTGTAATCTGGTATACCAATAGCCGGGGCAGAAATCAACAACTTTTTCAAAGTGATAAACGATTCATAAGCTACTTCTGTAAGCATATACGGTACAATTTTCAAACAATCGTATAATGGCTGCATCAAAGCGCTAGCGTGTGGTATCCATTGTCTACAATATGACACAATACCTAAAAACATACGCAATTGTTTGAAATTCCGTGGGGGTAACATTCCCTTTATCACTTGAACCCTCTCCTCAGTGAGATGTCTCGTACCCTGTGATATACAATGTCCCAAAAAGATAACTTTTTCCTGACACACTTGCAACTTTTTCTTATTAACCTTGCAACCTTTTTCTGCCAAAAATCGCAACAAATTAAGGGTGGTGGCCAAACAAGTTTCCTTGTCAGGGCAGCATAACAATAAATCATCCACATATTGTAACAATACAAAGGAATCTGGTGGTACCCATTCTCCCAACACCATTTGCAATGCTTGTGAATACAAGGTAGGTGAATGCTATGGCTAATGTGACGGTACCATCTGGGTGATAGGTAATATTGGCTCCTATTTTCTGCAAAATATCAGCTCCTAACAGGTTGGTAGGGGCTCCTCTGGATATTAAAAAGCGTGAAAAGAACATGTGATTTCCAACTTTAACTTTTAAGGGTTTTGTCAATGGCGCATCCATTGCTTCTCTAACACCTCTCCTTGTCTGTCCCTTTTTATTTCACTTCATACATCTGGGTCTAAACCCGCTGCTCCTTTCACTTTAAATCTACGAAGGACATCCTTTAAGTCCCTAGCCTCGTCTTTCCCATAAATGTTTTTAATTATCTTGTGGCACCGTGTAATGTGCCACAATTCCCTGACGGGGTTTTGTGTTCCTCTGGCCCATTCTAACAGTCCTGCCTAGGTAGCGTGTGGGACCCTTAGTGTACAATATAAAACACTTAGCTAAGTTACACTAGTTCCTCGTTGCCTTCCTCCTAGGGTGCTAGAATACTAAAAACCTCTCCGGAATGAGATTTCTGAAATCAAATGACTTTATATGCTAGCCCAACTAACAAATATTATAACCAAAATCGCGGCTACAACATATACAAGCATTCCTTTAAGTGGCCAGGTATCTGACTAGATCTCCGGACTTTATGGAGACCTTATTCCCCCCCGTATCTGGGATCCCTCTCATGCACTCTTATCCCTGCTTTATGGAGCAGACAGGGCTTAAACTCTCAAACCGTCTATGGTTTATGAACTAAATTGAATATCAAACTTAAGCGTCAGACCCCCCAAAAGGCGCATTCCGTTGCTCATTGGGATGATATTCTTTCAATTCATACCAGGAACCATATATAGTGTAGCGCTATAAGTGTAAATATAACGGAAAAACAGACAAAATGGACTAGGCCCAGGCCATTACTTGGGGGCCCACGAAAAACAATTAATCGAATTCAAATTTGCATGTAAATAACTAAATACAATACAGATTAAGCAAAGTGCCACATACTATCAAAATAAATTGATATAGTGAAAAAAACAATGTGAAGAAATATAAAAGTGATATAAAAGTGAAAGAAATTAATTTTTTATAACAAAAAAAATCCAAAATGTTAAAAATTATGATCTAAATGGAATTCAACACCCACCACCCAAAAAAGTCTCTGAAATTTGAATAATGAAAACAATAGTGAAGAACTTTGTCATGTAAGTAGATGGAACACCTTTCTGGGACTTGTAAGACGTATGTCTTTTCAAGTCACCTGGTTCCGGTAAGCCTCCTCCGATGCTTTGGTGGTGGTCCCGACACTCATTTAGAAGTTTCATTTACCTGGTGTTCCATCTACTTACTTGACAAAGTTCTTCACTATTGTTTTCATTATTCAAATTTCAGAGACTTTTTTGGGTGACGGTTGAGGTTTCGACGGGATCTCTACCTTTTCTCCCCTCTCCCCTCCCCCATTGGAAGTTGAGGACATCTGAGGATCCTTCCTGCCAGCCTTGGTGGCTAAACTAGCTTTCTGGGACTTGTAAGACGTATGTCTTTTCAAGTCACCTGGTTCCGGTAAGCCTCCTCCGATGCTTTGGTGGTGGTCCCGACACTCATTTAGAAGTTTCATTTACCTGGTGTTCCATCTACTTACTTGACAAAGTTCTTCACTATTGTTTTCATTATTCAAATTTCAGAGACTTTTTTGGGTGGTGGGTGTTGAATTCCATTTAGATCATAATTTTTAACATTTTGGATTTTTTTTGTTATAAAAAATTAATTTCTTTCACTTTTATATCACTTTTATATTTCTTCACATTGTTTTTTCACTATATCAATTTATTTTGATAGTATGTGGCACTTTGCTTAATCTGTATTGTATTTAGTTATTTACATGCAAATTTGAATTCGATGAATTGTTTTTCGTGGGCCCCCCAGTAATGGCCTGGGCCTAGTCCATTTTGTCTGTTTTTCCGTTATATTTACACTTATAGCGCTACACTATATATGGTTCCCAGTTTTATTTCCCTTTGTCTAAGAGGAGTGTCAGCTGCCTACTGTGTAACCCCCCTTTTTTTCACACGACTATTGGCGCAGCGCTGTACTCATTTCCCATTGTTTCAATTCATACCAGCCTTGGCAAGGCTCATTCACTTTCTCAACAAGACAGACAGACAACAAACAACAAATAATTCCAGCAATATAAACCAAAATATGCAGTAATTCTAGACTCACCACTACAGAGGCTGGTGTTTTAAAACCAGGAGAACTGTCGCTGACAGAACGGATAGGCACAAATCAGGGGAGCACAGAATATAAGAAAAATAAAGCTTTTTCTTACCTGCGTAGGTTTTCGATCTGTGGTTCCCAGAATGCCTGTTCCTTTTGTTCCGTCAGCCTCGTTTGTCCACCTCTTGTAGTATCATCGGTAGGGATGAGCCGAACACCCCCCGGTTCGGTTCGCACCAGAACCTGCGAACGGACCGAAAGTTCGCACGAACGTTAGAACCCCATTGACGTCTATGGGACTCGAACGTTCGAAATCAAAAGTGCTCATTTTAAAGGCTAATTTGCATGGTATTGTCCTAAAAAGGGTTTGGGGACCGGGGTCCTACCCCAGGGGACATGTATCAATGCAAAAAAAACTTTTAAAAACGGCCGTTTTTTCGGGAGCAGTGATTTTAATGATGCTTAAAGTAAAAAAAAAAAAGTGAAATATTCCTTTAAATATCGTACCTGAGGGGTGTCTATAGTATGCCTGTAAAGTGACGTGTGTTTCCCGTGTTTAGAACAGTCCCTGCACCAAATGTCATTTTTAAAGGAAAAAATCTCATTTAAAACTGCTTGCGGGTTTAATGTAATGTCGGGTCCTGACTCCTGGCAATATGGATGAAAATCAGTGAGACAAACGGCATGGGTACCCCCCAGTCCATTACCAGGCCCTTTGGGTCTTGTATGGATATTAAGGGGAACCCCGCACCCAAATTTAAAATAAGGAAAGGTGTGGGGCCACCAGGCCCTATATACTCTGAACAGCAGTATACAGGCTGTAGGTTTGTTGTTAAGTAGAATCTCTTTGTAATTTTGAACGGGTACATTTTTAACGTGTTTAGCTCCAGCCAAAAAATCTTTTTTAAGCTTTTTGGAAAACATAGGGAAGGGTTATCACCCCTGTGACATTTGTTTTGCTGTCTTTCCTCCTCTTCAGAAGATTTCACCTCACTTTTTGTCCCAATGGATTGGAAAGCATCAGTGGAAAGGAGAAATGTTTTTCCCATATTAACTCTTACAGGAGAGAATTTCCCTTCCTAGGGGTAGATTTATTCTCACTTCCTGTTGTCTCCTTCCGTTTGCAAGTAGGAGTCATTTGTAAGTTAGTTGTTTGAAAGTAGGGTCCTGCCCTATATACTCAGCAGAAATTTGGGCCTTAGGTGTTGCTGTGGCCACAACACTGTAAGCCATCACAGGGCTCTGCTGTGAAATATTAGATCAAGAATTGTAATTACATGCCCCTGTTGAACAGGAGCTGAAAAATTAGGCCTTAGGCACTGGTGCTGGTGCCACAACACTGCAACCCCTCACAGACACTCTAGTTGGAATGCAGGAACGAGCCATGCTGCAAAGTATTGCATCAAAAATTGTAATTACACGCCCCTGTTAAACAAGGGCTGAAAAATTGGGCCTTAGGCACTGGTGCTGGTGCCACAACACTGCAACCCCTCACAGACACTCTAGTTGGAATGCAGGAACGAGCCCTACTGCAAAGTATTGCATCAAAAATTGTAATTACACGCCCCTGTTAAACAAGGGCTGAAAAATTGGGCCTTAGGCACTGGTGCTGGTGCCACAACACTGCAACCCCTCACAGACACTCTAGTTGGAATGCAGGAACGAGCCCTGCTGCAAAGTATTACATCAAAAATCGTAATTACACGCCCCTGTTAAACAGGGGCTGAAAAATTGTGCCTTAGGCACTGGTGGTGGCGCCCAGAACCAAAAATGCTCTTACAAGCTATCAGCGTGATGATTGAGGAGGAAGAGGATAATTACTCAGGAATAGTCACTCAGCATCAGCATAGGCAGTCTTTGAAGGGATCTGAGATTTAAAAAAAAATTATTCGGTTACATCAGCATCAGGTGCTTGGTAGCTGGTGGTGATCCAAGACTCATTCATTTTTATGAAGGTCAGTCGATCGACCGAGTCAGTGGACAGACGCACCCTGTGATCGGTTACCACGCCTCCAGCAGCACTGAATGTGCGTTCCGAAAGAACGCTGGATGCAGGACAGGCCAGTAGCTCAATTGCATACTGTGCAAGCTCTGGCCAGTGATCCATCCTCAAGACCCAGTAACCCAGAGGATTTTCGGTGGGAAAGGTGTCCAAGTCTGATCTTGCCCCTAGGTATTCCTGCACCATGTAAAACAGACGCTGGCGATGGTTGCTGGAACCAATCATACCTTGGGGCTGCGGACCAAAAAATTGTCTGAACGCATCGGTCAGACGGCCACCTTCTCCACCGCTCCTTCTTTGACTGACCGAAGCCTCAGCAACACGTTGTCCAGAAACAGGAGTTTGTAACCTCCCAGTCTCTGGGAACGCGTTGCACAGACCTTTCTGCAAGGCCTCCCGAAGATGTTTCATCCTCTGCTCCCTCTGCGATGGCAAGATAAGGTCCGCAACCTTACCCTTGTAACGTGGATCAAGGAGGGTTGCCAGCCAGTATTGGTCCTTCTCCTTGATACCACGAATACGAGGATCCTTACGCAGGCTTTGCAGGATCAGGGAGGCCATGCAGCGTAGGTTTGCTGAGGCATTCGGTCCGGAGTCCTCTGGGTCACTAAGGACGACATGGTCCGCAGCCACCTCCTCCCAGCCACGTACAAGTCCATGTGTTTCTTGGGACTGATCCCTTAAAGACTGCTGCTGAGTGCCAGGCTCCACCTCCATACTGACACAATCTTCCTCCTCCTCCTCCTCCTCTTCCTCCTCGTCCTCTTCCTGTGTGATCGGCGGGCACGCAGGAACACTGTCTGGATAAAGGGGGCCTTGAGAGCTAAGGAAGTCCTCCTCTTCCTGCCTCTGTTCTGCCTCAAGTGCCCTGTCCATTATTCCACGCAGCGTGTGCTCCAACAGGTGGACAAGGGGGACAGTGTCACTGATGCATGCACTGTCACTGCTCACCATCCTCGTGGCCTCCTCAAATGGTGACAGGACAGTGCATGCATCCCTGATCATGGCCCATTGGCGTGGGGAAAAAAAAACAAGCTCCCCTGACCCTGTCCTGGTGCCATAGTCGCACAGGTACTCATTGATGGCCCTCTGCTGCGTGTGCAGCCGCTGCAGCATGGCCAACCTTGAGTTCCACCTGGTGGGCATGTCACAGATTAGGCGGTTCTTGGGCAGGTTAAACTCCTTTTGGAGGTCCGTCAGCCGAGCACTGGCATTATATGACCGGCGGAAATGCACACAGACTTTCCTGGCCTGCCTCAGGACATCCTGTAAGCCCGGGTACCTGCCCAAGAACCGCTGCACCACCAAGTTAAGGACGTGAGCCAAACAGGGCACATGGGTCATTTGTCCCTGTCGGAGGGCAGAGAGGAGGTTGGTGCCATTGTCGCAAACCACCATTCCTGCCTTAAGTTGGCGTGGCGTCAACCACCTCTGAACCTGCCCCTGCAGAGCTGACAGAACCTCTGCCCCAGTGTGGCTCCTGTCCCCCAAGCACACCAGCTCAAGCACCGCATGGCATCTTTTGGCCTGCGTACTTGCGTAGCCCCTTGAACGACTACGGAGCACCGCTGGTTCCGAGGAAGAGGCCATGGAGGAAGAAGAAGAGGAGGGGGTGGAGGAGAGAGGTGTGTCACAATCATTAGCATTTTGGAGGCGTGGTGGTGGAACAACCTCCAACACTACTGCACCTTGTCCTGCATCCTTCCCAGCTGCCAGCAGAGACACCCAATGCGCCGTGAAACTTAGGTAACGTCCCTGTCCATGCCTGCTGGACCATGAGTCAGCGGTAATATGCACCTTACCGCTGACCGCCCTGTCCAGCGAGGCATGGACATTGCCTTCCACATGCTGGTAGAGAGCCGGAATCGCCTTCCGTGAGAAAAAGTGGCGTTTGGGTACCTGCCACTGAGGAACTGCACATTCCACAAACTCACGGAAGGGGGCAGAGTCTACCAACTGAAAAGGCAGCAGTTGAAGTGCTAGCAATTTTGCCAAGCTAGCATTCAACCGCTGGGCATGTGGATGGCTGGGAGCAAACTTCTTTTGGCGGTGCAGCAGCTGGGGCAGGGAAATTTGCCTGGTACAATCTGACGTCGGTGTACCAAAATCAGATTGCCCACAAGTACTTGGCTGTGACACACCTAATTCTACACCTTCATTCCTCTCAGTGCAGGTCTCAGAGAGGACTGAAGGTCTAGTGGGGTTGGAAATCTCAGCTGATGAGGAGCAAGCAGAGGTCCTCTTTGTTCTTTGGTGTGGGTCTTTTAGATACGCTTGCCAACGAACTGCATGGCAGGTCAACATATGTCTGGTCAAGCATGTGGTACCCAAGCGGGAGATGTTTTGGCCACGCGAGATACGCTTGAGACATATGTTGCAAATAGCAGCGGTGCGATCTGATGCACTCGTCTCAAAAAAGGCCCACACCAAAGAACTTTTTGAATAACGCGCAGAGACTGCAGCGCCCTGCACATGTGGAGCTTTGGGGTGTGATGCAGTCAATGTGCTGCCCTTAGGCTGGCCCCTGGAGGGCATCCTGCCTCGTTGGTGATGTGCCGCCTCCTCCTCCTCCTCCTCCTCTTCTCTCCTATCAGGCACCCACGTTGAGTCAGTGACCTCATCATCCCCTCCCTCCTCATCACTGGAGCAAACCTGGCAGTATGCTGCAGCAGGGGGAGCATGACTGCCAGATTGCTGTCCTTCTTGGGCACCCCCTCTGTCCGTGCTCGTGTTACTGCCTTCATCGAGCTCAGTATCATCATCAGAGCCTTCCAAACGCTGGGCATCCTCCTGGAGCATGTACCCAACACTGTGGTCAAACAGTTCGAGGGACTCCTCAGGAGGACATGGTGGGGCTAGGGAAGGAGTCACTGATGACATTGAGCTGAGGGAAGAGGCCGCTGCTTTGCCAGACAAAGTACCCTGGGCATGGGTGAGAGAGGATGAGGAGGATGAGGACGGCTTGGTCATCCACTCGACCAAGTCTTCCGCATGTTGCGGCTCAACATGGCCAGCTGCCGAAAAAAAGGCCAAGCGTGTCCCATGGCCACGTGCTGATGAGGATGCACCGTCTCCACGACCAGCACTAGACACAGAGCCTGCTTGCCCTCTCTTATTGGCTTGTGACTGTCTGCCTCTCCTTCTTGGCCTTCCAGACATACTAATGGCCTGTAGCTGCACTAAGCTGGGATATATATATATATATATATATATATATATATATATGTACTGATACTGCAGCTAGCAAAATCAACTGTCTGCCTGTAGTATGAGAACACCACCAACCTTCTACAGGTAGCTTTAGCTGAACACTGTGAGGTGGACGCACCCCACTAACTTGTAGGTTTAGCAGAACACTGTGAGCAAGACGCACTGCACTAACTGTAAATAGTCTAGCTGCCTGACTGTGGTACTAATAGGATCAAAAGAACACCAGCAATTTTATTTAAAATACTGTAACAAGACAAGCCTGCCTGTCAGTAAGAAGATAACAGGAACGGATCTAGCTGAACACTGTGAGCAGGACGCACCCCACTAGCTTGTAGGTTTAGCTGAACACTGTGAGGTGGACGCACCCCACTAACTTGTAGGTTTTGCTGAACACTGTGAGCAGCACGCACCCCACTAACTTGTAGGTTTAGCAGAACACTGTGAGCAGGACGCACTGCACTAACTGTAAATAGTCTAGCTGCCTGACTGTGGTACTAATAGGATCAAAAGAACACCAGCAATTTTCTTCAGGTAGCTGTATTTACTGTAACAAGACAAGCCTGCCTGTCAGTAAGAAGATAACAGAAACGGATCTAGCTGAACACTGTGAGCAGGACGCACCACACTAGCTTGTAGGTTTAGCTGAACACTGTGAGGTGGACGCACCCCACTAACTTGTAGGTTTAGCTGAACACTGTGAGCAGGACGCACCCCACTTACTTGTAGGTTTAGCAGAACACTGTGGGCAGGACGCACTGCACTAACTGTAAATAGTCTAGCTGCCTGACTGTGGCACTAATAGGATCAAAAGAACACCAGTAATTTTCTTCAAAATACTGTAACAAGACAAGCCTGCCTGTCAGTAGGAATATAACAGGAACGGATCTAGCTGAACACTGTGAGCAGGACGCACTGCACTAAATGTAAATAGTCTAGCTGCCTGACTGTGGCACTAATAGGATCAAAAGAACACCAGTAATTTTCTTCAAAATACTGTAACAAGACAAGCCTGCCTGTCAGTAGGAATATAACAGGAACGGATCTAGCTGAACACTGTGAGCAGGACGCACTTCACTAAATGTAAATAGTCTAGAAGATAACAGGAACGGATCTAGCTAAACTGAATACAGTGTATATATATATATATATATGCAACACCTGGGATGCATATATATACACAATACACTTTAAGTGCAGCTAACTGACTGACTGTCCTGCCTAATCTAGCTAACTCAAATGAAATGACACTGTCTCTCTCTCTCTCTAAGCACACCGGAACACACTGCACAGGGCCGCCGTGCAGGCGGCCTTATATAGTGTGGGGCGTGTACTAAATCCCCTGAGCCATAATTGGCCAAAGCCTCCTTGGCTTTGGCCAATTATGGCTCTCTGTTAAGGCGGCGCTGTGATTGGCCAAGCATGCGGGTCATAGTGCATGCTTGGCCAATCATCAGCAAGCAATGCACTGCGATGCCGCAGTGAATTATGGGCCGTGACGCGCCACACGAATTTGGCGCGAACGGCCCATATCGTTCGCAATTCGGCGAACGATCGAACAGCCGATGTTCGAGTCGAACATGGGTTCGACTCGAACACGAAGCTCATCCCTAATCATCGGTGAGTCCCTGTTCGGGCGCCAAAATGTTAGGTGCAGCTTCTATGGAACTGCTTTACAATTTATATTGCTGTGTCAGATTATTTGCAGTATAGGAATTAAAACAGAGTCAGATATCCGTGCATCAGTTCAGTACGGGTCCTTTATGCTCGGAACTGATGCACGGATATCTGACTCTGTGTTTTAATTCCTATACTGCAAATAATCTGACACAGCAATATAAATTGTAAAGCAGTTCCATAGAAGCTGCACCTAACAAGGCCCAATTTTTCTGCCCCTGTTTAACAGGGGCGTGTAATTACAATTTTTGATGCAATACTTTGCAGCAGGGCTCGTTCCTGCGTTCCAACTAGAGTGTCTGTGAGGGGTTGCAGTGTTGTGGCACCAGCACCAGTGCCTAAGGCCCAATTTTTCTGCCCCTGTTTAACAGGGGCGTGTAATTACAATTTTTGATGCAATACTTTGCAGCAGGGCTCGTTCTTGCGTTCCAACTAGAGTGTCTGTGAGGGGTTGCAGTGTTGTGGTACCAGCACCAGTGCCTAAGGCCCAATTTTTCTGCCCCTGTTTAACAGGGGCGTGTAATTACAATTTTTGATGCAATACTTTGCAGCAGGGCTCGTTCCTGCATTCCAACTAGAGTGTCTGTGAGGGGTTGCAGTGTTGTGGCACCAGCACCACCACCACCACCAAAGGCCCAATTTTTCTGCCCCTGTTCAACAGGGGCATGTAATTACAATTCTTGATCTAATATTTCACAGCAGGGCCCATTTCTGCATCCACCAAGAGCGAGTGAGGACTTACAGTGTTGTGGCACCAGCACCACCACCACCACCAAAGGCCCAGTTTTCCTGCCCCTGTTCAACAGGGGCATGTAATTACAATTCTTGATCTAATATTTCACAGCAGGGCCCTGTGAGGGCTTACGTTGTGGCCACAACAACACCTAAGGTCCAAATTTCTGCTGAGTATATAGGGCAGGCCCCTACTTTCAAACATCTAACTTACAAACAACTCCTACTTGCAAATGGAAGGAGACAACAGGAAGTGAGATGAAATCTACCCCTAGGAAGGGAAATTCTCTCCTGTAAGAGTTAATATGGGAAAAACATTTCTCCTTTCCACTGATGCTTTCCAATCCTTGTTCCACAGAAAACCCCAAATTCTCAAAAAACATTTGTCATCGGGACAAAAAGTGAGGTGAAATCTTCTAGAGGAGGAAAGACAGCAAAATATCACAGGGGTGATAACCCTTCCCTATGTTTCCCAAAAAGCTTAAAAAAGATATTTTGGCTGGAGCTAAACACATTAAAAATGTACCAGTTCAAAATGACAAACAGATTCTACTTAACAACAAACCTACAGTCCCTGTCTTGTTTGCACCGCCTGTATACTGCTGTTCAGAGTATATAGGGCCTGGTGGCCCCACACCTTTCCTTATTTTAATTTGGGTGTGGGGTTCCCCTTAATATCCATACAAGACCCAAAGGGCCTGGTAATGGACTGGGGGGTACCGTTTGTCTCACTGATTTTCATCCATATTGCCAGGACCCGACATTACATTAAACCCGCAAGCAGTTTTAAATGAGATTTTTTTCCTTTAAAAATGACATTTGGTGCAGGGACTGTTCTAAACACGGGAAACAGGCGCCACTATACAGGCATACTATAGACACCCCCCAGGTACGATACTTAAAGGAATATTTCACTTTTTTTTTTTTTTACTTTAAGCATCATTAAAATCACTGCTCCCGAAAAACGGCCGTTTTTAAAAGTTTTTTTTGCATTGATTCATGTCCCCTGGGGTAGGACCCAGGTCCCCAAACCCTTTTTAGGACAATACCATGCAAATTAGCCTTTAAAATTAGCACTTTTGATTTTGAACGTTCGAGTCCCATAGACGTCAATGGGGTTCTAACGTTCGTGCGAACTTTCGGTCCGTTCGCAGGTTCTGGTGCGAACCGAACCGGGGGGTGTTCGGCTCATCCCTAATTGGTACTAATACTCTTGGATCTAAACACTAAGGCCCAAACACAGAACAAACCAGTACATAAGAGAGAACATATACCCCTGGGAAAAGCAAGTACCCAGGAAAGGACAAGTTGTGCCCTCAGTCACCAGCATGCCACTAATAAAGCCACATCCAGATCTGTTCAAAGCTGACTTCACCTATAAAGCGCAGTTAATTATAGTAATGGGGTTTGGAGATAAAAATGAGTGGATGAATGGGTAAGATGGACAACCAAGACCAAGGGGCTGGGGAATTGTATCTCATGTGCCAACTCACGACCCCAGCTAGCGACTGTTCCTTTCCTAACTGACGAAACAAACCTGACATGCATAATAAGAATGTTTAAGGAAAATGTCACAAATACTGAATGTACAAAAGAGCAGAAACTATATTCAACCACCAAGATGCAAAGTATACCCCCCTCTGTTAGAGCGGTCCCAGGAAATTTCACCTGCTTTGTCAGCACCGAGGATAGTGGACAGCAGGTAGGAGACTTACCCCCCGACGTACTGCATACAAAATATATCAACCCACCATAACAGCAGGGGTGGTTTCAAATTCAAAACAAACAATTAGCTGATATGTGGTGGATGTGCAGGGATAAGAAACTTAGGACCAAACTCCCTCCTAAATGTAAAGGAAGCTGTGCTTTAACCCATTTGCTTCTCCCCTTTTATATGATACCTGTAGGCGATGAGATAAAGTTGCCACAGTTGAAGAAACATTTCCGAATGAAAAGGAATGCACCACAAGGATCGTTTGACAATCAAGTCTACATTGATTCCATTGGAGTACCACGAGGACTAATGAATTCAAAGCACAAGACCAGATATCTGCCAGATTCACCTCCATCTTTTTGTGGATTTAACCTAACAAGAATGTCGATTGGATAAACTATATCTACTATAACCAGCAAAGGGTTGTGAACTATACCAAAGATGCCCTTAAAGGAGTAGCCAGCCAACTGGATGCAACCTCATTGACAGCCTGGCAGAATCGTATTGCTCTTGATATGCTGTAGACAGAGAAGGGAGGGGTGTGCAAGATGTTTGGAACCTTTTGTTGCACTTTCATTCCTAACAATACAGCCCCCGATGGTAGCATAACGAAGGCCCTGCAAGGATTGCAGATGCAATCCGAAGAACTGGCAGAAAACTCTGGCGTGGAAGATCCTCTGGTTGGACTCTTTGAGACATGGTTCAGTAAATGGGGTGAACAGCTGAGAAATATGTTAATTTCAATAGTGATGGCAGCCACAGTACTCACCCTGTGTGGTTGCTGTTGCATTCCCTGTGTATGAGGTTCATTGACACATCCTTGACAAAGACTATGTTTCTCCAAAAAGATCTAAATGAACTCTATTCTGGACTTCATTCTGAAACAGATGAGGACGAGTATAAGAACTTTACCCCTGACTCTCATGTGTAAACTATATGATGGACTTTGGTGAAATCCTGAAAGCTGAATTGCTGAAAGAACTGTCAGAAATGAGTATAAAACAGGAGGGAAATGTTAGAGAATTTAGATTCTTATTTTATAATCATTTATGTTAGTTTGCAAAAGATTGCTTAAAAGTAGTAGAATTTCATATTAACCAATATATGTTATTTCGTAGATATAGAAAATGTTGAACTTTAGATGACATCTCTGATTCTTTCTCATACTTTTATAGTTTACTGGGTGAAAGTTCGTTAGAATAGATTCAAGTTATATAGAATTGTCTCAAGTCCTTGAAATGCATATAAATCACAGAGATAGGATAGTTCATTTTTAGTTACTAATGAGAACAAGAGAGAACTTTTGACAGAAGTGAAATACAGCCTGATAAGATAAGAACATCTTATAACAGGTGGTTAAAATAATTATGTGGAATACAGGAAAGTTATGTACAGTACATTAATTAAGTTTGACAGGGTCAAAGAAAGGTCTTCTTGTGCCCTCATTAAAACTGTTAAAATACATTAAATAAGAATGAATTTATATATATATATATATATATATATATATATATATATATACACATATATATAATAATAATAATTAGGCAATATTGAATAAGTAATTGCCTTTGTTTATATATATATATATATATATATATATATATATATATATATATATATTGTAAGTGCTACAGTACTTTTACACATAGGATTATATAGGAACATAGGAACACATACAGCCAGGTCCATAAATATTGGGACATTGACACAATTCTAATCTTTTTGGCTCTATACACCACCACAATGAATTTGAAATGAAACGAACAAGATGTGCTTTAACTGCAGACTTTCAGCTTTAATTTGAGGGTATTTACATCCAAATCAGGTGAACGGTGTAGGAGTTACAACAGTTTGTATATGTGCCTCCCACTTTCTAAGGGACCAAAAGTAATGGGACAGATTAACAATCATCCATCAAACTTTCACTTTTTAATACTTGGTTGCAAATCCTTTGTAGTCAATTACAGCCTGAAGTATGGAACGCATAGACATCATCAGATGCTGGGTTTCATCCCTGGTGTTTCTCTGCCAGGCCTCTACTGCAACTGTCTTCAGTGCCTGCTTGTTCTCGGGGCATTTTCCCTTCAGTTTTGTCTTCAGCAAGTGAAATGCATGCTCAATCGGATTCAGGTCAGGTGATTGGCTTGGCCATTGCATACCATTCCACTTCTTTCCCTTAAAAAATTATTTGGTTGCTTTCGCAGTATGCTTCTGGTCATTGTCCATCTGCACTGTGAAGCGCCGTCCAATGAGATCTGAAGCATTTTGCTGAATATGAGCAGATAATATTGCCCGAAACACTTCAGAATTCATCCTGCTGCTTTTGTCAGCAGTCACATCATCAATAAATACAAGAGAACCAGTTCCATTGGCAGCCATACATGCCCACACCATGACACTACCACCACCATGCTTCACTGATGAGGTGGTATGTATTGGATCATGAGCAGTTCATTTCCTTCTCCATACTCTTCTCTTCCCATCACTCTGGTACAAGGTGATCTTGGTCTCATCTGTCCATGAGATGTTGTTCCAGAACTGTGAAGGCTTTTTTAGATGTTGTTTGGCAAACTCTAATCTGGTCTTCCTGTTTTTGAGGCTCACCAATGGTTTACATCTTGTGGTGAACCCGCTGTATTCACTCTGGTGAAGTCTTCTCTTTATTGTTGACTTTGACACACATACACCTACCTCCTGGAGAGTGTTCTTGATCTGGCCAACTGTTGTGAAGGGTGTTTTCTTCACCAGGGAAAGAATTCTTCGGTCATCCACCACAGTTGTTTTCCGTGGTCTTCTGGGTATTTTGGCGTAGAAGGATTTAAGCAGAAGCATTTAAATAAAGGAATTGTCAAAAACTGTCTCTTGTCATTTTTAACATTTTTGACAGTTTTTTAGTGAAATGGTAGGGGTAAGTACCCCCTTACCATTTCACACAGGGGGGGGGCGGGATCTGGGGGTCCCCTTGTTAAAGGGGGCTTCCAGATTCCGATAAGCCCCCCGCCCGCAGACCCCCACAACCACTGGCCAGGGTTGTGGGGATGAGACCCTTGTCCTCATCAGCATGGGGACAAGGTGTTTTGGGGGGCTACCCCAAAGCACCCTCCCAATGTTGAGGGCATGTGGCCTGGTACGGTTCAGGAGGGGGGGCGCACTCTCGTCCCCCCCTCTTTTCCTGCAGCCTGCCAGGTTGCATGCTCGGATAAGGGTCTGGTATGGATTTTTGGGGGGACCCCACGCCGTTTTTTTTTGTGGGCGCGGGGTTCCCCTTAAAATCCATTCCAGACCTGAAGGACACCCCCCAGGTACAAAATTTAAAGGGATATTACACTTTTATTGTTTGACTTTAAGCATTATTAAAATCACTGCTCCTGAAAAAACAGCCGTTTCTAAAACTTTTTTTTGCATTGATCCATGTCCCCTGGGGCAGGACCCGGGTCCCTAAACACTTTTTATGACAATAACTTGCATATAAGCCTTTAAAATTAGCACTTTTGATCATTCATGTTCATGTCCCATAGACTTTAACGGTGTTCGCGTGTTCGAGCGAACTTTTTTCCTGTTAGCATGTTCTGGTGCTAACCGAACAGGGGGGTGTTGGGCTCATCCCTAGTAGCTAGCAAGATCTTGGAAAAGACTTAAAGTGCTGTGCTGATTCCGAAGGGCAGACATTTGAACTGGAAATGATCTTCCCCTACCATGAATCTCAGGTATCTTTGGTGATGCCTGTTGATTGGGACATGAAGGTAGGCATCTGCTAAATCGACTGATATTAGCCAGTCCCCTGGTTGCAGAATTGATATAACTGTAAATATTGATTCCATTTTGAATGGATCGATGTAGTGGTTTAGAGATCTTAGGTCTAAGACCGGTTTGAGATCTCCGGACGCTTTGGGCACCAGAAAAATTGGGGAGTAAGCCCCTGTTACCTGCTGCTTTAGAGGAACCGGCGAGATTACCTCTTTCTGAAGTAATTCGGTCACATATTCTTGCAAGCACCTTTGTTTCTTCTGATCTTGTGGCCAAGGATGTCCGGTGGTTTTTCTCGAAACATTATCCTGTATCCTCGCTTGACTGTTTTCTGAACCCATTGGTCCTTGACTTTCTCCGCCCATACCTTCCAAAAGGATGCCAACCTGGCACCCATCTGGGGGGATGGGCGGTCAACCCATCAAAAGGACTTCTCCGGTTTCTTAGCAGTCTGAGTGGCCTTAGACTTCAGGTTCTGAAGAAAAGAGCTTTGTGAGCGTCTCCATTGGGGTCTCGTATATTCTCGGCCTGGTCTATATGACCTGGCCTCCTGCACCCTTCTGAACTCTGATTGGCCTGACCGAGCGGTTTGCTGTCTCCTTTTGGGTCTCTGTGGTAGCAGACCCAACTTCCTTCACCGTTACTGAAAACGCCATAATTCTTGCGAGCAGTTTTACTAGGTCTATAGAGGCTTCTGCCAAAAAGGCGGCTGAGAGATTAAGTTCCTCCATTGCCGAAATTATTCTGGCCGTCTCTACGTCAGACTTCAGGGCTGTCTCCACATTTGTGACCCAGACCTTCAGAGTCCTGGAGATCGAGGTTAGGGCTATGGCCGGGCGGCAAGCTGTGCCAGCAGTTGAATAGATCCTCCTTAGATCTGTGTCTGTGCGCCTGTCCATTGGGTCTCTGCAGGTTGTAGAATCCTGCAATGGCAGAGACATCTGCCTTGCTAAGCGCTGCAAGGCCGCATCTACCCCTGGAGGTGACTCCCAAAAGGCAGCAACTGGGGTGTTAAATGGGTATAATCTTAAAAAGTGATTTTGTACGTTTGCCTTCCTTTCAGGCTTTCCCCATTCCTCATCATATAATTCGTGGATTTCCGTCATAAACGGGAAGGTTGCCCCTTGCCTTTTCAAGTTAGGGAAATATCTTTTAATTTTTTTCCAGAGGCTGAGTGTGTCTTGTTCCCAGTCTATGGCCTCCTTCACTGCTACAATGTAAGGGTCTATGAGTTGGAAGTTGAATAAATATTCAGACGGTTCATCAGAGTCAAAGATCAAATATCAAAGATATTTCAAGCCCGCTTCTGCTTTGATGGGTTCTTGGCTCTAGGCTTAGTCCCGGAGGCACTTACGCCTGCGACTGCCTGCAAACTCTCCATCACAGCCTCCTGAATATAGTCCTTTATCCTACGTGCCTCTGTTTCTCTATCTGTGGCTACATCTCTTATGCATTCTGCGCACAAGAGTTTCTCAGGGGCGGATGGCGCTGAACAGGCCTAGCAGAGGCCTTCGGTGGGGCGGCCTCTTGTCGCACTTGGTTCTGCTGCCATAGCAGTCTGAGCATTTTTGCGGCGTGGACTGGCCATTGCTTGGGATCTATGTCCTGCATGTGACACAGATGCATGCAGAGATTTTGAGCAGTGGCGGGACTTTTCCTTCCGCGACTGTCTTTCTTTTTTTAGGACTTCTACTCCTATAAAGACAAAACACCTTATTAGACTGGTGTTGCATTCTTTTGTTTTGTGGCCCGCGTAGACCCCTCCTACCTTTCCGACGATCTTCGTGCACTTTGGGGCCGTGGTGAGCTCATACTACAGCAACAAAAGAAAGGATATAGAAATAAGAAATTTTTACTGGCTCTTTAAGGGAAATAACTTTTTACTGGTATGGAGTCACTCGAGGTGGCAGCAGGTTTGTAGGGTATCTGAAAAGCTGTAAACACATGGTGTAATGCATTTTGTTATCATGGCTCAGTAAACACTGACAAAGCCCAGCCACCCCTCCCCCTCTGTGAAGGAAACTCACCAGCACACTTCACTCACTAGCTGTGGCAAACAGCACTGGAGCTTCTGGCTCTCCAGGCTTTATTGTGAGCATTGCTAGGTGACGTCTGACACCTCCACCCCCACCCCCTGTGAGGTCATCGCCGACCGACAGAAAATACAGGGGAAGCGGCCGGCGCAGCCCCTAGGGAGCAGGAAAGGAAAGCGCAATACTACAGCAACACCACAGCCTAAAATGGTAAGCCCTTTAAGCCTTAGTATGCCCGCATGGCTCCTGCACATAGAGTGTCCAGTGTGATAAAAGGAACTACCTTTATTGTTCTGGACCTTCCTATCCCAGGAGAGGCTTGAACCTGGGTGGCTAGGTTCGGTAGGGGGGTGTAGTCTAATCCACGAGCATGGTGGCCTGGAGTCCGACCAAAAAAAAGGAACAAGGGCGGGGGAGGAGGGGCTCCCTTTTATCAGCTAAGAGAAGGTGGTACTGAGAGAATGGAGGAAGGGGTTAACCCATTGTGTGCTGACGTGAGGCTGGCCAGGAAATAAAGATAGAAAATATAAAACCACAAATAATAGCAATAAAACAAAAGGATTCATGGAAAAAAAATAATGTATATAAATAATGAAATGAAAACAGAGGTGAAAATAAAAGGAAAAGATTAAATATAAATCAAGAAAGAATAAGCCATAAAGAATAAAAATCAGAAAGAGGAAGAAGAGAGGACAGAGATGCCAGACAATTGAAAATAAAGCAAAGTGGAGTAGGGTGATCTATGGGTTAATAAAAAAAAAAAATTGGAAAAACAAAAAGACTTTCAAATTCAAATGTAATATGCATGGGGGAAGGAGAGGGTCATAATCACATAACCTACACATAATAAAGACTAATTTTTCACCCCCCAATGTTTAATGTACTCAAGGCTCACCACCGCACAATAGTCAAAAAAAGGGAAAAGAACGAACAGGAATAAAAATGAAACCGGTACACCAATGGTCCTGATTGTATAGGTATAATCATAATATCAGCCAAGCCAACAGATCTATTATCACTCGTTTAAAAAACATTTAAATGATAGGTTGGTGTTACGTCCCCCGGGGTGTACCGTACTAAGGGTGTGAATCCAGTAGGCCTCACGTCATGACAGTAACATTTTCAACTCTCTTATATGTGATGAACATTTCACACACCCACATAAGGGAACCATCATCGCATCCATGAATATCTGAACTGTAATACTGATTATTCGGTGTACGTTCTCAAATGCCCATTGTCACTCTCATATGTGGGAAAAACAACAGGCCCTTTTAGGAGAAAACACAGGAGTGACAAAGGGGTATGTTTTTCTGTTTATTCAGCTTTAGCTTTTGTATTGTTATTTTCTTGGATTTTAATGTCCTTTTTTGATCATGTAACCAATTATGTTTGTATTTTCAATTGATTTATGTCTATCCAGGTATGGTGTTTAAAGCAGAGTTCCACTTGTTTTTCAGTTTATTAACCACTTCAATACCAGACACTGTATACCAGGCCTTCCTGCCCAGGACAATTTTCAGCTTTCAGTGCTGTCACTGTAATCAAACTACATTTTTATC